>NW_013952477.1:1261040-1276601 GCF_001266775.1 Austrofundulus limnaeus
GAGTATAACATTATAACACGATATAAAACTCAAAAAAGTTGATTTTACATGATATTGCCCCTTTAAAAAAACATTTGGATAATTGGTCACATTTTATCTCAGCCTTTAAAAATTCTTCTCTAACAGTTGCTTGGTTTTAGGTTTGTAAAGTAACTGAGCCCTAAACTCACCAGCAGTCACACATGATTGATGATAAGAAGGTGACAAAGGTCATGTTTTGTACTGAAAGTGCTGTGACTTKAAAGCCTTGATGGAATCACGTTTACACATCTTTTGTCTGAAAATTTGTTGGCATCTGGCTGACTGTTGCCTGTTAAAAATAGGCCTCTATTAAGTGAATCAGTCAAACATGATAATCACAGTGACTGAGCTTTGTCTGYGTCCTAATTACAGAAATTAGACAAAAAGATTGAAAAATAACTTCATTGAGRACTGAGATCACGAGAGACCAAATAACATGAAGAATATGTGTTYCAGGGACAAGAACAAGAGACAGAATGAGAGGTGATGTGTAACAAAGATCACAGAAAGTAGGGGTCACACAGAGTTCTAGCCGATAAGGTCAGGGGGTCAAAGTTCAGCTCTAATCCCTCCTGGTTCTTTCCCCCTACCTTGTGAAGCGGCGAGGTCGTGTGTGTRAGTGTGGGCTGGAGCAGGGCAGGCTCTAGTGGTGCAGAAATTCGGGGGTCACTCACATCTTGTTTCCTAAAATCAGACAGAAGCAGAGAAAAGATTCGGTCAGAAAAGGTCATTTGGTCTGAGGCTGAGCAAGTGGACAACAGAAGGTAGTGAATGTCACAGGTGACGTCATTGGATCCTTCATAACAAGAAAAGGTTAGYATTTGTCTTGAAGTCTGATGCACTGAAACAAAACCTTTATTAATARGAAAAATATGAAAATCTCAGCTTTAAAATGGTTTAAAATCCCCACTGATCCATTCAAATTTATTTCCATGTGAGTCTGTTGACATGTTTATTTTGTGTTAATGTCATTTATTGGTTGTATTGAGTTTACTGATTTCTTTTTGTATAACAAAACAAGTCTCTCCTGCAAATGAGACAATTGTGTTTCAAGAAAACTAAACTATATAAATAAAGGAAACAGAAATACGGAAGCTGCAAACCTCTTACCCATATACTGTATATTTGGATGTGGTAGTAGCTGAGAGTCATTCACAACCTGTACTTTGAGCACTAACAGATTGTGCACAGTGTCTAAAACTTTGGCCTGAAAGCCGACATGAATTTCTTCAAGGAAAGTTATGTCTTTAACTTTTAATGTATTCCTTCTTTATGGCTAAACAAATACATTTATGCTCAATTAACAGGATGTTGTTGATTTCGAAAGAAAAGACTCTAYAACCCTGAATGTTTTTCTTCACGGTTTTTTAAACCTCTTCATGTATCTGCAGATGTAATACGAACATGTTCACTTTTAATCAAACAGAAGCTCTTTTAAATTTCATTTAACAGAGCAGCTAATGATGATGGGAAAAGCCACACATTGTTCATAAACTCAACATCTCTACCAGGACAAGTTTATTCCCCACAGGATCATTGATCRACACCCGTGATAAATATTCTGCCCTACTGACCCTGAAAGTGGGACAATTTGTACAGTTGCGCGATTAATTAATTCACTCACTTTTAAAAACACAAAGTGATTTAAATAGAAAACCAGCACCGGCTTTGTATTTAAAACACGTTGAGTTTTGGAAAAACAGGAAGTAACATCAAAATGATAATGATGCACAGATAGTAGGATTATKACATGTGTCTTTTGGAAACAGAAAGCTGCAGCAGCCAGATTTAAAAAGTATGTCATATTTCTGCATGTGCAAAGGTGTGGTGAAAAGCACCAACTTTTATTTAATAAAAAACAACGATCATCTGAGCAGAATTCTGATCCCCAAAATGAACACTTCTTCAGAGAGATAAGCAGTCTGCTGTGACAAAGGTAAAAGAGTAAATGTTTGAAACTGTTGGTGAGCTGCACAGCGGGGACAGCCATGTCAGATCTGTGTTCACATTTGTTGAGTGCACTCTGATCCAAATGTAGGTGAAGACAACAGCGCTTGAATCGTCAACACACAACACTGCCTCACGAGTATTGCACAACAAGATTCTGCAATCAAAGAGCTCCTGCAGCATCCAAATGGGGACAATTTTGAATATTTGAGTGTTTTAAACAGGAAACCACCTCCAGCAGCAGCTGTCCCACAGAAGGACAAGAYACAACAGGGCATCAGCTGCACTAAACTCTTAAATACAGCTGCAAAAGAATTTTTTTAAATATGTAATAACATGCATTAGCATGTTATTACATATTTTAAAAAATGACAGGATAAAGTGACAGATAAAACTCCCTCATCACATTTAAAAAATAAAGTACAGGCACACTTGTCTTCATGTCACCACAAMAACCCTCACTCAGATCAGTTCACCACACAAAAACACCACATCCAATTACATAACACACCCCAGCTGGGTGGAAACGCAGCGCAGAAATGAGCCGTGTGAATAGTGGAGAGTCAGGCTGACGTCCAACACAGAGCAGAGCAGCAAACTTAACTCACAGAGTGGTCACTGAACACCAGGCGCTCCCAGGAACGTCCGGACAAAGACCTGCGCTCGGACTGATGACTCAGTCTGCGCCTCTCTCCCTCCCCTCACTCCTCCTCCTCCCTGTGTTCACTTATCTCCTCTGTCTCTCCTGCTGCACTCACTCACTGCTCCTCGTTTGTCGTTCACCTGCTGGCCTCACGCTCAGCTCTTCAAACGGTCGTATGCGCTCCCTCCGAGCATCCTCTCTGACTCTCCTCCCTCTCTCCCACTCACTGCCTCCACCCTCTCTCTCTCTCTCTCTCTCTCTCTCTCTCTCTCTCTCTCTGTCTCTCTCTCGCACACACACACACAAACACATCTGCACTCTTTAGTTGGCACTTCCTCCATTTCCAGCCTCTTTGCCTGCTATGCAGCTCACATGTCTGAAACCTGAAGCTCTACACTGCATCCTCACCAACCAACATTTACTTTTATCCTCCTTCAAARCAGAAGACCCCCACTCCCCCCATCTCTCCACCTCAGAGGGAGCTACTGAAGCCTCTCTGGAGGAGAAAGCGGGGATTATTAACGTAAAGGGGCTAGCCTTCAATCCCACACTGTGTCATGAGCTCACTGGGATCTGTTGCCAGGGCAACCAACATCAGCTACAGTAAAAATATATAATCTACACATGCACATGCRTGTTCCCAATAATATGACCCAAACCGGTGATTATGTCCATTGAGCTCCCAAAGGTGAGCAGTCACTGTAGCTTCCCTAAAGCTCATTGTACAGGAAGAGAAAGCCTGAGTAGAAAGCTTTTTAATTACTGTAATGAGTCTCATGAAATCCCCTGTGAGTGTGTGTGAGTGTGTGTTTCCTCCACTAAGCTGACAGCACCCAAAAGAGCCCCTAACTCATGTTAGGGGGCAGGTGAACCCAGGGCCCTTTTTCTTGTGACTTTTTCCTCGTTCTGCTCCTCGGGYGGTCTCTCAAAATCTGTACCTGAGATGAGCTCTAGTTTTGTGTTTGTGTGTTTGTATTGTTTGTGTCAGACATGAGGAGATAATTAGGGATTACAGCACAGATTTCAAACTGTGCTCCATTAAATGTTGTGTACGATAAAAAAAAAAAAAATCCTTGCATCAACCAAAGCTGGTAAAGAAACTGAAACAGACTAGAAAAACAGACTAAACTTTTTAGGAGAAGCTCCATAAAACAGTAATATTTTCTTGTCTTTATGATGATGATGATGATGATGATGATGATGATGATGATGATGATGTAGTTTATTTGCAGACTTATGGTCCAAAATACATAAAAAACAGACAATAATACCCTATCCTTTCAAGAGACAATCATACCAGTGTTTCCAAAGTTCAGATGTGTAACGTATGGAACTGTATACAGCATTAGTCAGTAATAAAATGACTCAGATCCTTTCAGTTGACAAATAAATGTACGCCTAAAATTTCTTTAAATAGCCTTTAATGTACTGACCCCAGCAGACMCAACTGGTTCACTGCGCTGGTCTATCTGGGCTTCTTTAATTAAASTCTTAGTGCATTATTATTAAAAGCCATTTGCAGTTTCTGAAGGTTGGCTTTAGTCCTTATATAAAACAACGTATAAAAACAAAATCAGGATTTACAGGTTGTTAAAAAACAAATGTGAGTGTGTTGTCAATAAATCTGACAGATAAAATTGCAAGAGCTGATATGAGCTGATATGGTTTAAATGCTCTGCCTCAAATCTGATTAACTTGAAGTGGAATTTTACCAAAAATCCCTGCAGTAAGTTCAAATAGAAGCAGTGTGCGTCTTGGCAGACTTTGAACACTGCCAACATGCTAATGAGGTAGCTGAATCAAAGTTAAAGTCTGAAGCGTGCAGATCTTTGTATTTCTTTCATGTAGATGGTTGTGTTTTGATAGATTGTGCTCCTCCCTCCAACAGTGTCCTCTGCAGAATCCCAGCGTAATCCTTTCAAGCTGACCCCATGCTGCCAGGGATTCCCATCCCATCACCCTCCTTAAATGGCCTGTGGTTGATCTCCTCTGCTGCTGAAGCACCACTTCCTTTGAGAATTGCTGTTCTCCCAAATTTTCCCCATCGTTCACCACGCCCCTCTCCTCACAGCTCACTTTCAGCTCCTAGGCAGCTGTTTTTCAGACAAAAGAAGAGTCCAATAAAGTGTCCTTTGAGAGAAGTTCATACAATGCAAATGCTCACTCARTCTCGTAATTCCCAAAAGGATTAGGGACAGCTAAAAGAGTCAGCTTTGTGTATTCATTATTCATCAGCTTTCACTGATACATCAGTTTTTTACAAGACGTAAAATAAGGTCAGCAGTATAATAAAGTAAAGGAAGAAATCTGCAACCAGCAGGGATCCCAAATCACGTCAAATAAGTTTAGTACTTTAACAATCCATCCATCCATCCATCCATCCATCCATCCATCCATCCATCCATCCATCCATCCATCCATCCATTTTTATTGGTTTATTCAGGTCCACTATACTATGTATAGTGACTTAGCTTCTCCTGAGGGATCTAAAGTCATACCCAGGCTAGGGAGGATATAATCCCACTAGCRACTTCTGGGTCTGCCCCAGGTTCTCCTTCTAGTGGGATGTGCCTTAAAAACATCCAGAGGGAGGTGTCCAGGAGGCATCCCAAYCAGATGCTCCAAATCACATCAGCTGGTTCAATTTGATTCAGATGAACAACAGGCCAACTTCAACCCCACCCCGCTAGATGAGGAGGGAGCTCCTAACTGAGCCTGGCCAACCTACAGAGGAAGGTCATTTCAGCCACTTGTTTAAAATATCTTGTTTTTTCTGTCATGAGTCATACTGACGTATGGACCTTTACGTATAGACTCTATTAGGATTGGAACATAGATAGACCAGTAAACTGAAAGCCTTGTCTCTGGCCTCAACTCCTACCACTGCCATGAACATAGCCTAGATCCATCAGTCCATCTCCTGATCCATTGTGGCATTACTCAAAAACAAGACTCCCAGATACTTGAACTCCACTGCTTGAGGCAAAACTTCCTTCTGAACCTGGAGGGAGCGTTCAACCTTATTCTGGTTGAGAACCATGACCTCAGACTTAAGGCTGTTTCACACGACAACCAAAGCCATGAAATCAGCTCCCATTGCTGTGGTTGCGTGCCAAAAATCACATCATTTTGTTTTCAGAGTAGCTTTGTCCACCCCTTCTCAACACAAAGCCTTTATCTCACAGGAGTATTGCTCAAACTAAAGTGTGATTGGTCGATAGTTTGTTGGCGTGTTTGTTTATGTGGAAAAAGTGCTTGAATAGCAACAATGTCCTTTTGCTTTAACTACTCCACTTCCAGCAGCTGGCCTTTAGTACATGAAGCACTATGGATAGTTTTGAGGAGCAGTTGTCTGAGGCAGTCAGAAAATATGTCTATCTATATGACTCTTCCAGACACACTCATACAGATACATAAGTGGCCAAAAACTCCTGAATTGAGATAATACGGACATTGTGCAGGAGGAGTCTGCCAAAAAGTGTGGTGCTGTATCAGTGACAGATTTGTGGCCAAGAAGTGAATGCAGGGACATAGTGAGGACCCTGGCAGTGAGAAGCCCACACACTGACATGTACTGCAATGAAAGGAGAGCTCTGCGCTTTGTGCCTCTTGAAGTATGAAAAGTGTGAAAATGAGCATCTATCCAACTGTTCAGCTTCGAATGTAGTATGAAACAACCTTTAGAGGAGTGTCACAAAGAGCTTCACATTCAGCTGCAAACTGCCCCTGTGCACAAAGGTCATGGCCTGAAGATGCCAAAAAAACTACGTCTGCAAAAAGCAAAGATCCCAAACCTGACACCCTCCTCTCTACAACTGGACCTTGAGTTCCTGTCCATAAATACCCCAAACAGATTTGGAGGCAATAGTGACAGCCATGGCGGCGTTCCCCCCCCCCCCCCCACACACACACACACACACTGAGAATGAGCTCAACTTTGTGTTGAGGACTCAGACATAGCACTCACTTTGGTTATATAGGAACCAGATAGCCCTTAAAGGCGACCCCGTAACCTCCCCTGAATGTCTCAGGTCATAAAACTCCACCAGATCTACAAAACACCTGGACTTGACAGTCAAACTCTTATCAACCTCTCAGCACTCCTGCCAGGTGAAAATCTGGTTCACTGTTCCACAATGAAAACCACACTGATGTTCTTGAATCAAAAGTTCGAAAATTAGTCAGAGCCTTTATTCAAGAGTTTTAGCAGGCAGGTTCGTAGGAAAACTGAATGAATGTGTCTCCCTCTAGCTAGGATTTAATTAGTCTGAGGTTTTATGTCCTCAACTTAAACATAAAAACAAGGTCTTATAGAGCTCTGAACATGACAAACGTTGAGATCTCTAAACTTGATCACGTAAGACTAAAAGCTTTAGTTTGGATTCTGTGTGTTTCTGCATCACAGCACYGGAAGGTTCTTCCTGCTGGTTTCAGATGTGTTAAAGCTGCCTTGTCTCCCTCTTAAACAAATTACCTGGGTTTAATCAGGCCATTTGCAAGGCAAAAAAAGGAGTGACAGCCACATTCGAACTTGTGACAAAACTTTGTATCCCCTTCATGGTTTCTCTGCAGCACACCTGAGCCCTGCTGGGATTGTGATTGTTACTGTGTTTGTAATTATGCTGCCTTTTGACAAGGCAATTAAATTATATTTGATATACAATAAACCAAATGTGAAAACCAAGCATGTTCATGTCAGCGGAAATTCTTTTTTAAATGAGGGCACCAAACAAAATCAGTCATTTCCTCTTTGCTGAACAGCATCACATTTAAATTAAAAGTTGTTCATTTCTTAAATCATGTTTGTTCTTCTTTCTGTAGGACACACTTGAAATGTTTGTCAGGGAACTCAAATGGCTTCAAAAAACCTCTGTTTTCTTTTTAGGAAAAAAGGGATGTTTGTTTTACAATGTTAATCAACTGAATCAGTTCCCACCTGTATAAACTGTCATGCTTATCAAGCAGAGAACAATGGGYGTGTGACAGTAGGCATAAATCATAGTAAACTATGCATTTCAGTTTTTAGGTCACAGTGATGTWTGAGTTTGGTAAAACAGAAAAAACTATATGGTTTATACCCTTWTAGTTTCATTTAAGGAGACAAAACAAACCACCCTTATGAATATGCAGGCTCTATAGTAGGATAGGTACATTAAGATATGTCTACTGGTGGTAACAGTATTGTACAATAAACAAATRAAAACATTACAGTGTACTGTTTTGTTCCCTCAATATGAACTGTAAATATTGCMAAGGGCAACGAGCCAAATAAAAAGTTTAATCAAGTTCAAAATTGGATGCATCTATTTTTCTTTTTAAAAAATAGGCAAAATAAGTATTTGTTTAAATTAAYTTCACTTAAATTTAAAAAGCAATACAAACTATGCCCCAGAATGTGAAAATACAAAATAAAATAATGTTGAACACATACCTTTTCTGTCAGTTACATGACTGATAGTGTGATTCACTTAATTTTATCAGAGTTTAAAACTAAAGCACAAGAAGTATGACCCTTTCGGCTTCCAAGGTGGGTGATACAGTACTGGGAATGTTGGTATTGATTCGATACCAAGTAAGTACAGGGCTAGTTACGATACAGTAAAAMCCCTGATTTTCACAGGTGTTACGTTCTTGGAGTGCCAGCAAATAGTGAAAAAAACGCAAAYATTGGATGCAGTCCAGAAAAGGCCTACAGTGCATTTGGAAGGCATCATAACGAGGTAAGAACCAAAACGTAGCAAGACACAATGGGTTAGACACTGCAGGAGGACTCAAATGTAAACAAAATACTTTAATAACAAAACAAAATGTTGATGGTGCAGCCAAACCTACAAACAAGAGGTAAACAGAGAACAACTCTGGGGTTTGACACAATGATCCAGCAAGGCGATGGAGAGAAGAGACCGGTAATATAGAGCYAGGGCTAATGAGAAACAATGCGCAGATGAGCTGATTGCCACTAACAACAAGTGAGAGTAGCAGACTGAGTGGAAAAGTACAGAGGAGCTGACTGAGGGAGGGATGAAGAATGACAGAGGGAACACTGAGGAACTGAAGCACCAGAGATAGTAAAATAAACAAAACCACAGAAAGAACCAAAGACAACCCAAACAACACAGATTATGACAGAAACAAAAACACAGAAGAGCTAAACAGCAGCCACACACCACATGGTACTGTTAGAAAGATAAAACGATGCCTGTGGCCACAGGACATGCATTACATACTGAATGGTATTTTTTTGTTTTGTTTTTTGCTGTTATGGAACTGAATTTCTGTCAATACTTATGTTACAAAATTAGAAGATCACATTTAAATAATTTTGCTTGAAAACTCTTAATACTGTGCTGTATTTCCAGTTTCCACGGTGTTACGATAATACAAGCTAGTTACATGAAAAAAAAAAATCAGCAAAAGACTTAGTCTGTAAACTGTGAAACACAATTTTGCAGGGCTTCACTGTACTTTTTACTTGAAATGTATTGTTCATTAAATAATTTAAGGATTTTTGCCTTTAGTCCAATATGATAAAATGCAGGACAAAGATTTTAGGCAAATAAAATAGTTTTCTGTTAACTTACTACATCAATGTAAAAACTATGTAACATCCATCTATCCATTTTCCTGCTTCTTTCTTTCAGGGTCATGGGGGTCACTGGTGCCCATATCCAGCAGTCACAGTGTGAGGGGCGGGGTACACCCTGGACAGGTCTATCATGGGGCCACACATAGCGACAAACAACCATTCACACCTAGGGACAATTTAGAGTTATCAATTAACCTAACAGTCATGTTTTTGGTCTGTGGGAGGAAGCCAGAGTACCCGGGGAAAACCCACACATGCACAGAAAGAACATGCAAATTCTACCCAGAAAGGTCCCCYGGCCAGGATTTGATTCAGCGACCTTCTTGCTGAGAGGCATCAGCTCTACCAACTGAACCACCTTGCCGCCATGTAATAGGTAATAGTATAACAATAACGATTCCCCTCTTACCTTCTACTACACAAAGTTGTCACGAGCACAAAATAACAAATAAAACATCAATGTCTCCATCTTCTTCCACTTATCCATAGTCAGGTTGCGGAGTTAACAGGTCTAGGCGAGAAACTCAGACATCCCTCTACGAAGCAATACCTTCTAACTCATCCTGGGGGAATCCTCAAGTCATTCCCAAGCCAGAGAGGATACACAATCTCTCCAGTTAGTCCTGGGTCTTCCTCAGCCCCCCACCCCACCCCAATAAGTACATAAAATAAAAATAAAACATTTTTCTAAATGGGACATGGCCGGAACACCTCTAAAGGGAGGCGTCCAGGTTGCATTTGAATCAGATGAACCACTTCAACTGATTCCTTTTGATACAAAGGAGCAGCAGCTCTACTCTGTGCTCCCCTTGGATGACAGAGCTCCTCTGAGCACAGCCAAACTATGAAGGAAGCTCATTTCAACCACTTGCATCCAGGCTCTTGTTCTTTTTGTGATCCATGCCTCATGACCACAGGTGAGGGTTGGAACGTAGACAGACCAGTAAATCGAAAGCTTTGCCTTCGACTCGTCTCTTTCTTCACCACGACTGACTGAAGCAACGCCCTCATTACTGAGGGGGAGCCTCAATTTGTCAATCCATCTTCTGTTACCATCCCTCCTGAACAAGACATTTAAACTTCTCCACTTGAGGCAGTAGAAGATCAACAATGTATTATAAATAAATGAGGAATAAATATAAATAATATTATATTGGTATTTGTTTTATTATAACAATGTCAGCAACACAACAAAAAAGCTTTTCACTGTACATGGACATGAAAAAGAGGAAGGATTTCAGCTAATTTAATGTATAACTCAAAACCACTGAGAGACTCTGCACTACTAAGTTTATTTTTCACTCTATTTCAGAAATAATGAAGACAGCAGTGCAAATAAAATATAAACAAAGGTATCAACATACCTGTAAAATGGGGGAAAATCCATATAAGTTACAGACAATTTGTGCAACTTGACATGTATGTATCAATGTCTTCACACTAATATCAAACAGATGTCGATGCCCATCTTTGTATTCGTACTATCAACACATAGATCAATACGCCCACCCCTACTTTCCACAATCCACTTCTCTTTGTCCACTGCTGCTGTGAAAACTTTTCCATTCTATGATTCATTTGAACTACACATTCTTGCTTTGTTTTAGTGAAGAATGCTTTAGACACCTTCATCTATAATRCTTTTCTGTTGTGGCACAAAGCTAAAGCAGAAGAATGACAGTGAATGATTTCCTGGGACCAATMTATTCATCTGACTGCACAGACTGAGAAACCCTTGGTACAAATACACCATTACAAACTGTATATTTCAATAAATCTCCACATATTTTCTACAAATATCTTCACGTACTTCAGCCAACAGGTTCTGTTTTAAGTTCACGTTTACACTTGTCTGTTTCTAAAGTACACCAGCTTTGCATGGACATCATTTGCAAACTTTGACTGCTGGGAATAAATAAGCAGGAGGTATTTTCCTGTTTAATCTGTCACAAAAGTAAGATTTGCACAATTGCAGCAACACAGAACAGCATGAYCTTCCTGAAAGTTTTTTAGAGTCACTAAAGTTTTTATGTGCTTTATTATATTTTTTTGCAATTCTGCAAGCATTTACTGTATCTCTGAAAGTTTTTATGGCTTTTCACAGCTGAACTTGTCCATTTCCTAATTGGATTGGAAACGGAGGACACGGGTACCTTTAAACACTTTGCTGTCTTCCTTTAGCCCTCCGCTGTTTTGAAGCCATCAATTACTTTAATTTTCAGAGTGCTTGGCCACCTCTTAGAAGAGCACATAGCTGCTGAATGTTGAGGTAAAGTTTGTGGAAACGGGTCATTTATTAATGTTTGACGTCTCCATCACCTGGCCCTTTTGAAAGTGCTAAGAATTATAGACAATAAAAGATCTGTGGTGTTTTTATTGATTCTCCCGTGGCAGCAGCAGCTCCCATCACATGTGATCATATTTACCAGGCACTAAAAGGCCCAGAGAAGCAGATGTTTTTGAATAAAGCATGATGGCTAGGTTCTGTTTTTCAGAGTGCTTCTCTTTGACACGTCGCAGTATTGCTTGGAAACAACCTACTCTGAGACATCACAGTCAGAAAAATATTGGCTATTAGTCAAGAGGAGGTTGCTTGACCAACTTTTGTGTTTGATATTGTTGATCTTTTACTTTATAAACTGACCTATGCAGTGCAGGTGCCTCCTAGAAATCAAGGAAAATAACAAATCTTTCTGACTGTGCAATATTTTACACTGCAGTGGCAGGTACATTCAATAAACATATGCATCCCCAGGGACATAAAATCAAGGATTTATGGGTCAATAATCAGATGGGGGTGAAGACATTACCTGTCTCCTCAGTATTTATCTTCTAAAACAGCAGATTCTGAAGTGAAAGTTTCTGCAGGTTCAGATTAACATAAAAAAGTCAACAGCTGCAAAAGTCAGATTATATGAAAAGCAAATGTCTAGTCTAACTTGTGCGRCACTTATCGCAGCCTTCATCATCACTGCTGTCACCTGAGTTTCACGTTTTCTTTTTCTTTTTTCTTTTTGTCAGACATTTTTGCGCAGCTGGTGCTGAATGATGGATGACATGCGAGGATTTGGATTACTGCGATGGGCAGAACCAGAGGCGAGCTTGTCACTCCCGTACTATATTTGGTAGGACAGCAGGAGGCTTGCAGGGAGACGGTCTAGTCTGATCGGCCTTGACAGTTTGCTCTCCCACTACGTCCGCTCTCTCAGACAACTCGGCCTGACGTGCACAGATGAGTGTGTGCGAGCAAAGTGACACTCAGCATGGCTTCATGCGCGTGCCGAGGAGGCAGGGAGAAGACTGCGGAGGGTGAAACCTCCTGGGAAATCAGTGAACAGAAACAGATGAGTGTTTACAGTGACACCTCTTAAGTATTTATGGGCAGGGACAAAGCTGCAGGGCTGATGTGAGCTCTTTAGAAAGCACAATGCAAAAGAATTAGAAACCCTGCAGAGAAAAATATTAAAGCGAGGAGTAAGAAAATATTCCACTCTGAATAGTCTTTCTGATAATCTTGTTGAAAACATGTAATTATGGTATTTAGTAGCATTTCCCCTGTAATGTAAAACATTTCCGCAAATTTAAGTTTTAAATCACCTTTCAATAAGTATTAAATCACCTTAATAATAAAGGTTGTTGACACAGTCTGAATGAACATCTGTTGGATTTAGAGGAAAACAGGTCACAGATAAACTTCCTGCTTTCAGTTGAAAAATACAAACCAAGAAGTTCTGCAAAGATTTGCATTCTGAACAATAACTATTGGAGAAGTAAAACAAACATTTATATATCCTTTGTTTAAGTTTCCCCTTGTGTCAACTTTGATCATATTAGGTGTTTTTTCTATGTAAAAACTGTATTTCTTTTGTTCTGATTTACATGAAAGTCCATGTTTTGCACATTTGCACACAGGGTTGGCCCTAGCCAATTTGGCACCCTAGGCAAGATTTCATGTGGCGCCCCTTGTGCAGTTTATTAAACCTCACTGCCAATTTACAAACATTCACATACTAAATTAAATAGTTTTATCATTGACATATTTTTTTCCTTAGAAACCAGGTTTTCCAATKAAAAAATTAATAATTCATTTGAAACAGAATACCAGAAGTCTATCTCATACCTGCCAACATTTTGGTGACAGCAATGAGGAAATTCTGTTGATGTTAATGAGCAGCTGTGGCGTGAAGCAGCTCTAGGGGGGGTCCAGAGGTATACTCCCCCAGAAACAGTTGTCAAAGATCTACTCAAAACTATGCATTTGCAGCTATTTGAAGAACATTTTAATTAATTCTTGAGATTAATACATGCATACATACATACAACAATCAAGGCTTCAGATACCCCCCCCCCCCCCCACACACACACACACACCTAAACTCACTTACTCCTTTGGCTAATAAATGTGCTCTATGCAGAGGTTTTTTATAAACACCATAGTGTGTCACATTGTTGATTTAATATGATGTTTTGTTTTTTCCTCATCTTCCCTTGTGTGGTTTTTAGTTTTTCTTGGGTTACACCTCCTCGTGATGTCTTCATGACGATGATCCTTGCTCTGTGCAGGGTCTGTGGCTGCATGACCCAGGGCTCCTGTTCTCCCATGTTTATGTTCTGTCTTCTTCTGAATGGGTGTTCTGAACTGTAATTTCATTGTGCTCTGTACAATAACAATAAAGGTCTATCTTATCTTATCTTATCTTATCTTATCTTATCTTATCTTATCTTATCTTATCTTATCTTATCTTATCTTATCTTATCTTATCTTATCTTATCTTATCTTATCTTAATGAAGCAACATTAAATTTGYATTAAAATAAATATTGTAAAACAAGATACAAAATAAAAAAAATATTCCCACATTTGTGGCGCCCCCTAGATGGAAGGTGCCCTTAGCATTTGCCTATACTGCCTATGCCATGGGTCGGTCCTGCATGAACACCCAAAGTTCCCTTTTTGAATTTCCTGCCTACCTCTAATTTTTTATTTTGTATATGTATGTAAGTTCTACACAGAAATTACACATATATACAAAATAAAACATTTCTAGATGAACTACACCTGTTGGCATTCTCCTAAACAATGAAAATATTGTTTCCATCAAAATGACAACTTTTCTAGCAGCTCTGGTATATAAAGGTTTTTCCAGGACTTGCTCACATTTCACTCTGTGGCAGCCCAATGACCAAACAATATTCTGTCACTGAAACCTTCAATCATATCTTGGATCAAGTGGTGACAAGGAGTGAGGCCAGAACCTTGACATGAAAGGTGCTATAAAAAGTAAAGAGTCAAAAGTTGAAGACAGTACAATCTAATAATAACAATATAATCCAAACCAACAGACAACCGATGTGCAACAGCCCAATGATAAGAAAAATGACTTTGCTAAGGTAATTGTTCTAACAATAAAAATATATTTTAATATTCAATCTTGTGATTGTTCTAGCTTTGGTTGGAAGTCTTCGTGTTGTTTCAGAAGCTGATGCACACCCATCCTGAGCGTGGTTCTGCTGGAGGATTTATTTTAATGTTTAAAGGAAGTTGACCCGTTTCACTGTCACCATCATTATTTGCTCAGAATAGATGATTGCTCTAAAGCAAAGCTTCAGTACAATCTACTGTTGGCATTTCATAATGTATTAAATGTGAATAGATTGTGTTATGACTGGAGTGAATAGACTGTGATTCAGTTTGAATTTGACTTGAATCGATTTTTTTATTTATGTTTCACAGTGCTTTGAGATTATCTTTGTTGGAAATTGGTGCTATATAAAAATTAATTTGCATATCTGAGTGATTTATTGGCCAGAGTTAAATGGCTTAAAAAAACATAAAAACAAAATACTCATCTGAAAATGATGCTGGGCTAAAACTGAGTGAAAAAGCACCAAAAATCTTAAAAACATGAAAAAAAAGCCTTGGAAGAAAAATCTGAGGTTTTGCAGTTAGTAGTATAGTAATATTTTATAACGTGAAGAAGCAGTTCTTTGACTTTAAGTCTTTTTGGTCTCTATGACATTCAGAACAGTGATCGGAGGTATCAAAAGTCTTCACATTCTTTCCTCAGGTATAGATGCTAGGGTTTAAAAATAACCTTTTGTTTCAAGTATCAACTCCAGCTTTTTACTTGAGTAAAAGTGTAAAATTATTGGGTTTAAACCTACTTTATAAAAAAAGAAAACGTAATGTAAAAGAAAAAAAAACTTTTCCAAAACGCAAGCAATGACTATAATATATATTAAAAGTGACGTTGAAAAATTCAGACACTGTTTCAGCTGCATATACAGGTGCTGGTCATAAAATTAGAATATCATGAAAAAGTAGATTTATTTCAGTAATTCCATTTAAAAAGTGAAACTTGTAT
>NW_013952477.1:1277929-1286299 GCF_001266775.1 Austrofundulus limnaeus
ACCCGTTACTAGCGTGGTGTACCTAATAAAGTGGCCGGTGAATATATGAGTTTGTATGTAATGTATGAATATAATATACAAGTTTCACTTTTTAAATGGAATTACTGAAATAAATCTACTTTTTCATTATATTCTAATTTTATGACCAGCACCTGTATATCTGTGCCACAGTCATCTTCACATTAGGCTACATAAGTCTGATAAGTCCTAGAGGGTAACATGATTTGTGTCACTAATAGGGTATCGAATATATGTTACTTCTCATTAGGGTTTGGCAAAATCAGAAAAACTTTAATCAATTATTTTTTGGCACTTGACGATTGATACAATTAATGCTGCCAGGTAGACTGACTGGGGATTTCCCTGGTCAGTCCGCTCTGTGCTCCTCTGTGCTTTAAATATGACAAACACTTTTTTAAAAGGTTCTGTAATTTATTATCATAACTTTGGTTTTACTTGGTCTATCAACACATTTTAAAAACTGATGTCTAGCCTGAAGTCTGTACTTTTGACACAGTTTGTAACAGATTTTTATGAAGAGCAAATCTTTCCCACAAGAGTGATTAAAACTGGTCATGTGACTAGGATATGGGGCATTCAGGGACTCCAGGGGATTAATAGTCATATTAATCGTTATCAGCTAAATACCACAATCATGATTAACGTTTTTGCCAATATTGTCCAACCCTACTTCTCACCAAACCACATTCAAATAAACTTTATAGGTAACACAATATATCTGAATGTTGTTGTTGTTGTTGTTTTCTTTTTTGAATGAAGTACTCATTACATTTTATAAACTTAAGTAGAAGCAAAAAGTCATCTGAGAAAGAATTTCTCCAATAAGGTATAGAAAACAAAAAATGTTTACTTAAATAAGGTGACAATGTATTTGTAGTTTGTTACTTGACGCCTCTGAAAATGATTAAAGTTATCGTTAGTTTTTTTAAACTCCAGCCTGAACTCTTTTCCTGCGGGTCCTGCAGGTGGAGTTCAAACGTTAAGCTCCATCCTGCAGGAAGGTCAGGTGTGCTGAAGCATGGACAAGACAGAGGCATCAGCAGCCCCGTGGTTTCAAAGAATGAGCCGGGAGTTATACAACAAGCAGCCTTCTCCAGTAATCCATCATGTTTCAGGGACAGACAGGCAGAGTGCACTTTGTGTCTGGATCCACAGCATGTTCACATGTGGAACAGAGGCTCTTACAGAACGTCTCAGTGTGGCTGTTATCCAGACTGACCTTCGTCTCCCATTTCCCCCCATCAAGGGAGCTTAGCAAGACAGGATTACAACCAATTACAAGCCTCCCCAGAGAGCATGAAAACAGGACTGAGGATCATCTATTTATTGTGTGTGACCCAGCAGATGGAGGATGGTCATTTAACATTTAATCAACTCCAAGAATCGGAGGATCAAAACTGAACAATTCCTGACAGAGAATACGTGTAACAGGAGCCACTGAGCACACAAACTGCATTCAGAGTTATAACTACCTCGTTGTACAAAAAGTAAAATACAACAGCAGATAATAAAACATGATAATTCTACATTGTAGCCTGATTTGGAATCGTAAGTTATACACTGACCAAAAATGTCACAAACTTTATAAAGCCGAGCATTTTGTTGGATCTTAGTTATATCATCACAGTTATATTACATTCAACATACAATGACAGCAAATAATGAGCCTTTGATTCTTAATATTGTCACGCAGCGTGAGCTTTTAGAAAGGATTCTATCTTTATGAGGACAAAACCAGTTGCTAAGAGTTTATAACTCAATATCTTTTTAAGTACATAATAATTTCAACATCTTCTGGGATTAAAACAAACAGCAGTAAGAAATTATTCACGTTCTCTAGTATTTGTATGTTGTCCTGTTGCTGTAAAACATCACAAAATAGCACAGATTCACTATTTAAGACACGTTTCTCTAATCCTTAGCTGTTTGTGTGGAAGAGATTTGCTCTCTTATGTAACACGCKGGTGAAAGCAAATTTCCCTCCCCCTCACATGTTCTTTTTGTTTTTGCTTTTTGTTCAGTTTAGTTAATTGTTTGTTTGGAGATTGTTAATAGATTAATGTGACTTTCACTGGTAATGTTATAGCCCTCTTTATACAAGAAGAAAATATGATATTGTGTCACATCCACTCACACTGAAGAGCCCTTGTTGTTCAGTCTATATGTAGGTCACATTTACAGAAGAGACACACTTCTTCTCTCAAACTGCATCTGAGCTTMAGCTTTAGAAGCATCATGTAGATGAAACTGTTTTAAATTATTCTGGATTCACAAAGTAGATCCTTTAGCTCCAAAACAGCTGAGAACAATAAGTTTGATTATATTTTGTATAGAATTAATAAAGTATGTTCATTTCCTAAACATTGTACAAATTGTGCATGTTTACTTGTCACAGTTTAAAATTTGTTTTTATCTTTTACTATTTAATCTATATTTTACTTTTTTGGGTTTTACTTTTTGGATAAATTGGACATAAACATTGACATTGTTTGTATTACTGTAATTTTTCTTTAGCCAATTCAAATTGTAAATTAACTGATATAAAAATTGTAAAATTGTGACGAAGGTTTGACGCATGCTGTGTGTTGACAGATTGTAGGTTTCTGATTACTCTACATAATATGGTTCTCTTAAGATGGGCCTATTTATTGAAGCTTTACATCACAAACACAGACAGATGTGTATTTGTGTGTGGATCAATCTGTTCTTTGTAGATTTGAATTCGAATCAAAACCAGAAAATCTAATATATAGAGTGAGCCCGTCCACTGGTAGCATCTGTGACAACATGGAAGAGCAAAAATGGTGATCATACAGGGTATCGGCTCACGGCAAGCCCAACTGGATCTGTTTCATGAACTATCTGTAATCTTTTTACAACAAATTAATTATTTTAATTTTATTGAACAGTCATGTAAAACAACTATGGCTAGCTATATAAGGAAAATATATAATCTATAACATACAATGATTTAAACCAGACCTAAAACGGTCAATAACTTAGATTTTTAGCTGGTTGAAAAATTATGACTTTTACTGGTGTCAGGGTCGTGGAGGGTTTGGACTCAGAATGCAGGCAGATATAAGGAACTCAAAAAGAAAGAAGAAGAAGAAAAACAAACACAGGGTGATTGAGGGAGATGACCGAGACTGATGGCAGAAGCCATACAATGAAGCAGTGAGAAAGAAGTGGCAAGAGACTGGTTAAACACAAACAGAAGWGAGAAGATGAGCAGCACCTGAGAATAAGGCTGATTACAAACAGGTGAGAGTAACTGACAGGAAAAACACTGAGAAACAGGCTGAGGGTGAACTGAGAAACAGATCCACAGTTGAACAGAGACAAGAGAAAATGAGCTAAACTAATATGTAAGATAATATACGTAAGTAATGCAAAGACCAGACAGAAATAATTAAAACAAAACCCACCATGACAGCTAGTAATAAAATATATTCAATGTTATTTACCTGATAAGTGTCAACACTTGAAAAAAAGTTCTCTGCAGTGATTCTCTGAAGGAATAAACTTGAACTCATATTGGCTGACCATCTTCTCAACAGGTCATTTTTGTCTAATAAAAACCAAAAAATAGTTAAATATATATTATTTTACACTGTGTAAATACTACATAAGTCAGAGGCTAAACCAGCCTTATTAATTTGTGTTAAATTAATAATTCAGCAGTGCTTCACTCTGTATGGCAATATATTCTACAGAAGCTAATATCTGCTAGCCACTTTAAAAAATAATAGTGATTACATCGGCTTTAAAAGCTYATTTTAACTTTAAACTGTTTTATTATCAGCTTCAGTTCTGGTCAGATCACATCCACAATCAGGTAAATAWGATCAAATCTGTTTTTGTTTTTTGTTTTTGTGAAATGAGACATGGTTTTTGAAAAGAAGGCTGTTGATGAAAACCCCACTCCATCATTTAAAGATTGCCGGCGTGTGATCCAAGTGTCACCCGGGATGGTCATGCAACAAGGTCTGATTCCTTATCACCCCACCGTCGATGCTTATGACAACTTACACCAACAGAGACCAACATCAGCTCGACCTGCAGAGTTTGAACAGAGGGCCGGATGGTACTACACATTCTCACTCCCAAGTCGTCACATATTGATGCTTTTCCAAAGGTTCCCTCTGCGTCTTATTTTGACGCRSCRGGTACCCCCCTCGCGTCAGTCCTTGACGCCCGCGGCTTTTCCGGGTTGCGCCACCAGGGGTCTTTCAGTCGGGGGGCTGAGGTTAACATGAGGGATCAGGATTAATGGTTAAGTTTAGGTACTGGGATCAGGGGTAGGATGTCCATGGTGAATATTAGGTCATTTTACGCTTTAGAACATGTTTACGTGAATTTCGTACATTTTCTAAAAATGGTTAATTTTAGGTACTACGGTCAGGGAGAGGATGTCTAAAGTGAACAAAGCCAATTTCAGGCTTTGGAACGGTCGTTTTCGCGCATTTTCTACACTTTCTGAAATTATGACAACAGATTCCGCCCCATCTCGTCAGTAACTGACGTGACGGGGGTACCCTGCGCGTCAAAATCGGACGTAGAGGGAACCTTGGAAAAGCGTCAATATGTGAYGACTTGGGAGTGAGAATGGGTTGGATGGTACCAGACACTGAATCCACCTCCTTCTGCAGGTCAGGGCAACTTGGATATCACAGGTTGGATAGATCCAGCGGACTGGGTAAAAGGTCATCCTACTGCGAGCTGGAATGTAAACATCTTACTACACCACCTCTGGCCTTACTGGATCCACAGACACTATTTCTCACAGAACTGTTACCTTCACCCACGGAGACAAGACCACTAAAAGATAACGAGAGGGGCCAGACGAGAAGCAGAGACTGGAAGACCATACTTCATTATGTCACTGACCTGATTTTTACACATATATATTTTAGTTACCTAGACCCATGCATGAACTTGTTGTAACCTGAGTACATTATCCTCAAACAAAGAAAAGAGGAAGAGAATGAATGTATGTTTAATATGCATAATCACAGGAGTCTATAAAAATCACAGGCACACCCACAAAGAGAAGCTTTTGGGGCTTTTTTGGGGGTRGCTTTTGCAGGAGTACAACAGATMGCTACGGCTTGGCTCTCCTGTTGCCYTTGGGTCATGCTGGCCCAGGGGTGATAGGAAGGTTTAGAGCACTTGCATCTATCTTATTTACATTTCATCAGTTATTTTATAATTAAAAAAAGGCCATTTTGGGGGGCTTTTGGTTTCCTGTGGAAACTCCTTGTGGACTATATTCCTTTTAGCACATTTTGTTTAGATTTTTTGTCTTTGATTTTTATAACATAGGCAAAAGGATGTGAACCTAAATGAAAGTTATTGTTTTTATTATTCTTCACCTGAAATAAAGTTTTTGCAGAAGAGAACAAAATTGACACACTGCTTCTGGGTGATCTCTGAGTCTTGGTAAGTCTTCTGTATATTTTTATTCTGCTGGTTTTTAAAGGTGTGCACCACAACGCATGAGCTGAGGTTACCTCAGCTCATTGTAAAGCTCCAAAGGGGAGTGTGGGGTTGCAGCGGAGGGAGTCGGGGTGATTTGTCTCCTTTTGACAGGAACGGCAGCTCCCTGGGTTCGTCAGGTCGCGCCCTGGCTAAGTGAGGTAAAACTGCAGCTTTTCAGCCGCGATTCTCACAGGCCGTTGTTCAAGTTCARAAATCCTACTTGTCTGATAATCTTGCTTGATCATGCATATTAATGTGATGCTTGCTTGTTGTTAGACTGAGTCAGTAACTACGGCAGGCGCTGAGCCCCCAGGATAAGGCTGGATCAACAACAGGAAAACGTACTGGTTGATTTCGACCTGGTCTTAATTAATTGGGTGGAAGGGGTCAGGCCACRGCTTAGTTTACAGGTTTCTGTCTCTCTTCTGTTGGTAAATCTATAACACACAGCTTTATGGCATTTTTATACATATTAGACAGCTTATATACACTGTAATATGTTAATAATATTTTTGTTAATAAAGTATCATTATTAATAATTTGTATAATTTTTACATATCCAGTTTTGCCAATATGTACAATATGCTAAATCTAAACATTTGTGCTGTATGTTTTTGGCCTATGCTGATAGTCACATCATGTTACGCTCCAGCTGTAATGTGTACTGTGTACATGATAGTTACACAGTGAAAAATATCCGGCAAATTTTACCCAGCAGTTTTTTCTGAATTCAAATGAGATGTCCAAGCATGACTCTTATTATCTTGTCCAGTGATGAAAAGCAGACATAAAGCATCACTCATGCAGTGGGTTCTTTTATCCTTCCTCCTCCTCTTCACACTCACAGCTCTTTTATCAGTCAGAGCTGTTCTGAATCCTGCTTTTAGATCTTCTTCTTCAGCTTTATTTGGCTGCCATCTTTATTGTCTTCTTTACAAAATGGCCTGGTGATWGTGTCTGAGGCTGAAGTGAACAAGGCCAGTCGCTGAGTAATGAGGGGCTTGACGTTTCCAAAAGACTCTCGTGTGTCTGTATTCTCCCAGGAAGCTGTGATGACAGCATGTTGAAGCTCTATTCAAAGTCAGGCAGCAGAAAGAGGGTCAGCCACTCCCGCCGCCTCACCTGAAGTTCAGAAGTGGAGCGGAGTGTGCTGTCAGGAGGTGTTCATGCTCACGTCCCTGTCTGCCTCCACGTGTCAAACACACACACACACACACACACACACACACACACACACACACACACACACACACACACACACGATACACGGTTTGTCTCCCCTGCTGCCTATCAGCTCTGCCTTTCACAGCCTCATTCATCTTACTCACACCCTAGTTGGTGGATGGATCCACATCAGGCCAGGATGTGACACTGAACACAACAAAGGCCCCAAGCTTCAGAAACTTCACAGTTGTTTCTTTTTAAACTACAAAATTATAGATTTTTTTTAGGTTATGGGTCAGCATATTCTTATATTTTATTGACAACAACATAAAGAAAGTACTCACCAGATACCTCTGGCCTTGGAGAATGTCTTGTCCACTCTGAAAAATAACACAAAACATAAACTATTATAGTTTTAAAACTCCAACTTTTATTTTTTTTCACGGCTCATTGTGATTCTTTTTTTTATTTGCTTTTGCTTATGAAACTGATTTTAAATTTAATATAATGATAACTCATCAGCAGCATGATACTTCAGAAATAGTTCCTTTACTCTCCTTTGCTTGAAATCTTGATTTAGACACACAAGTAAGAGTGCAGAGGGATAGTTGGACACCCTTTCCGTTCTGCGAAAAGCCCAGTGAAATGAGAGAGGGCGGTTACGCAGGAAGCTAGATTGCCCTGAAATAACTCCTGCCATCTGTTGAAGCAGCATTTCCAAGGATGAAAGGATGATTACGAGCCTGATTTTTCTTGGAGACAAAATGAAACTTATCCTGGTTTGGATCCTTGTTATGTCATTACTGAGTGTCAGTTGAGAAAAAAACGTATCATCTGCTCCCAAATCAGACTGTGACGCTCATCCTACTGATTGCTTCTCCGGTCCTTCCTGTCTCGTTTCTTCTTACAAGCGAACACGCTCCTGCAAAACGCTCAGGTAAATTTGTTAGTGTGCTCCTGAAGGTAAACGTAACATTTGAAAATTTAAAACTCTGCAATGATCTGCCTCTGAAAGTCAGGTCAGATGAATCATTGTCCTCCTTCAGGTCCCCATTTAAAACATATCCTCATCTGACAGCCTGCCCTGGATTTTTTTCAAGTTTCATTTTTATTTCAGGTGGGGTTTTTTTTTTTTTACCCGCATTGTTCTTTTTCCAATCATGTGTTTTATCATCAACAGAAAGATGGCTTTTTCCATAAAAAATGGCCACACCATGGACATGAGAGTAAAACCCTGGAGCTACAAAACATGTTTTAACTTTCTTTAAGAGGATTGTTCAACATGAAGGGCAGAAGTCCTTGCATGGTTCTTGTTTCTCTTATTTGTTAACTAAATTAGGGCACACGCACACACACACACACACACACAAAAAAAAAATACACAGTTGTTTATATATCCTTGTGGGGCCCATCCATTGACCTCCATTCATTTTTTGGTAATTTTATATCCTAACCCTGACCACAAACCCTAAGGCTAATCTCACAGGTACCTACCTGACCCTAAAACTAACCTAAACTCAATTCACATCTTGGTGCTAAACMCAACCCCCAACCCAAAATCAGCCTCTGAAGTTGTGGGGCCCAGGCTTTGGGCCCCACAAGGAGCACCTGGTCCTCACGAGGCTGCATTTTCCTTAAAACTGGGCCCCATGATGTAGGAAAACCAAGGACACACACACACACACACACACACACACACACACA
>NW_013952477.1:1286555-1292362 GCF_001266775.1 Austrofundulus limnaeus
CTGAAGTTGTGGGGCCCAGGCTTTGGGCCCCACAAGGAGCACCTGGTCCCCACGAGGCTGCATTTTCCTTAAAACTGGGCCCCACGATGCAGGAAAACCAAGGGCACACACACACACACATACAAAGCCCAAAATGTTTTTATGTTCACAATTTGATATGTTGTTTATGAATCATACAGTCATGACAACAAAAAAAAGTCCACCTAAGGAAATAGGTGGGTTGGGCTTGAGGTTCTGCTTCAAGGAGGAGTTCAAGTATCTCAGGGTTTTGTTCAATATTTGATAGATAGATCGGTGCAGCTTCTGCAGTATTGTGGACTCTGTATCAGTCTGTTGTCGAGAAGAGGGAGCTGAGCTGTAAGGCAATACTCTGTTTATGGATCAGTATACGTTTCTATCCACACCTAGGGTCACAAACTTTGGGAAGTGATCAAAACAACAAGATGGTGGATACAAGCCATCAAAATGAGTTTTCTCTACAGGGTTTCTGGACTCCCCCTTACTGATAGGGTGGGAAATTCAGTTATCTGGGAGAGACTTGGAGTAGAGCTGCTGCTCCTCCACATTGAGAGGAGCCAGTTGAGGTGGTTTGGGCATCTGGTAAGGAGGCCTCCTGGACACCTCCCTGGGGAAGTGCTCCAGGCATGTCCAACTGGGAGCAGATCCCAAGGAAGGCAGACCCAGGACACGCTGGAGAGACTATGTCTCTCAGCTGGCCTGGGAACGCCTTGAAAATCCCCCAGAAGACATGGAAGAGGTGGCTCAGGAAACAGAGGTTTAGGCCTCTCTGCCCAAGCTGCTGCCCCTGTGACCCCCAACTCTGGAACAGGATGTTTTACGTAACAGGTTATAATAAAAACTATCTGGTCTTCACCAAACTGTCCTCAAATCTACAAAATCACACACCAGATTCCTCCATGTTTTTATCAATCTTTGCCCACTTCTTCCTTTCAGGGTTACAGGGGTCACTAGTGTCCATATCCAGCAGTCACTGTGTGAGGGGCAGGGGACCCCCTGGACAGGTCATTAGTTCATCACAGGGACACATGAAGCCAACCAGTCACTCTCCTACTCATACCTGAAACAATTTAGTCCTCGATAAGCCTAACATACATGTTTTAGATCTGTGGAAGGAAACCAKAGTACCTGGAGAAAACCCACACATGGACAGAGAGAACATGAAATCTCCACCCAAAAAGCTCCCAGGTTGGGATTGAAACCAGAAACCTTCTCACTGGGAGTTTACAGCATTACCAGCTGAGCTACAGCGTCACCCTCGTGTTATTATTTACAGGTGGAGAAAATGAAAATAATGTACTTTTCTTTTTCTAAGTCCACTCTTGCCTCTTCAGTAGGATCATTTGAGGGAAAGTTTCATCCAGGTGCAGCTGGTAAAATACATTTATTAATCTAATCAACGTCAGCATGATCACCTCTATAAAAGCAGAAGTTCTAGTTTGTTACTTTGGAGCATACAGGTGTATTAATCACATAAAGGTTAAAGGTCATTTCCAAACAACTTGGAGTTTATCATTCTATAATTCTACAAAGAGGAAGATATTCACTAATGGAAAGCTATTAGGACAGCTGCATTTTTTCCCAGGAAAAAGTGTCCCAGCATTTTTACCCCAAAGTCGGACCATGCAAAGGTTAAAGCTCATGACAGAAAAATCAGAAAAAGACTGATTAACTGTCTCKCTTTGGAGAAAGTCTTGCTTCTAAAAACACAATGACACCACTAGTCTTTGCAACGTTACATCTGAACGAACCTTGAGGTTTCTGAAACAATAATCCATAATGTTGATGGTTTGGGACCTGKGAACCTTGCAGTCATTGAGTCAAACAAGAACTCCTCTGTAGACCGACAGCTGAAGCTTGGACCAAACTGGCCCTTGATGCAACATGACAATAATCTCAAACACAGCTGCAAATTAACAACAGAATGACTGAAAAGGAACATAATCAGTGACTCAGTCAAAGCGCAGTCATCAGTCTGACTGAAACTCTTGGATGGGAGTTTAGGAAAGCTGCAGAGAAACAAACGTCTTCAAACCTCAGTAAAGCAAAGTTGTAAAGAAGAGTGGGCCAAAATTCTTCCACAATGATATAAAAAACAACGACTTCTTTAAGTAGTTGCAGGTTGTAAAAACTGCTGAGTCATATAGGGAAGACATCATTTTTCACAAACAGCTTTTCCATTTTGGCTTAATTTATGTTTAACAAATAATGACATGATGGAATCTCGTGTGTGGTTTTGTTTACTTGAGGTTAGTTTTAGATCATTTTATAATAATTTTAGGACATTTTCATTATGTCCTTATGCATAAAATCTGCAAACAAAATGAGGTGGACTTTCTTTTTGCCATTACTTTAAAGTTTAAACTCTTCCCTAACGTAATGTTAACATTATGTTTACCTTTTTTTATGTGGTAATCCCCCCCCCCCTTTTTTTTTTTTTTTTTTTTTTTTTTTTTGTAAAGCATGTTTTTGTTCCAGTATTGTTTTTATTTTGTAAGTTTTGGAAACAGTTGTGTATGTTGATAAGAACTGCACTATCAGCAGATATTTAATGGTGATGTTCTTCTTTCTCTGTAGGCTGTAAACATTAGAAATATGTGAAACAGCACGTCGTGTGAGCTGAAAATGTAGCGACTACCTTCTGCCTGTAGATGGCACTGTGTGTGCAGAAGACACAAATACCTGATGTGTAGTAGATGCAGTTTGTTATGTTTTAAGTTTTTTGTCTCTGAACGATGAAAAAGCCMCTGATAATGAAATAATAAAAACACAACAGGATTTTGTTAGGATGCAGACCTTAAATGGACATTAGTAGCTCTCTGGGTTCATGATGCTTGTGACTCATGGCTGCTGTGACAGCTGGCAGAAAAGTTTTTATTCTTGTCTTTGCATCATAGTGTCCCAGTCAGGACAGCTCAGCACCAAATATTAAGGGAAAGCATAGAAAACAGAAAGCATCAAGACTGTTAAAATGATTCTATGTAAAGAAAATGGATGGAGGATGGATGATGCCCCTCCCCACACGCACACACACACACACATGTTGTACTCCTTTAATAAGCTGGGTCTGTGTGTTTGCAGTGAAGATCTGCTGACATGATTAGTGTGCATGAGACAGCAAACCCCAAAGGATCAAATAACTCTCAAGAGAGTACTGATGCTGGTGTTAGACAAAAATAAATATGAACGTGTTTTACAACACACCAAACCTGCCAATTATTACAAAATATAAAGACAAATTCAGGATTCAGCATTTGACCTTTTTAWAATTTCACCAAAACCTTTTTTCTGTTCAATATATTTTCCACTTGTCTCAGTGAAACAGATGATTAGAATAGAGCAAATGTTTTATTATTRATATTAGGGTGTTTTTAAGAGAGACAATATTTTTCTTTATGTTTATCATTAAACTTTTCTGTTTTTGTTGCCTTTAATAACAGAACAGGCTTGTTCCTACAAAATGTCATGTTTTTGCTGATCCTTGGAACACTGAGTAGCTCTRATCTTTTATATTGAAGGTCTCTTTGCTGGCAGATTTGTGCCATTTGATTTCAGAGGTTTTTGTGTTGTGGGCTAAATGTAATTTAAATCTATAGTCTAGATGGAAGTGATTGTATTAAAACAAAGCACGTTTACTCATTCAGACAGTGTTTTGTTTTCTATAGTCAAACAAGCCACGAAAAACTTTTGTTTCTTTCTTTCTTTCATAAAAAATATTTTGACTTGAACAGAACTTCAGAAGCTTTTTGAATGTTTTTCTTTCAAAATGGCAAAAAAACGAGAGTGTTTTTGAGAGAACTTGAAATGTGGACTGGAGAGTGGCTAAAATTTGAACTATTGACCTTCAAATTGGCAAACAACCCCTCTTCCTGCTGAACCAATTGACATTGGTTAGATTATGATCTGATCTGATGGCCATAGTGTGGAAACACACCGATTATTCCAGTTCATTATGCAGATGAAGCTAAACGTCTGAACTGTTTTTTTTACAAGAAGTCATCCAAAAGTTGAGACGTTTCAGAGGAAGTAAAACGATAATGAAGGATTWGAAGACTTTGATTCATTCAACAAACAAATTCTAAGTTGATCACAAGAAATTCTCACAGAGTGAGAATTAAAACCAAAAGTAAAAAGCCACTTCTTCCTTTTTAGTGAGAAATTCTCAGATAAATGAAAGTTTAAAGCTTCCTCCTTCTGAGAAAACAGTTACTTATCAGAAACAGGCTGCAGTGGCTTTATTTGTCCACTGYAGCAGGTTGTTGCCTGATTTCCCTCTGAGCAGAATATCACCAACAATGATCCAAGGCCTCCGTGTGACCCCAAAAAGACTTGAAGATAGAAAATGTGATGTTCTGGCTCTACTGGTGAACTTTTCACACTGTTCAGCGACACGTGTCAGCAGATAAATCAGAACTCCACTTTGAGTGGAAAGCACCCGGGTCTTTAAAGGAAAGTTATGAGGAGGGGGACGCCTGTTTTCTTTCTGCATCTCCAAGAAAAACATTTTCTGAAACTCATCCTGCGCCACTCATCCATTCTCAGGTTTCAGGGAATTCCCATAAAATGAAATCAGACGGGGTGTGTCGAGATGATTAAATTAGGGCTCTAAACTCAATAACTAAAAGCAATACAAGATATTTGAGATAAAACAGAACCTCACCAAAGACAGAGAACATGATACCAAACAGATGGGACTTTCTGACAACTAACTCTGACTGAGAGGGTGCAGCATTTTTCAAGTTTACTCATATTGTCTTCCTATTTTCTAAATAACTTTYTGCTATGTTGATTGTAGGAACAGATTAAGACAAAAATCATTAAAAAAAGACAGGAGAATTAGCCTTTAAAGGGAGGGAATTATGTATTTTCCAGGAACATCAGTTCTAAACCACAATCAAGTAATAATATTACCTTCAGTTGTTATGAAATACTGTATCAAAAATCAATTTAATAAATTTAATTAGAACATAAACATAACATGCTCCTACATACAAAAAACACAAAAATGAGTTTAACTCTTAACAATTTTCTACTGAGCTCAAATGTGTAATGTTAGAGCACCAAGAGATGAATTATAAGTTTGTTTTTATAACTTTGCCATGAAACAGCCAATTCTGTCTGATTGTTAGCAAAATATTACCTAAATCACTGGATGAATTTAGATGAAACCTTCACAAAATGAGCACTGGGTGTACATAAAACTTTAGTTTTAACTCAATTCAAGATGGTGGCTACAGCCAGCAGCTATTAGGAAACACAAAAAACACTAAAATGGCTAAAACTCAATACATAAATAAACTGAGTTTAAAATCTTGGTGCTGATCAGACTTATTTTTGCATAAAACTTATTAGTTAATTAGGTATTTAGTTCATGTCGACCTTATCTAGTTGTTAGCCAAATATTTATTGAACCCCTGGATGGATCATGATGACCACAATGAAGACTAACACAACTAATCAAGATTAGCTGACAAAAAATAGCTAAAACTTTGTCAATTTTACAGATATTGAGCTAAAACTAGGTGGCAGTAGCTGATACTTATCTTCATGATGTTCTTTGAGCACTAATACATCCCATAAAAGCTCACAACATTACATGAGACTGCACATAAAGTCATTTACAAAGTTTGACAAGCCCTTCTCAGCATGAGATGATTCTAGTATAAATCTCTGGCATGGAAGGGGTGGGATATGTTTTTTTTTTTCTGAAGAATTTTAGACTTTAAAATCTATTTTGTTTTCCCAAAACCTCCAACAATGAAACCTGGACAAAACACAGAGTAAAATAA
>NW_013952477.1:1292468-1294771 GCF_001266775.1 Austrofundulus limnaeus
GTTTTGTTTTGTTTTGTTTTGTTTTTGAGGCAAGAAGAAATTTTCAATGTAGTTCATTCAATGAAGCAAACTCTACTCAGATCACAGATCTCTCTTTCAAGAAAGGCCTGGGCCTGAAAGGACCCCAGGTCCAAACCAGGGATTAAACCCAGGACCTTCGTGCTGTGAGGTGATCGTGCTAACTGCTCATCTTAAATAAAGCATTTGTAAAGATCAAACTATTTTTTACACTTTTGTCAAAGTTAATATATTGTCAAATGTGCCTATGTACAGCACATACACAGGATTGAGATGCTGTTGTTCTCAGACCCTGCTGCAATAAACATCAAAAGTAGACATTTAGTAAAACATTAAGTGTATAAAAACACAAAAATATTGCTGAACCAATTAGAAATTGAAGTGTAACAGGATAAAGTGTGTGCATAAAGGTTCCCTGCATCAGCATCAGAATTAAAATGCCTCACAGAAATATGGTCCTAAATTTGATCCCCAGTTCTGACCTGGGGTCTTTCTGTGTGGAGTTTGCATGTTCTCGTTGTGCATGTGTGGGTTTTCTCTAGGTTTCCTCCCACAGACCAAAAACATGTACAATAGGTTGCTTCAGGCCCAGGCCTCTCTTGAATATCAATCTGTGATCTCAGTGGGACTTCTCTGGTTAAATAACGGTTMCTAAATAAATAAGTGACATGTATTTACAGTGTATGTGCACAGCATAAAGTCCCTGATTGGCATAAGAGTAAAGTGATATAACATTTATGACTGTTTATTCTAATAAATAAATAAATCAGTGTGTTTMATTTTTAAAGATAGCATCACCACATGGTCAGGTACTCCGATATTATTTTTTGTAAAATTGTTTTTGACGTTTTCTCTTTGCTCTCAACCACCAACTGGTTGTCATGAAAACAAACAGCCGCCAGGGATAAGAAGGCTCGAGATGAGTCTCAGAAACTCCATGCCGTGTCAGTGGCTGTGACACACGACAGGGACTTAGTTCTACTGAATCWGGCTTCAGCTGCAGCGCGTGACCTCCCCCTCCTTCTTTTCCTGCGAAACTTTAAAACATCTTCTCCTTAGTCAGAAAATTAGCTGAGGCTTGTAGTGTGTCAAGTCAGCAACACTGTTCACAGCAAGTAGGTCAGCAGACGAGGATGACGASTGAGTCCACAAAAAATAAATCCAGCTCAAAGCAAACAACTTTGGTATTCAAATCTGCCTCAGTAATATGTTGTTAAAATATATTCTGAAACTGAATCTGAGCTAATTCTGGTGCATTTATGTTGCTGTAATAAAGTGATGAGTAATGTGCACTGTCCACATAAAYAAATGGAACGAAATGAAAACTTGTAAACATTTCTATTTTGCATAATCCAGTTTCCTCCATCTAAGTCATCTTAAAAGGCTTTGTACTATAAGAGCATCAATCAGTTGGTAAACAAAACATCCTGACATCTTAAATTGATGTTTTATATCACCAGATCAAAACTGAGATTGAAACACCAGCTATAATGAAAAATGAAGCTAATATTAAGGATATCTTAGAGCAGGGATGTCCAAAGTGTGGCCCGGGGGCCATTCGTGGCCCTTGAATTGATTTTATGTGGCCTCTGACTTCAGTTCTAAAATCATACTAATTTGTTTACAAATTTGTCCCCCGGCACAGGTGTTTGATGTAGATGGAAACTTTCTATTTATTATTAGGGCAAATTTATCACAAAGTCTTATAATAAAAAATGTTGGCAATAAAACCAATTATTTGTCTTTAAATAACCAGACTCTTAGGTTTTTCCACATCTATCTRGTGACTTCTATTCAAAAGTTGATTTTTGCTGCACTCCAATCTGCTTTTAATTATTTCATTAAATTTGTCTGAATGCAGTAAGCATTTTCAATGAAAGAGTGATCTAAATCCTGATTTTATTGATCAGAATTGACTAAATTGGGTTATTTTTTTCCCAATTGAAACCTAGACAATGTCTTTTAATAAGGGAAACCCACAAAACACTTTTCAAGTTCTGGATCTAGATTAATTTACGCATCCATTTCTAGCAATAAATCTGACTACTTTATTTGTTTAATCAAAGTGTTCRATGCTTGGTTCATTGTTGAGCAGGTGAAAGAAAAATATTTTTGGCCCTCAAGTCCTTCTGACTTTATGATTTTGGCACAGGTGACAAAATGTTTGGACACCCCTGTCTTAGAGAGATTAGGTAAAATATCTAAGGCAGGGGTGCCCAAACATTTTCTCTGAAAGGGCCAAAATTAAAATCAATCTGAGTGGGGTGGGCCAAATGCAATAATAT
>NW_013952477.1:1295164-1304606 GCF_001266775.1 Austrofundulus limnaeus
ATGTTTGAAAAGACTAAGTGCAAATAGTATTTCTACATAAAACAGGAGATTACAATCTAGTAACCAGGATAACTGCTAGTGGGCCAAATCACATGGCTTGGCGGGCCAAATTTGGCCCACGGGCCCCACTTTGGGCACCTCTGATCTAAGGCTTTCTGACACCTAAACTTTATTACACTACAAATAGAGATAAAGGTTACTTATTTCACCAGGCATATGGTTACAGCTGATAATAACTGAGTATATTAAGCCTTTTCCAGTACAATTTACTAACCACAACATTGCACCTGCCTAAAGGGTTAGTCTGGTCCTTTTGGAACTGATGTTCTGTCGAATAGTTACCAGTGGTTAATACCTTATCAGCTGTGACATCAGTMATTAAACATTTATTATGAAGAAAAAAGGCAGACATCTTCCTTTGGACTAGGCTCATAGCCCAACAAATCCATCTCCAGACAATTAGCAAATAATAAACCTCTACACTTTTGCATSATTATTTAGTTTGTCTGTTTTCTCAATCAGTCAGCATCTGTATTACTCCATGAGCCGATGGTGCTGACACTGCAAATGTGTTRATCTGCTGGGAGTTGAGTRAACCTTTAGTAAACACRTAGCAAAATTTGTCTGGTCCAGTTCTGGCCTACACGAGGTACCAACATTCGGCCCAGTTACCATAAAAAAATGATGCGCCCTTTGATGGCCCAGGTGTGTTTTACCAGATGTGGTCCATGGGCCAGCACCRCATAAACCAAACCACAACTGAGCCATTTGTGGCATGCCAACTTAAAATCRGTRCCTTCATTGCCAGACTTGGCCCACATTCAGCTGAAAACCACATCTGGCCCACACCTGTCTGCTATGTATATGGGTTACCAGACAAGCTGATCATGCAGACTGAGAAGCAGTCCCTCAGCATGGTGTGTAAAAGTTTAAAATCAATAAAATATAAATCAAAATATTGTTTAAATGGCCATTAGTCTACCCTGGACAYATACTTTATTCCTTTTCTCTACATCCACTCATGTCACATTTGAAAAGATTCAAATATTTTACAAAACATCCCTTCAAAAAGGAGGTTATAAACAATAAATATCTTACCTGTTGCAGATGGCTTTTTGAACAAAMTCCGTTTGGAGAAAAATAGTTTAACTCTGACCAGACTGACAAACTAGTGCGTCTAACACCAAAGTGATTTTCTGCTGATTTCAAACAACTCAAATCTAAAAACTTATTTAGCGATTGATGCAAATGCTGCTTTAGAAACCTTCACATCAATATCGGTTTTATTGTACAATTTTGTAAACAGATTTCTATGGCTATCCTAAAGCCAAAATAGCAGCAGCAGCTAGCTGTAGCATTTCTGGTGCAGTTTTGGGCACTCTCCAGGAATACCAAAATAGATCTCAGTTAATATTTCTGAAATGTGGAATTGATAATGGCRTTAAATGTTTGTAAAATATTATTTTTTGGATAAACTGCTATGATTTCTTTTTAATTGGAGTATTTTTATGTCAGCTGTAATCAACTTTGGTCTTTGTTCCACTCCTGTAGCTCCTCAGTCCAGTCAGATTTAAGCGTTATTTCTCCAAACTGAGGTCATTTAAAAGGTTTTCTGCAACACATGATACAAACAGTATACCATGTCAGGGACCTATGATTTTGTTGTTGTTGTTGTTCTATGTGTGATTTTAAAACATCAAGTGAGATGTAAGCTGGTTGATGTGGAAAATTGTCATTTTGCACAAATGACAGAAGGTTTGCACCCCCCCACCTCCAGAAAAACATAAAAGAAAAACCAAAGAGAAAATAAAAGGGAAAATTGGTAACACATAATGTGACTTTGTGTCTCTTTTAACAACCTGCCTTTTATTTTTCTTTCACTCTGTCTTTGTTTTAAGGGGGTTCCCGATGAAGCACCCAATGGGAAAATTCCCACTACACTTCTGGATAAATTCAAAAAAATATCACTCAGACTGACTCACAAACTCTTATCTCAGAGTATTTTCCACACAAACAACACCCAGGGTTGGAGAAAWGGTTTAAAACAATAGTAAACGTGACCAGATCCAGACGTTGGACTATCAGCCCTGTGTGGGCTGATCTCAATGGGCTCATTCAGCCCACATAACTGAGCACAAAGAAGCTGAATGTCCTCATTTAGCTACAGTACAGTCAGATACAGTGTGTATGAAAACACTCACACTGGTACCACAACGGTGAAGGCTGCAATATTTATCACAGCATGTGACAATTCAGTGTGTTTTTGTGTTGGTGAGGTTTTTTTTTTTCTGTGATAAATCTTACCAAATGCAGTTTTATTTAATGACTACAATGAAAGTTTTATATTTTTATCTTGTGTGTTATAGCAGATGAAAAGTTAAAAGAAATGTTTTAATGTATTTCACTCTTTGATAAACAGAGTCTTCTCTGTTTGTGTTCCTGGTGTGTGCTCTCAGCTTAAAGCTAAATCGTTTGTTTACATGAGGTGGTACGAACAACAAAACAACAAAAATATCCTGAATGCCTGCTAGTGTTAATCTTTACTTGGGTTATTTTTAGAAAACTAGTCAGAAACTGTGAAGCATTTATCCTGCAGGAGTGGGACACATTAAGTAGACTTGTTTATTCTCTCACTGGGTTAAGTAAATGACTGCAATCAATCACAACAAATAAGACTAAAATTCAGAAAATTTTCTTCRAGTCCAATCAAATTCATTAGCTTTCGTTAGCTTAGCATCAAAAAGCAACACTTGTCAAGACCATTAGATTGCAATGCAATGATATTTTGCAATGGGCAAATTCATTTGCAATGTGGCGATTTCCACTATCCCTAAAATAATTTTAAATTTAAAATTATTTCAGGGACATTTATGAAGGGAAATTGTTTATAGCTTTTATTTGCTTTTGATGGTCACAAGTTCAGTGCAAAATGTTAGCATTGTAGTCGCTCTCAACGCTTTTGTTCTGGATTATTTTGCTATACAAGGAGAGAGAGAGAGAGAGAGAGAGAGAGAGAGAGAGAGAGAGAGAGAGAGAGAGAGAACTTCTTGTAATAAACTTTTTACTTTTATTTGTACTCTAAAGGATTTCATTATTTTGTTATTAGAAAGTAGTTGTAGTTTACTGTAGCCACAGAACTAGACGCATAAATTTCTTAAGCATTTTTTGTTCTTTTGGTAAGGACATTGTGCTCAACAATTTATATAATTTAAAACTCTTTATTTGGGTATAGTTAGACTCATCCAGGGGTAGGCAATCCTGGTCCTCGAGTGCCGCTATCCTGCATGCTTTATTGTTACCATGCTCAGTCACACCTGATTCAGTGACTGAATTACCTCTTCCAAGTTTTGCAGAAATGTGATAATCACCCATTCATTCAAATCAGGTGTGTTGGAGCAGAGAAACAATGAAAACATGCAGGACAGCGGCACTCGAGGGCCAGGATTGTCATCCCCTCAGAATAATCCCTCATTACTCAAATGTATGAAGGTGAGTTATTCTGTGGATTTCTCAGTCTGCTGTGTTATTACATGAACTTATACACTGCCTGGCCAAAAACAATGTCACCACCTGGATTTAACTAAGGTCTATGATGTGGGGTTGCTGCAGTTGGTCAGGTCCAGGTTCAGCAACAGTTTGTGCTAAAAGAATGAGGTCAGCTGACCTGAATGTACTAAATGATCAGATTATTCTATCAATGGATTGTTTCTTCCCTGATGGCACAATCTTATTCCAAGATGACAATACCAGGAGTGGTTCAGGGAGCATGAGACATCATTTCCACACATGGATTGGCTCCACAGAGTCCACTGAGAATCTTTGAGCTGGGCTGGAGAAGGCTTTGTGCAGCGGTCAGACTCTACCATCATTAATGCAAGATCTTGGTGGAAAATTCATGCAACCCTGGAGGGAAATAAGCCTTGTGACATTGCAGAAGCTTATCCAATCAATGCCACAGTGAATGTGTGATGTAATCAAAGCTAAAGGCGGTCCAACAAAATATTAGAGTGTGTGACCTTGTGAAGGCAGAGTGCCTTCTCCGGGTCAGGGGGGTCACCCTGTCTCAAGTGGAGGAGTTTAAGTATCTGGGGATCTTGTTCACGAATGGGGGAAGAACGGAGCGGGAGATCGACAGGCGGATTGGCGCAGCGTCTGCTGTAAAGCGGGCGCTGTACCGGTCCGTCGTGGTGAAGAGAGAGCTGAGTCAGAAAGCGAAGCTCTCGATTTACCGGTCGATCTACGTTCCTACCCTCATCTATGGTCATGAGCTTTGGGTCATGACCGAAAGAACGAGGTCCCGGATACAAGCGGCCGAAATGGGCTTCCTCCGCAGGGTGGCTGGGCTCTCCCTTAGAGATAGGGTGAGAAGCTCAGTCATCCGGGAGGGACTCAGAGTAGAGCCGCTGCTCCTCCACGTCGAGAGGAGCCAGTTGAGGTGGCTCGGGCATCTGGTAAGGATGCCTCCTGGACGCCTCCCTGGTGAGGTGTTCCGGGCACGTCCCACCGGGAGGAGGCCCCGAGGAAGACCCAGGACACGCTGGAGGGACTATGTCTCTCGGCTGGCCTGGGAACGCCTTGGGGTTCCCCCGGAGGAGCTGGAAGAAGTGGCTGGGGAGAGGGAGGTCTGGGCCTCCCTTCTGAAGCTGCTGCCCCCGCGACCCGACCCCGGATAGGCGGAAGAAAATGGATGGATGGATGGATGGATGGATGGATGTGTGACCTTTATTTTTGGTGGCGACCTTTTTTTTGGCCAGTGTAAAATGCAGAGAATATTTTGTGGTAGAAGTATCATAATACGCAGTCAAAACTAACTCATGATGCTGAAAAAATTAAGATAATGCAATTTAGCAATTTTACAAAAATTTGATTTTCGGAAAAAGTTATCTTTCTGGGAAGCAAAACATCTTCAGCTTCAGAATACAAGGTCAATTGATTTGATTTTTAACTTTTTTTTGATTGATCATGACCTGGATGACTGAGAATCTTCATCAACATACACTTTACAGCATCTTGCCTCTTACAAATAAAAATTAAAGGGTTTTGATACATTTATATTGCATTTCATGGCACCACATGAAGAGTGGCCAAAAGAACTGATTTAATTTATTTACATAAAAAAATTTCAAATGGAAACACAATGTTTTTGCCCAACTTTAGCAATTTATGTGTTTTTTTTTCCTCTGAGGAAAGATTAAATAGACATTAGTGTCAGATAGACGACCAGAGCTACTTTTATTGTTCTCTGCAGTTGGCTTTCTGTTGGTGGTGTGAATATGAATGTAACAGTCAAAGTAAATATGCAAGAAGATGGACCTACTCCATATAACTGGAGAGCCCTCTGGTTGCCCTGCAGCTGCTGTTTGTTTGACCATGCACCCACAAGGGCACTTCAGTGTGCTCCTGTTCTCAAGTGGGCTGGCCTTACCGAGTAAATCACCTTTAATCCTGCAAACGTTTGTCTTTGTCAAACAAAAGGAACTTTCCTGCATCGTTCTGTCTGAGCTACGAAACCCAGTCCAACATGGCCTCACACCAGGTCATCAAAAACTGGAGACAGAAGTCTCTAATATATTTACTAACAGCAAGTGTGAAAACAAAGAAGAAATTTTAATTAAATCTTATTCACACTGAAAAACACCATATCTGGTCTTGTTTACTTAAAAGAATGACATGCTGAAACTCATTGACCACAGAAAAGCAATTACATCTGAGACCTTCTCAGATTTCAAAACAATCCCTATCGTTCCACTCAGCTGATTGTGAACAGGACTGACGAGCATTCTTCCAGTTTCTCTGTGGAACATAGACCATCATTGTTTCAGGATGCTTGACGGTTTTCAACCGGGGTGCTGGGAGAGCATTGAGTTTGTGTAACAGCTCATGATTAGGGCTTTATGAGGAAAAGCATGGGACAAAGGCACAGAGCTCCAGTAGACATCATGTGATAAYCAGATACGTGTGAGTCCCACAATAAGATGGGATAAGATGAGAAAGAAAAAAAATTACCATAGCTACAACATTAAAATCAAACTTGACTGAAAAAGGTTGCTGCTAACAGATTATAAAAAATGTCCAGATCTGTGTTTTTCAGTCATTTATTTCACGTGTCAAAGGCTACGTTCACACTGCAGGTCTTAACGCTCAGTTCCGATTTTTTGAAAAAATCCGATCTTTTTGTGTGAACGTTCACGTTACATTTTAAATGTGACCTGCATCAGACCCCTGTGTGAACGCTGCACAGCACTGATGTGACACACATGCGCAGTAAAAGACGTGACGTCTCATCAGCCGGCTTGTTTGTTTACAGAGCTAGCATGGATGCTACATTTTGCGCATCGAATCTGAAGTTGTTGTTTAATCAGAGCCAATTAAATAATTATCTGACTCTTCTTTAGTTCAGTGTTTATATCTGAACCTGCCTCTGACCAGGATGCTCCAGTGAAGCTTTTTTTTTTCTTTAACGAAACTACGAGCTGGAAAAAAGTATCGACCGAGTAGCTAACTTTAGGATCGATACTCTCCGCGGCCCAGGCTGGACATTGTTATTATCATACTATCTACGTGGAAAATGAAAAGTAAAAAGATGCAGCAACTGGACTTGTGTTTTGGAGCTGTAAACACACGGAGCTACAGATTTAACCAGCGAGACTTGAGGTTAGTGTTTTATCGATCCTTCACCCCCTCCTCACTGATGAAAAAGTCAGACGGAATGAGACATGAGCGTTCACACTGCAGTCACTTTGAAAACATCAGATATACAATATATCCGATTTAAAACCACATACTGAAACTGCCTGGGTCGGATTTGAAAAATCGGATTTGTCTCGTTCAGACTGTCATAAAAAAWYSGRWWWKRRKYMRRWKGGTCAAAAAAATCGAATTTGGGTCGTATTTGCCTGCAGTGTGATCGTTGCCAAACACACGGCCTGCAGGTCAATAAGTAGCCAGCCACAGCAGGTTATGTAGCTTGTGAGAGCTTCAAAAAGGAATTAATGTCTTAAAGGCATGGCCCAAAGTACATATCCCATTATACATTTTGATCAATTTACACTTGAAATGACGGCCTCCCACCACTGGAGGTGAACAGGGTTCAAAGGTAGCTGACAGCCAGAAGGATGGGTGCTTCCCAATTACAAGTTATAAATTCTAACCAGAAAGTCCCCTCTGGTGGGAATTCCCTGTTGGAAAGTGGGAGAACTCTGACTACCCCAGTTCAAAATGCAAGATGACAGCCACTCACCACAACTCAACAGTAAATAAAACTCTCTAAAAGAGGACGTGTTAAAACATTGTTTCTATGCAGAAAATACCATGTAGAGCTCAGTTATTGTTTTTTTAGCGGTGTTCATCCATAGCAATAACCATGTTTCCATCCAATTTTAATTCAAATTTTGAGTATTTTTTTAATTCGCAAAAAAGGAAAAAAAACGAAGAAATGCGAATCAGACATGTTTCCATCAACTGGCTTACGTCAGACACGTGTGTGTAGTAAACAGGAAGTCAAAGTTGCAAACTCGCAGGGTCCACACATCTCCGGTTAATGGAGAGAAGCTATCAAGAACGTGCTGCTACTATTAGGGAAGCTGTAATTATTTTGTCATATCAACTAGTTTTGGTGATGTTACATGCTGTCTGGAGACGTAGAGAAAGAAATATAATTCTCTTCACGTTACGGGAATAACTGAGACGACGCAGACAGCGAGAGGAGTGTCCAGCTGCAGCCGCTCTGTTACCGGTACCGGTATTAGGCAGACAGCGGGAACAGTTATGTGAGGTAAATGTTCGCTATGCCAGAACTTTTTCAGCAAATGTGTTTCCATCTCTCCTTTTGCGCATTAACTCTTTTTCAAAAGATCCAAAAACCACCTCAAGTGTGCGTATCAACTTTTATGTGAATTAGAGGAAGTTTTTTCGAATCCTGCCGTTTCCATTCACCTGTTCTGATGTGATACTTCAAGATGTGCATTAAAAACATTGATGAAAACACGGCTAATGAGACAAGGAACATGACGTTTTGTGTTTAGCCCAAGTTAAACACGAACCATCAAAGTTAACTRCATCTGGCTCTTTGAGGGCCACTGATGCTCATATGGTCATCATTTATCTAGTTCATATTTTAAATGCATTTCCTTCATGGTTTATGTTCTTGTTTCTTGTGTTTCGAGTTTTGTTACTTGTGTCATCAGTTTTTTCTCTGGGACATTAGTTTCCATTAGTTCAGATTTAGATGAGTCTTTTGTTTTTCCCCTGTGTCATCAGTTCAGTTTGTCCTCTGTCAGTTACTGCGCCTGCCCCGCCCACTTTCACCTGATCATCTCTCCTCAGGTGTTTATTTCCTCAGTGTTCCTGTATATCATGTGTGCTGTTGTTAGTTCCCCAAACCAGCATGATTTGGTTCTGCTTCTGATGTGGTCTGTGTTCCCTCGTGGTTCTCCAGAGTATCTGTATGTTTTGTTGTCATGTCAGTCATTTTTCTTTTGTTGTTGTTATTTTGTTTTTCTTTTGTTTATTAAAAGTCTTATATTTCACTCCTGAGTTGACTTGTCTGCACCCTTGGGTTCAATTCATCCCGCAAACAAAAAGCAACAAAGGCTGTATTATCTCCAAAGCAAACAGCTCAAAATAAATAGCTGCTCTTTGATGTTTTATTCCAAAATTAGTAGTCATGTCAAAGACTGAGCCAGTCTCAGAGAGGATGGTGTTCCTTTCAGTRACTGTTGCTGTAATGAATGAGTTAGAGTGCTACAGGTCACTCACTCTTCTATCAGACTGACATGTCAAAGTGTCAAGTGTAATGTCTTTCCAGGCCACTGCTAAACAGAAAAAAGAACAGTTTCATAGAAAGCAGATCCACTCTGCCCTACTGTTTTCACTCAATTTCCAACAAAATAAAAGYCAAGAATTTGAAGAACTGCAKATTCMCTGCAACCTTTTATCCCMGAGTGTCAAACTAAGATCATCTTGTAATAAGAAAGGATGGAGTCATGGCCTTTTTAGTCAAATCGACAACATTATATGATATTGTGAGACCTCGCAGGATTTGTTTGTGTTCTGAGTTTGTGTTTGAGGATGACCATCAGCTTCTTTAACTTCAACTTTAAGTTTTAGCTCAATATCGAAACAATGATGTGTTTGCTAAGGTCGCTCAGCTTTTTGTGCTGAACGTCAAATTTAACCTTCAGTGCAACACATTTTGACTGCCAGAAACCTAGCTGAATACTGTCATTTTTTTTTTACATCTAATACCTTAAAGGGGCAATATCATGTAAAATCAACTTTTTTGAGTTTTATGTCATGTTATACTCTCATAAAAAACATGTCCAAAGCCTTGCTCTGACTCATTCATGCATGTTTGAGAAATCCTGCAGCGTTTTTAGGAAGCCATGCTGAGGAGCAAAACGACAACAAAACTGACAGGTGGGGACCAGAAACGCCCCTGGGA
>NW_013952477.1:1306461-1310670 GCF_001266775.1 Austrofundulus limnaeus
CTGTTCTGTTCTGTTCTGTTCTGTTCTGTTCTGTTCTGTTCTGTTCTGTTCTATTTGTACCTCCAGTCAACCAAAACATTTTGGTGAGTAACATTTATTAAACTCTTTTCAGAAACGATGACATAGCAGCTTATTTGGCTCAAGGACACTTAGGTTTTAGGGCCCTTTGATCACGTTTTATGGTTAATTGCAAGCACAAGTAGAAACAGCAGCAGCTTGCTGTAGCAYGTTCAATGTAGCCTAGAGCGCTTCCAGCAAGGAGTTCATATTATTTCTGTCAGAATAACCATGTCAGCAGGATAACCAGAATAAGCCAGGGCGACTGTCATCGCCAGAAAGTTACAAGTTTAATTCCCTGCCATGCCCACATGCTGAAGTGTCCTTCAGCAAGACATCCAATCCTCGCTCCCCAGGGAATTAAATAGCTGCACTGCTCTACTTGTGTGTATCTCACRTGTTAGTTTTATTATCATCYTTTGTGCAACAACACAACATTTCACTTCATATGATGTAAAATAGAAAGCAGTGTAACTATTTCAAAACATCCAGACCACATACATTGTTTTGTTGTTTTGAGCAAGAAGAAATCTATTTTAATTTTTACCTCACTATAACTATCATTAGCTTGTCCATTTTGCCTGAATTAAGCTCAGCTTTGTCTGACTGAGATATCTACAACAGGTAAGATATTAACTTCTCATAACCTGCCCATAGAAGCCCACTTCAGTGTTTATTTTTTAGCAACATTTGATTTGTGAACATCTGTGACTAACTTATGTACAGCGGCACTATACTGATATGTTATTTATTAAACACTGCAGAATGAGACGTGGATGTTCTTCTGAGCGCCATCTAGAGGCCAGACTCAAAGACAGGAAGCAGAAAGCTGTGAACAGTGCAATATTTCTCTTACACCAATACCAAGTTAATTGGAACTAAACATTCTTCATGAGTGAAGTATAWGCTGACAATTTAGTTTACTGTATTGAAGTTTGGGGAAAGGATGCAAGACAAATACAAATTACAAATCCTGTTTTTATTTTAATAAAAAGAGCTAAAAAAAATTATCAGTATCAACGGGGCCATCAACAGATATATTGTTTCATCAGTTGATTTTGTTGAAGTTTCATGATTTGGTTGATGGTATTTTGCAGGTTATTTAGGCTCATAAAATTAGTATTGCCTTCGAATATTCAAATAAAACTTGTTAGAAGAGTCACTATGATTTTAAGGGAATGGAGAATTTTGTGAAACCTCCATTTTGAACTAGTTTGAAAAAGAGCTGCAGTGTAATTCATGGAACAGGTTTGCTACTATTATAGAAAACCTCTAAAGCACTTGTTTGAAAAGATGATCAAGCAAAGTTATTGGGAAAATATACCATTTTCAGTATTTAGTGGTAATAAGATATAAAGGATACCTGATGTTGTTTATTTTATTTTATTTTATTCTATTTGGGGATTATAAAGCTTGAGTTTCTTTGTTGGACAGATTTAAGATATTTTTCTTCACTTTCACCCTTTTCATTCAGGGCATGATTTAATTTGTTTTGTTTTACTGTWTAAAGATTTTGTTTTTATGAAGGAAATAAATTAATAATAAAAAAGATGAAATGACAAGCAGAAAACTGTGATATGAACACTCACACTCATCCTCTGTAGAATTACTCATCGTATTTACACATAGTGTAAATCCTCAGCCTGTTAACTCTGTCTGAGCAAACTGCATCAGGTCTGATGAACACCTTGATTTGAGAATTTGCATTCTCAATCTCACAACTCTCATGAACATTGCAGCGGAGCAGTGACTGTGTGAAAGGAGCTTTAAATGACTGAGCACCCCTACCTGTCTGTGACAGGCTGCACTCGCTGTTCATTAATAGTCGTCTATATTTCAAGATGTTTTTGGACTCTGTCTTTAACGCAGACACAGACACCACCTCCACCATCAAGCTGCAGCTCTGCTGAGACGTGTGTTTACCTTTTGGCTGTTTACTACTGATGCTGCTATACCCTGAAAAAGCGAATTGTGTCAGAAGAATGAAACTGAGAAACAAACATTTCTTTCCTTATATGATGAAATTCTGAATGAAGAGACGGCACAAACAGACTTTTCTGTGTACAGTGATACTATATTTTTGCCTCTTTTCTTGTACTTTTGATGCATCAACATTACTGTGAATAATTGAATACCTTATAGGACTGATTATTATTCAACAACAGCTGTGTTATTAAAATCTGTTTATCATGAAAAAGCACCAAAATGACAAGTAAGGAGCGCAACACTGATGGGATGAATGATGATAGCATTCCAGTGAACAAACATACAAACAGATACTGGCACAGATTCTGCAGAGTCATCAAAGCAGCTGCCAGAAACCCTCACACACACACACACACACACATCTGCATACATACACACACATACAAACACACAGCCACACATACAGACAGCCATAAAGGTGATGTTTTTTTWAAATCTTACCCTCCATAGGCTCCAAAAGTGAAACTCCTCTTTCTCTGCGGCATTCTGGCTAACAGATAGCAGTGAGCCAGTCAACTCACTGCTGAGTGGAGCCAGCACTTGTTTCACTTACGCTGACTGAGCGTGTTTGTGTGTGTGAGTGTGTGTGTGTAAGTGTGAGTGTGTGCGTTTGCTGGCTAGCTTCCACTCCCCGTGCCTGACATGCCCTGCCTCTTCCTTGCTCACACGCCTCCTCCACCAACATGGAAGAAACAGCAAGAGGATGGGGGAGGACAACAGGGGCAGGGGGGGCTGCTGACCATGCCAGTCTCCCAGGGAACCAGGAGAGAACTGACAGTCTTCCTCCTGAACAGACTTTCTGTTATGCATCAAGATCACAGAAAGCACTCCTTCAAGTCTCTGTTAATAACTTTCAAATGAGAGAGCGTACACCACTGATACAAGTGAGATAAGTCTCTTCTTTGTTTCATGACATTCAGTCCTAAACCTGCCTGAGGCAAATATTTTCTTAACACTGTGGGATTTTGTTTTTGGTAAATCGAGCAACACTAGATTTACCAACCCCTCCCTGTCACTTTAAGACAGCTGGTCAAACAAGCTGATTCCTCCCAAATGTTCCAATCTCAGAGCGAACAGCTTCTTACTGTGGTGCAGGTGACCACCTGAGTCATGTACTTCTGTCGTAAACATTCTGGTGTATCCACACAATCAGAAACGTTAAACTCAACGCTGAGTTGCTCTTACTGAAGCCGCATTGATTAAATGGAGTGTGTCGGCACAGAGACTCTGCTCTTGGCTGGCAGCAGGGACAAACATTAACGCTGCCTTGAGTTTTGGAATAAAAAGTCTCAAGCATCAGATACGTGACAGGAAATCTCCTCCAAACCGTTCGCATCATGTGGAGAGAAACCAGACTCCTGCTTTGACTGACAGGTGTCTTTCCATGGGAAGAGCCATGATTTTAATTGCCCAAAGTCATTTGATGGTTAAAACCTCACCAACTCCACCTTAATCACCCAGAGGACCAGCGATGATGCCTGCATCACATTAACTTCAGGAGAACCAAACAGACGAGCACTTCATTAATCAATGGACTTACAAAACGAGAGCAATCAGGCTGATAGACCATTTAAAWCATCTCTCGAGGATTAGATCAGCTCTTTTCTCACTCAAACAGAAAAAAAAAACTTCCTGTTTCTTGGCTGACTTTGTTGGTGCTGTACTCCACCTTGTGGTAATTGAACAGGACWGACTGTTGGCTCACAGACACTTGATTGATGGTCTGATTGTAACCATTGATTGGATTAGAACTGTTGGCTGTTTGAAGCCAACAAAAAGGATCAAGTGATGCTTCTGTTGCTCCTGAGAGTGTCTCAGTAAAACCCTGATTTTAAACACAGGGGATCAATAATTCATTTCACCTTTAGACCAATATGTGCTTTTCTGGGCTTTGTGTTTGGTGGTGATGTGACAGTTTTAGGGTATTGTTAAGATAACTAATATAAATGCTTGGCTCCACAGTTCAAGTATAGACTGAAAATGATCTTTATATAGTCTTTTCTTAATGGATGGATTGTTTTTACCTTTGATATTAATACGTTATGGAAGATGGGGTGGGAAAAGAAATGCAAGCTCTCCCAAAAGTTTAACCTTTTTTAAATGAAACACTGCCATATATCTAATGTTAAACACATGTTGATAATGATTTAACTGATATATATATAT
>NW_013952477.1:1311262-1312993 GCF_001266775.1 Austrofundulus limnaeus
GAAGTACATTTTATGTCAGAAATTTACTTTTGATACTTAAGTTTGAAATAAACCAGATACTTTTAAGACTTCTACTCAAGAAATATTCTTAGATGGGACTTTTACCAAAGTAATTTTATGATAAGATACTTGTATTTTTACTCAAATATCACTTTCAGGTACTTATACAACACTGCAGAAATGGATGTTTTGAATTCTTAATTTTGATCCTTTTTTAAACCACATAACTAATTTTGTGTGCACACATGAGATGAGCTAAAGTATCATAAATGAAAAAATGAAAAACTAAATAAAAATATATATTTATAGGTCCAACATCTGTTTATTTAATTATTTTAAAAATTGTGATGAGCACAGATCAGGAACAAAGAGACAAAAAGAGAAAATAAACAACATCACATTTAAATTTAAGCTTTTTAAATGTTTAGCAGAAAGTCTGACACCGAGTAATTATATTAATCTTTTGGATTCAGTTTTTACTATCGAGCAGTCTGCATATAAATATATAATATCTACTACTCACATTATTTTAAATTCATGTCAGACTTGTTCTTTAATAATGCATAATATTCAGGTTGAAATGTATATTTCTATGTTTCCAGAGAAAGAAAAATGCTAAAAATCTGATTTTGCCTCACAAAAGTGCTTCTTGGACTCAGTCTTTTGCAATTTTAAAATCCAAACAGACAAGAGCCTTCAGTCAAATGGTTTAAGTGCACTGAGGGCAAAATTAAAGCACAGAGGAGATTGTTTTTTTTTTTTTTTTTTTTTTTTGCAGTGGTGTCCCCCTGACTCTGAAGCACCCTGCCCATTGATGTTTATTATGCAGAGTATGTACCGTCTTTTAAATCCTGCCTAAAAACTCACTTTTTACACTGGCATTTCAGGACCTTTCAGTTGTGCTATAGTCTTATTTTAGTTTTGTTCTTTGATGTTTTTTAAATTATTATACTTCTTTCATTTATTTTATTGTTTGATTTCTTGTTTGTGCAGCACTTTAGTCAACAATCTTGATTTTAAATGTTGTATACAATTGTCACTGACATTCTTTGTGACATCTTGTTATCTTTTTTGGTGTTATTATAGACGTTCAACACACTCCACATGTTTAATCATGGATACTTGATGTAAGATGTAAGGAAAAAATGCAGAATGGAAGTTTAAAAAAAGTTGTAATAAAAGTGGTGACTGACACTTCAAAAGAAATTCATTCCAACAAAGTATCAACTTTAGAAGAGAAGATCAGGGTATGTTTTATTTATTTTTTGCATCACTAATTTATCTTGTGTTTATGTTTTGTGCTCCTGAGTTCTAGCCATCAGATTTTAGGTAGAACCCAAGAATGCAGACTGACGATGAGGAGATGGAATAAAAAATAAATAAATAAATTGATTTAAAAAACATTAGAAAAAGAACATTTTTTTAGAAGCTGACATTGCAACAAAACTTATTTGAACTAAGGAAGTAATGTCAAAGAGGCACAAAGAGGAGTGGACATAAGAACACASAGTTTCATCAAATGGTCTGGGGCTGATGAGTGGAGTGGATGCACCTGAGCAAAATGATAACTGAGAACAGGTGTGGGTGTGGCTGATCTGGAGAGCAGAGACTAATGGTGGAAAATTACTGAGAATAGTTGGAAACACAGAAAGGCAAACGAACAAACAAACTAAAAGACACAGAAAACAAAAATCACAAAAAAATAAATATGAAAACAAAACACCTATACAC
>NW_013952477.1:1313614-1322729 GCF_001266775.1 Austrofundulus limnaeus
GATCTGGAGAGCAGAGACTAATGGTGGAAAATTACTGAGAATAGTTGGAAACACAGAAAGGCAAACGAACAAACAAACTAAAAGACACAGAAAACAAAAATCACAAAAAAATAAATATGAAGGTCAATTAAATTCTAAAACATGAAGTAAAATTATTTGATTTAAAATTAATTAGTGCATTTTAAGTGTATTTATTTGTTTATTTATTGGGCCATTTAAATAGTTTGCTTTAATTTTTAATTATGTCAGTTTTGTTCCTCCATATCTCTCTGCATTTGGTCCTATACTCACATCGGCCTCCAGCTCATAACAGGAAGAGGCTGACTGACACTTTCCAATTTGTGTGTTCATCATCTCTTATGTATGTTGAAAACAMTTTTATTGCTTGACATATATATTTGTTCAATCAGCTGTTCTGTCCTTATCCAAATATTGTCCCAAGCAGCTTTTATTAAGGTTTTAAATCAGGAACCCACACACAAATGGATGACATCACTGTTACTTAATAAATCTAAACCTTTCTAACCTTAGCTTAAAAACTAATGGGTGACATCATTACTGCTTCAGCCATCTTTTATACACAGCCTGTTGCAATAATAATAATACAACTAAACAAGACAAAAACACAAAGTAGAGACCAACAGAATAAACTAAAAGCTTGTTTACATTTTCTGCATTACTTGCTTCTTGGCCAAATTTCTTTTGAAAAACAGATTATAATCTAAGTGAAACTTTTATCTAGATAAAGAAAACACAAACGAATAATCCAATTGAAGCTACCCTTTTAGATTGTATGACATGATAGTAATAAAGATTCATTCATGACAATCCAGGTAAATCAAACAAGGTTGAGTCAGGTCCTCTGGGTGGGTTCTTCTTTGTKGAAATGTTTTGTCTTTTATCCAAAAGACCTCTTCAATCTGAGGAGTTGGAGGAAAACTCAGCCTTATAAGCAAAACTTCAGTGGATCAATCAGTTTGTTTCACTCAAAACTGCTAGTTTACCATTTACTGTTACTATCTAAACATGATATRAAATATTGAATTCAGTCAGAACCATACTGTTTCTCTCCTGGCTCCAACCACAGCCTGACTTTATTTAATGCCACTTTATTGAGCCAGCACGTCAGCCTTGGCGCTRCCTTCAGTCTGCTTTCCTGACAATTCAATTAGCTAAAGCAGCTGTGAAGTTCCTGAGCTATTTGAMTGGCTGCAGCCCAAACACAAGTCTTTAATCACATCACCTCAGGAATAAGTCCCAGCACTGCTTTCAGTTCTGGCTCCACTTTTATCCTTAAGGGAAGGAAGTGGACGGGCCGAAAAACTCTCAAGGGCAACAGAAATTAAGGTCCCCACCTGATAGTCAACAGGTTTTTTTTTACGTTCACAGTTAAAACAGAACAGGTTCAYGCTAAACTCGCCTGTAAGAGAGCATCAGAGTGTTTTATGATCCGGTCATTCAGAACATTTATTATCCAAGTATTTAAAGTTAAACATCTACAGTGGTAATCATTTCAAACCATCATTAATATGTGTTGCTATAAGTACAGGATTAACAAGTAGATGTAGGTCATCTCCTCCCTCTTGTGATACGTGATGGAGAAAATACGGCCCCGTAAACTCAATAATTTATTTCMAGTCTGGGCTGATGATGGGTAGCAGCAGCAGGACAGATGGTGAAGCAGAGCTGCTGCAAAGTGTMTGAGAGATGAGGAGGAGTGGGCAGAAGTGAGAGAAAAACGATTCATTCATCCTCCGTTCTGCTTTTGTGAGGCAGGAAATTTGAAAGGATGTAATATGTGAAGGCTTTTGATGGGGCTGTGGATTGTAATTTCTAACTTTGGATTCTTTCTGGAGAAAAAAACTAATTCCTCTACATGTACAGCAGGTTGTGAAAGTATACATCCACACAACTCAACACTTAAAAATATACATTTACAATGGGAAGTATTACCGATTTTAATTCTAAAACTGAACCAAAAAAAAAAAAAAAACAGTTTGAACTTATTCACCCACTCACAATCAACTCTATAAACCTTTTACTCTCCTTACAGGTCCAGCTCCATGATTTTGGTTCATCTGGACTTCCCATATTAAAGCAAAATCTGTCTGGTCCAGTTCTGGCCCACACTCTGCCAGAGGTGGTCCATGCATGGACCAGCGCCACATAAACCAAAGCACAACCATGCCAGTTGTGGCATGCCCTCTTAAAAAAACAGCACCATCATTGCCAGACCTGTGCCAGAATGAGACCAGGTCTGGCCCAGAYCTGTCTGCTGTTACTCATTCTTCGCGAGCAAACTGCTCCTTCAGGATGGATGGGAGCTCTTTGTGTCCAACAATCATYAGAGTACCCCAGAGACTCAGTTGGATTGAGTTCTGGACCATGCTCTTTCAGCAGTGTGGTTAAGTTCATTGTCCTGCTGAAGAGGGAACTTTCAAATCACTGGATGACTCAAACAAAACATCCATAAAAATGTCTGTATTTTGCTTCATTCATCCTTCCTTCAGCTCTGACCAGTTTCTCCCATTGCTGATMATGAGAAAAGCATTACCTCAGCATGTTGCTGCCACCACCGTGCTTCACTCCACTATGAGTTGATGAGAGGTGTCAGATTTGAACTCACGGTGGCATCTTAATGGCCTAAAAGTTCAAATTTGGTCTCATCCAACCATCTTGTTCCAGATGTTTAAAGAAGAAATACCAAACAGTTCAGCTTTTTTTCCTTCTTTTAACCCTCCTGTTATGTTGCAGGTCAAATTGACCCGTATTTTTTCTGCATGAAACTTTTTCTATTTGTCTTAATATGTATAATTTGCATATAAAATGAAAATTGTTCATTTTACATTTTATTTTCAATATAAATCTTCATTACTCATTTGTCTTGGTTTTTAATTAGTGGGTCAGTTTGACCCAGAAGAGAAAATATGTCTCAAGTTCAATTATAAACATCACTCCTCAAAAAAAAAAAGGTAAAAATTTTTTTAAAAAAATTAAAATTAATGAATAATCATTGTTTTTGTGTGTATGTTTTTGTATTGGACATAAAAAAAAGTAAAATGCTTTTTTTTAGGAAAACGAGTGAATTGTCCTCATTGATCCTTTATCTGAATAGAAAAAAAACATCAATTCACAAATATTGATTGAAATTGTTAGTAATGGATTTAATAATCAGATATAGATGTTTTGTGGGATTTTTTTTGTTTGTTTGTTTGTTTGTTTCTGACACTATAGCATGATTAAACGTGCCCCGGGTCAAATTAACACAGGAACATTATCGCTGTTCCTCAGAAACAAACATAACAGGAGGGTTAAGCCTTGGCTTTTCCTGCCACTCTTCCATGAAGTCCAGCTCTGCAGCTTAGATGTTCAGACGTTCTTCTCTCTGCAAAATCAGTCAACCAGCTCCATCAGAGGATGTTTCTGATTATCACACTCTTTGTTCCATCCTCAAGTTTTAAAGAACAAATTTATAATGACAGGGTTGCTGTGGTGGCATCATTTCTTTAAAAACAAATAATGGATTGAATGGAGCTCTGTCTGTTCAGGGCTCTTACCCATCTCTGATTTGTATTTCTCCACGACTTCTTCTCTAACATGTTTGGAGAGTTTTTTTTCTTTCTGTCATTTGCTTGGTGGTAACTGTGGTTACCTGGAGATGTTGCATTCATTTGTTGCTCRCAGGTGGATCTTGTTTAACCAATTACCTGACTTCCAATGTACTTTGTGTAGGTGAACTGCTTAACTTGTAATCAAATTAAAATCCATTTTAATTTCCTGTTTTAATGAAACAAAACAGAGAATGGTGCATCCAGGCGGTGAGGGTACCTTTGGTACCACTTGTTGTTGAACTTAAAGGCAGAAACGTTGTGTTACATATTCTCATTAAACATTCAGTTCATTCATTGAGTGCTATGACTTTAGGGTTTTGTCACTTTTCAAAACATTTGACTTCATTTATAAATATTTTTAAAATAGAAATACATTATGGTCTCTTCAGTTCTTTAAAACTTTTTTCCCCTTAAAATATGCTCATGGTTTCTATCTTTGTCTTCTCGTACCACTTTAAGTTCTTGTTAATTTTAGCTTTTATTTTGTTGATTTGTTTTAGCTTTTACCTAAGCATTTGCTAATTTCAGCTTTTATAACATTTTAATATTTTTTAATTTCTTGCTAGCATTTTAATATTTTTATCTACTTTTCATTTCCAAACAGCAAATGGCTCCTTTAGCTTTTGGATGTTGTTATTTATTATTTTAGCTCTGATTCTTTTAGCTCGACAACTCAGGGACACCACGTCATATGGGCATGACAGGGAATCAAACCTGCAACTTTATGGACCTAAGTTGACTACCCCATTGTTTCTCAAAGTAGGGACTGTGACCCCCTAGGGGGCCACCAGAGGGCACTAGGTGGGACCCCTGACAGCAGGAGGGAAGATAATAAAAAATAACAAATCTAGTAAATGTTTTAAATCACTATAATAAAAATGAATGTGTTCATCTATCTATCTATCCATCCATCCCACTTTTTCCAGAGTCAGGTTGCAGGAGCAGCAGTTTGAGCAGGGAGGACCAGAACTCACCTCTTCCAGCTTTTCTGGGATGATAAGAGACCTGGGACTTCCTTGGGTCTCCTCCCAGTTGGACATACCTGAAGCACCTCCTTAGGGAGGCGTCCAGTGAATCATCACACCAGGAGTGTGCTTGCCTGAATATGCTGCCCCTGGTAGTGTCACTCATGGCAGACTGTCAAAACTCGGAGCAGGAAACACACAGGGCACAGGCAAGGTTCAAAAAAGGAACAAAAAGCTTTAATTAAACAGAAAAYGGCTGGCAAGACAGCTCAAAAACTCTGCAGTACTTACAGGGAATGAGGAAGACAGAACACAGAACTCTCAACAATGATCCGACAAAGACTGAAGACAGGACACAGAATATAAAGGTGAACTAATGAGGGACAATGGAAAACAGCTGGGAAGACAAGAGGAAACAGGTGAGCATGGGCGGGGCTGGAGGCAAGACAGCAGGGGAGAGATGTGCAGGGGAACAGAGAAACACTAGAAAATGAAAGCAAAAAACAGATCATGACACAGGCAAGCCCAAGAATGATTCAACAGACTCTTATGGACAAACAAAAACAAGACACTCAATGTCCCTTGCGTGGGTCACCGGGGTCCCACCCTGGAGCCAGACCTGGGGGGAGGGGCTTATCGTCAAGAGCCTGGTGGCTGGATTGTTGGGGTCCGGTCAGCTCAGCACCAAATGAGATACATGGGTTTGCCTTCCGGTGGGCCCACCGCCTGCARGAGGGGCCGTACGAGACGGGTTCATGATGCCATGGGTGGTAGATAAAGGCAGGGGCCCTGGCACTCTGACCCTGATCTATCAAAGATGGCTCTAGGAATGTGTTTTTCAATCATTTAAAATGCACTGCTCAAAAAAATAAAGGGAACATTTAAACAACGCACGCTAAGTCCAAGTAAATCAAACTTTTGTGAAGCACATTCAACTCTGTACAGAACAAAGTACTCAATGCGAATATTTCATTGATTAAGATCRGGAGTTAGCGTGCGTTGTTTAAGTGTTCCCTTTATTTTTTTGAGCAGTGTATATACTGTATGTGTAATAATACAGTATATTGAACTGTTATTTAAGAGAGCTTTGTTGTCTTTTGTTGTCAACAGTTTGTTAAAAAGTTGTTTTTCCAGTGGGAATATACCACAGTGTTTGAATCGTATCAGTTAATAAAATTCTTACGCTAAATAAATGTAGTCATTATTGAACAGTAAATAAAAATGAGAGAAAATATTCTAAAAGTTGATGTTTCTTTGCATATTTTTGTAACATTGTGGGTTTGCAAGGAGGGTCCCGGCCAGAAGCTAATGCTGTTTGGGGGTCCGTGATGTTGAGAAGTTTATGAACCCCTGGACTACCACTACATCACAGCAGCTCAGTCTGCTATAGCTCTGATAATATTTAAGGTCAAGGGTCAAAGCAGAGGCTGATTTTATTTGGACCACAGCGTCTTAAAAGAAGGAAGTTAATCAATCCACAATATTTTTACTGTCCTGGAATGAACAAACCATTTATGGCCACAGTACTGWATACATTGTAAATATTTTTCTGGTACTGGACTCGACAAGGAGCACACATACGCTCAGATATTTAAAGAGGGTGAGGTAGAGGAAGGGGGGGTGCCTTGCAAATATTTTAGGGAGTGAAAAACTCAAAGGCCGATTGAGCTTTGAAGCCTGAGGAAAAAGGCTGAGCTTTGAGTCTGTCAGTTTTCCAGCTTTAATGCCCTTTTACAGCTTTAGCAACTCACTGAGCATTAGCAGGTAGAAATGGTGCCTCAGTATTATTTAAAGCCATTTGTCATTTGTGGATGGTTTGAATTACCTGCTGAGCTCCAATGACTGTGCCGCAGTGTCATAGTGAGACGTGGAAAGGAGGGCTGCTTATTTGGTTTGTAATGCAGCACTCCTCATTTTCACTTTACGTGAAAGATGTACACTCCAGCAGACAGCTGAAAATAACACAGCACTGACTGGGAGGAAGTGAGCGAGCCCATCCTCCTCCTCCTGCTTTGGACACGTGTCCCTCAGAGCCCGGGGAGCAGCCACAGACAGCCTCACACTCACACACTGTGGCCTTTCACAGCTTTCACCACCGAGGACCAGGACGCCATGCAGGGAGAGAGGGAAGACGTGTCGCTGCATCATGCTCAAATCAGATGGGCCCTGTCTACATGAATCATTATRGGCAAAGAGGGTAATCTATTTGTCTGTAATGTTACCAAAATATKTCATGAGCCAGTGAACATATTTTAATGAAACTCTCAAAAACCATTTCATGTACATCTAAACTGATAAACTTCAGGAGTTGGGCCAATTCAAGACTGTCCCCACAACTAACTGATTTTAACCAACACAAAAATATTTTAACTCTCTTGTTTTCATAGATATTGGTCTAAAATGTGATGTGGTAGTAGCTCAAAGTCTATTCCACATACTCAGTGACATTTTGCAACATGGTCTGGGATCGCACATAACTTTACTATCAAAGGTTGACCAAAACCAGAGCTTTATTGTTGCTCGGGATAATAGGATTGTTCTCTAAACATTAAGCTTCTATAAACTTAGCTCAAAAAGTAAGGAGCATTGTGTTTGGTAGATTATTTCTTTGTTGTAACAGTTTGGCAACAAATCTTCTACCGTTAGACAGCCTCTTAATTTCCCTTTTAAATGGTGTCACATTTGTAAGGAACATGCATTAGTAAGATGAGCAGTAATAGAGCTGTTTGGGTTGCACACGTAAAAAAAAGTTGCCAAATCTTCTCTTCTGTTGTCAAACAGCTTATTTTGCTGTTTTCACTTGTTTTGAGCTTCATCATCAATTAAGATTTATTGCCAACAAGCATTGTTACAATGAAGAGAATATACCAAACACAAATTTCCTTATTTTTGTGCTAAGTGTATGTACAGTATGTGTATATATAATTTTAGAGTTGAAATAATCTGGTTTATATTCATAAGTCTATAATTTTTTTTAACTGCCAATAACATCATCTTAACATTTGTAAGAAAGGTTCAATAACTTAATAATGAAGTYGTTTCTTCATGGCACTGACTGAGAGATCAATTAACCGTGACAGCGGAGCTTCCTCACACAGTTATGATCTGATAGCGAATGAGAGAAGAGCCACAAGGACATGCTGCGTATTGATCTGTGTTGCAGAGCAAGATCTATTTCAACTATAATGGATCTTAGGTGACATGCTATCTCTCCACTGGCAGCTCCATGACTGATGGTTCCCCRGGACTAAGGAAGACTTTGTCCTCATGCCAGGGATCAATAGATGGCTCACCACGGCAAAGACAGACTCCAACTTAAATATCCCCCCAACCCCACCACTTTGAGCCCCTCAGCTGGTGAGGAAATGCCAAAAAGCTAAAGGGGGACTTGTGCTCACTGCTGTCAGCTCCCACTGGAAGAAAAGTTATGGATTGCTCCTTCAGAACAACATGTGCATTTCTGAGCTGATCGCACATGTAAGTCTGAAAGGGAAAGTTTAAAAAACATTTGATTTGTAAGTGTGTATCAAGCATTAAATTCACAAACATTCATTTCTTTCTGCATTATGACTGATGAATTTGATCAGGCAGAGCCAGAGCGCCCTCTGTTGAACACACTGATGAACTTCTACAGAATTTTTCCAAATACGCTGCAGACAAATATTAAAACAAATATTATGTATGATTAATGTATGAATTTACAAAATMAATMAATAAATAAAACTTATAAATTCATGGCTTAAAGGAATCTGTGTGACAGATTAAGATCATTTTTTATTGCACAGTGTMTATGAGTGTGTGTGTGTGGGGTGTTACTGTCAATGTCTTTTATAGTATGTTTATATGTTAGTTTAACTGCACACTGGAGACAGGTGAAATGCAATTTCAACTTCTGCGCTAACACTGTTACATAGATTTTGACAATAAAGCACACTTGAACTTGAACATGATTGCAAATTACATTCTTACATCATTTTAAGAGTAAATATTTGACTGCAGGTGGTAAATTGCAATATYTTTGTTAAAATATGTGTAATAAACTCTTATCTTGACGTAAACTTTCGTTTTTTATGACTGTGCTTTTTAAATTAAGTTAATTTTAAATACTTTCTTTCCTTGCACCACTTTCTTGTGACTTTGAGGTCATTTCAAAAGGTATGCAACCTTCAAATTATTTTTTTGGCAATACATAATCTTTTAAGTTTACAGAACATGAACTAAACATAAGCAACATATCAATTTCCCTTCTCAACCCATCCCAAAATGAAATAAAAAACTTTTCATTTTTTCTAAAAACTTTAAAGGATTTCTTTGTGGGTTTTTTTGTGTTAAATGAATCAAACAAATCATTTCATGTATCAGCTGGTGATGTAAGGAATAAGTGGGGAGAAGCCACTGTGTTAGAACAGCTGCTAATTCCAAAAATCTTCTGAGACCTCTGTGTGTGTCAGGCTGTGTGTGTCAGGCTGTGTGTGTCAGGCTGTGTGTGTCAGGCTGTGTGTGTCAGGCTGTGTGTGTCAGGCTGTGTGTGTGTGGCTG
>NW_013952477.1:1324714-1327820 GCF_001266775.1 Austrofundulus limnaeus
TCATTACTGAGATATCATAGCTGCATTATTCATCCAAACTGCACCGCAGAAAATGTATCTTCCATTCCTGCACTCTGCAACCTTTCAAACAGACCCATCATAGATTAATGTGGAGCATTTCATTTGCTCTAAACGATTCTTCTTCTTGCTCAAAGCATAAAGCAGCATGAAGAAATTTCACTCAACAAATTAAACCCTTTCAAAGATTACTCACTTCTTTTTTATCCTGGGTTTATTGCGTATTCAAGCTCCGCAAAACATTTGAATAAATAAAAATAAAATAAAATGAAGCAAGATTTTTCTATCAAGGAGCATGATAATTAAATAATACCCAAGAGATACTGTAAACACAGTCCTGATGCTAATAAAGCAGGGTTTTTATTTGCATTTACAGTACAGAGGGAGGGAATAACAAGGAGTAAACAATTTCAAACAAACTTAAGATATCTTTGCTGTACACCTTAATACTGTAGGTCCAGAAACCAAAACAATAGTTTGRACCCAGAGTGCTGACATTACGAAGGACAAGGAAGGTCAATAAATGTTCTTTAATAATAACAAAGCAAAAAGCTGTCGTGGCTGAAAAACAAACTTAAAAACCCTGGAAAACAAGGAGGATGATGTATAAAGCAACCTCCAACAAACAGGCAATGATCCAACAAGTGAGYGATGGAGAGAAACCAGTTCAATAAAACGAAGTCTGATGAGACATGAAGAGCAGCTGACCAGAAGTGACAACAGGTGAGAAGGGRAAAGTACTGAGGAGCTGAGGGCAAAAGGAGAAATGGAATATAGAAACAGAGACAAGAGGAGAGACCCAAGGATGTATGCAAGGGCAATATAATTAACGCACAGAACCGTAGAAAATAATCATTTGGTTTCAAAACCCAGAAGTAGTTGTGCAGCCCACGTGGCAAAATTTGTCTGGCCCACTTCTGGCCCACACAAAATCTRCCCAGATCYTGGCCCTTTGGTAGCCCRGGTGTGGTTTACCMGAGGTGAATGGGCCAGCACCACATAAACCAAACCACAACTGGGCCAGTTGTAGCAGGCCATCTTGAGACCAGATCTGGCCCACACCTGCTGCTCTGTGGGATGTATGAGAGAAACAGAAGCAGCACAGAGAGTGAAGCACACTTTCACTCTGATATTTGCTAAGCTGCACCTCTGCATAAAAATCTAATCTAATGGTGAATGTTTCAATAGTGAGGGATATTTTGCATCAAATTAAAAGATTACTGTTAGTGTTGTTTATTCTTCTTTACATCCAGTTTGAAAGCATCCACGATTTCTTTGAGCTGCAGACTAAGCACAGTAGAAAACTGTTTGCCCCTCCTTGTCACAACACCTGAACAGAATCACATCACACATAAATAGTCCCATCCCTCACCTGTCAATTAGTAAACAAACASAAATACAGCCCCCTAGTGGTGATAAACARTAAAAACAAGATATTTGGCTCYYACAATCCTGTTCTATCATTTATTTAAAGAAGAYAAATCAGTTTGAATCTCAGCAGCTTTTCTGTGAGGTTTGATTATTCTGCTTTACACACACAGGACTGAACTTTGGGAGTGTGCTGTTCTCCTCTGTGCTGGCTGTGACATGGACTGGCATCACTCTGAGGTGTACATCTGTCTGCTGCAGCTGCAAAGAGCTGCAGCTCCTTGCAGCCCTGAGAAAGGTGAGGGGAGAATGACTGAAAGRAGCTGAGATTCAGAAGCAGTGGGTGGAAAAAGAGAACCTTTTGATTTATAGTTTGAAGAAATTGTATCTGTATCACATCTGAACTTTGACTGGATCAGTGCTATTCTTTCTTTCTTTCTTTCTTTCTTTCTTTCTTTCTTTCTTTCTTTCTTTCTTTCTTTCTTTCTTTCTTTCTTTCTTTCTTTTGGTAAATTTTCCTTAATGTTTTAGGTTGTTAAACTGTGAGATGATCCAGTTTCATCCAGACTGCAGCCATCACTGGGCTCACATTCTGAAATACTTTCCTACATATTGAAGGAATAACAAAACAGGTGGTAAACAAGCTGTTTGAATTGATTTTTAGGTTTGGTTTTTTACATACTACACCATGGTTCTTCTTCTCCACTTTAATCCTGTCTGTTCAAAGGACATTGTTTCAAGTTTTTGTTGTTCCAGATTTAAGCCCTGCTGCCTTGTTCTTTCAGATATTTTCAATTTAAAAAAGAACTTTTCTTAATTTAATGAGCAGTAAAAGTTCTTTAACAGAATTCATTGCTGATGTCTTTTCTTCTTGTTGTTTTGTTAACACAAACCTGAAGGTCCGCTGCAGCAAACTGGCAAAACTTGTGCTTTTATAGAGAAGATCACGCTGATGATGATGAAGTTGTGTTTGATTAGCACAACCTGGCTGCTTCTTGTTCGTAAGAGTGGACTTAATTTTTCCAGACATTTTTTATATTATACACACAATTAAAATGTTGCACATCTTAGATTGTATTTAAYTCATTTTGGGACCTGTTAATAACTGGATGATTCTTTAAATTATGTTCTAATATTTAATAAATTTACTGTTACTCATGTAAATCCACTGTCCAATCACATGAACATGAACCATCTTATCTCCATTCCCTCATCAGATTAACTCAGCTTGATTTCATTAACTACAACAGACTCGTATTTCAAACATTGGCCTGTTATTTTATAAAAGGTTTATTATTTGACATCAAACCACAGAATTCAAAGTCAAAAGCTCAGGAGACTAATTTAAATTGTCTTTCACAAACTTAAATGTTTGACTCAGTGGTTTTAAATGCATAATATGAAAGACTGTCTCCATCCTGAGAAACCAAATGGTCTCATATAAAGCAGAGTATAAATAATCTATGTGAAAGTGTAAGACTGAAGCAGAAAGAATGCATAAACATTTAGGTACAGAAGGTTTAACATTCCCTGAAGAAATGCATTTCGCCCAACTTTCATGCCAGTGTTTGATCCTCTTCTGTTCTGAAATAAATGGTAGCCATTTTGGTCAAATCTTGTGCTCAGACAGAGTATTTAAAGTGCATCACTTAGGTATTACCATCAGGTTTTATCACAATATCAGTACAACAGAGTAAACCAGGGGTCTTCAAGTATATAT
>NW_013952477.1:1329571-1332618 GCF_001266775.1 Austrofundulus limnaeus
TGTGTGTGTGTGTGTGTGTGTGTGTGTGTGTGTGTGTGTGTGTGTGTGTGTGTGTGTGTGCATGCTGACATTATTAGTTTACTAGATTATCATCAGGAGCTGCAGTGTTGTGATATTGCAAAAATTACAGCACTAATAGACTCTCAGCCGATCACTGTGAACCTGACCTGCCCTTTGTGAAGGGTCAGGCTGTGAGTGAAGCAGAATTCAGCTGGTGTGTTCACTGAATGTGCTTCAACATGCTGGATTTACGTTAATCTGTGTATTTAAGGACAAAACTTTAAAAAATCATTATTGAAAAAGTCACCAGAAATGCCATGCATGACCCMCTGCAGTACCTTGACTCCACCGTTGAAGACCTCTACACTAAGTTATAGCCATTTTTGTGTTTTTGAAGTCAGATGGCTGCGGAGCCGTCTTAAATAAAGTTGGGTACAAATGTTCTGTTTGTATACATACACCTCCAACAAKTATTTCCTGAAGGTTTCAGTAATATTTGTCCAATAGTTCATGAGTTATTTTGGTAAAACACAACACACACGTTTGTTCTTCTATCCTCATGGGGACTTTGCATTGACTTCCATTCATTTACCAGTCTTTTCTATAGTATAAACCCGACCACGTATCCCATACGTAACCTCACAGGTACATACCTGACCCTAAACCTAACCTAWAGTTTATTCACACCTTAGTCCTAACCCRAACCTCTGACCCACCAATGCTATTTCCCCAAATGGAGACCCATTAGAAACAGYGGGTCCTCACYGGTGTACCAGGAAAATGGTCAAAAGTTGTCCCCACCTGGTAACAAACACACACACACAACAGGAGCACACACTAATGTTTCTGGAACGAAGAATAAAGYAGAACATGACTGAAACCCTTCATATGGATGTGTAATTATTGTCACAAAGGACATAAAAACAAAAATTAGTTATGATAAATTGGCCTTGTCTGTGTCCCTAAATTCCTCCGCACAACCCACAACTATCTACTCAGACTGAGAACAGAGGAATTATTATCCAAATCAGTCATCCTCATTAGAAAAATGTGCTATAATGATGCCAAAAACAGCTAAAACAGCTGCAGAAGTCTGATTTGTGCTAATGGCAGTTCTGCCTCATTCATTTCCACCTAATTTCTTATGGTGTCAGATGCAAATGATGCATGCATAACAATAACTTCAATCTGCCTCACTCCAGGATTTTGGCAACAGTTACGTTCCTGCCTTCAGGCTCATCTGCTCATTTCCCCCTAATTTCTCTTTGTTAAACCGAGCAGAATGCTCYCAGACGTCCATCTGTTTATGCATCAGGTTTTGGCAGAAAAAAAAAACTTTATGTATGAAAAAAACTAAACAAAAAGAAAAAAAACTGTTTAATTCTGCTTTCAATAAATTAACAACAGGAGAAAAGCAAGTCTGTTTGTGTTCTCGGTGGGGTTCCTCTGTGTTTTGTCACATCTGCAGCACAGATAATGGAATATCATGTGCAGCTATAGGAAAGTTTCCCACACTGGGATTTTTCAGCTGCATAAGCAGAGGTCTCGTTACGTTTAATAATAGAAAAGTCTGCAGCACAATTGGGAGTGGCTGCCTGAGCACACAAATCCAAGTGAGCAGTCCTCTGTGAGCAGAGCCGTGACAGGCACAGAGGCAGACGAGAAATAAAAGGTGGGTTTGAACATAAACAGCAACAGAGAGATGAGAATTGTGCTTCACAGGAAATGAAAGGAGCAGAACTGCAGGATGGAGATAATGAAGCAGAAAAAGGCTGCAGGGACACAAAACAAAGCCTGGTGTCTTAAAAGCTGTGATCTGCACAATTATTAAGACATGCTGCCTTTAAGATGTGTCTTTATCCACTGCAACTGTCTTTCCAGTGCGTCACAGCGTGTAGACACAACATTTGTAAAATCCATTCATTCCTGTTCATTTGTTGCTCAATGAAGTGACACTTCATGCTTCACTGCTTGATTTCAAATCCGTTAGAGGTCAGAAGACAATAAAGATCCAGTGCTGGCAGCTTCTGAAGGCACAGAAGCATGAAATGGACTGAAAAACCAGTAAATGACCAGTACACCTTCTTTAATCAGGCAAACACTCCTCTGTATCTCTGTTAAATAACCATCAGTCACAATCTGTCAGCTCATGAAACAAGGTAGGATTTGTTGTTGTAGAAGACCAGACAGGGCCGGCCCTATAGCCAGTTTGGCTTCATAAGTAGTGCCCTTTGTGCAGTTTTCTAAATTTCACTGCCAATTTACCAACATTATACCAAATTAAATAGTTTTGCTTCTGATGATGTTTTTTATCTTCAGAAACCAGGTTGTCCATTTAAAATAGTTAATATGATTCATTTGAAACAGAATACCAGAAATCTACCTCTGCCTGCAGCTGCTGACAGCAACGAGGAACACCTGTTCATGTTGATGAGCAGCTGTGGACTGAGGCAGTTCTAGGGGGGCCCAGGAGTATATCCCCCCACCCCCCACCCCCCCAAGAAATTTTTTTTGTGAATATCTTTATTAAAAACCATGCATTTTCGAATCATTTGAAGAGCATTTGACTTAATTCTTGGGATTAATAAAACAACATAAAGTCAGTATTTAATGATGGTAGAACACTGAAACCCAGACTTTAACCTGAACTTGATCTGAGATCAGAACTGACATTTCCGTTATCATTATTTTGTTTACACACTGAGCACCAGTAGTTCGTCTTGACTGAATCATGTACTTTTAGCACAACACATCCTCTGCACCATGTAACACCTCRTGCAGTAACAAAGCAAGCTGAGAAACACACAGAATAGATTTTTCGTCCCCCCATCAGTGGCCCCCCCCTGGATGTATGGTACCCTTAGCATTTGCCTACACTGCCTATACCCCGYCCCTGAGACCAAAAGTGGGTCAAGTGTCGGATGATCAGAATGTGGCTCTTCATTGGGCTCAGATTCATCCCCAGCTTGATGAATCCACTGTATGATAGGACAGGAGGTGGGAATCAAAGTCAAAGACATCTGAGCACCCAGGGGATTCAACACCCC
>NW_013952477.1:1333490-1337122 GCF_001266775.1 Austrofundulus limnaeus
CACACACACACACACACAATCAGCCTCCGAAGTCGTTGGGACCGGGCTGTAGTCCCCTTAAGGAGCATCCAATCCCCACGAGGCTGCATTTTCCTGAAAAATTGTCCCCGCCAAGTAGCAAAAACATGGGCACACACACACACACACACACACAACAGCAGACACACAGAGAAAATAGGACATCTAGCTTGAATGAGAAGGCAACCGTTTATAAATCAGGAATATTCCGATTAATCTGTGACTTGTCCAATTCTGTTAGAATAAATCTAAAGTGTATCAGCTGCAAAGACTGTCATAAAGAAGTAAAGTCAAAAGATTTAAAAGAAACTCACAACTGCCRGTGAAATAAAGCTAGTAAACAAAAAAGATTTTACTTGTAAACAACTGCAACTATTCGTATTTCCTTTTATTAGTTTCTGTTGCTTTGCTTGATCATCATAATTATTTTTATCTTACATTGTAATGTCCTGCATCAAGTTTTAAAATAGCATTTTTTGTTCAGATGCCAAACATAAAACACATTATTAGGATTTTTGATTCCTTTCAATCAAAAAGTGAACTTTCTCACTAATGCAGTTATTCTGATTGGAATTATGTAGTTCAAACTGAAACCATTTCCTGGTCCTTACCTGTGGAACAGATCTGACATCAGCAAAGAGCATTGATCTTTTTTAAAAACCAAACTCAAAACCTGATCAGTTTGACTTTTAGTTAATCTTATTTTCCCCAAATTTCTTGGGAGCAAATTCTATTTCATCGTTGAGCTTTACTGCAYTTCTTGTTTACGCCTTAACTGAATTACTTATAAATGTCATTTATTTGTACTTTTTTACTCACCTTTCATTGCTTTTATGTTCATTTTTAGGGGTAAAAATAGTCACCTTTTTATTATACTTACATTATTTACTATTGACTTTTTTTCCTTTTTTAAGTGTGTYGTTTTGTTTTTAAAATTTGCATTCATGTTTTTAGCATAAATGAGTTTCATTAATGAAAATGCATTTCCTCAGTTTCTAAAGTCAATCATACTAACTTAACAATTGTTTAAAATTTAGTGCTGTTTTAATCTTTAAGCTCTTTGTGTTATATGAGAAGTGCTTTAAAATAATTTTTGAACATTAGCTTTAAGAAGTTTTCAGACATCATATGCAACAGCAGAAATAAAATCCATGAATTTGAGGTTTAGTTTTAAAAACAAAGCTCTCTACACAAACCTTAAAATGCTTCTTATATCTCAAAATTAAACATTAAACACATAAGCTATAAATTTTTCCGAGGATGAACACCACCTAAACTAMTCCGGTGCTAGTCTAACTTTATTGGCCTGACATGCTAATAAAACATAAAGCCTCTGGTTCTCAAAGTGTTTATTGGTATCATCGTCACAAGAACAATCTTACACTGCTTAAAACAAAGTATCAGACGATAAAACATTGGTTTCCTGGATGGAACAACTCGATAAAAACAAACAATAATTCACCAGAACATGTAGTGTAACAGACAGAACACGGTACCTTGGCTGCTGTGTTCAGGCGGGCGGCAGGAATCAAATGAATTTATGATGCGAACTGAATCACAGATGACTGGAGGCTGTGCTGCCTAGCAACCAGGCAACCAATCAAATGACTGGAAACACGTATAAGCTGCATGCGCCTATTAAATCATGAAAACTTCACCCCGGGCCTTGTTCCATTTAATATAGTGAGGTATTTCGCTGAACTGTACATATTATTACATGAACGGTCTTAACAAGAGAAACATAGTGAGAGATTTGGGTCATTTACTCGTTTCATATTGTGCGTCGGCAGCTCTGAATAACACAACTTCCACAGATTCCTCTAGAGAACCGAATGTCAATCTTGCGATACAAATCGTTGACGGGTCCTCTGGTTGTTAGCGACTTGCAGGTGTACAGCGCCCTCCAGTGGATTCACCGAGGACCAGGTCGGTGATGAGGGTTCCAGTGGAGGGACGTGTGCAGCGTCTTCTTGGATTAAAAACCAAACCCCGTTAAACGAACCACGTCCATCAGCCTCRTCRAGTGCTTCCCAGACCGCTCTCAGCGTATGTGGGACATGTCTTCCAGGTGAGGCGTCTTCATGCAGCCCGTGCACAGCTGGTCCATCCACAGCGGGGCTTCGTGCTGGAGCGGGGTGCGGCGGGGGTAGAAGGTGTAGGACGGGTCGTAGTTCAGCAGGCAGCTCAGAGAYGCCATGTAGATGTCGGAGAACCTGCCCAGGCGCCGGGAGAAGTAGGTGGGGTTGTGGCACGTTCTGAAGATGCTGCCGAACTGRGGGTTGAACAGGTTCTTCGTCATCACCCTAGAACAGACACGAGTCGTGGAGAAAGTTGAGCGTTAAGTGGATTTGTGAGTTAGAGCGCAGAGCTGTTAAAATGCATTCATGTTACAGGAACAGATTTACACCTACATCCAATACAGCAGACGTATTAAAATATAAAGAAAGATACTGCAGCAGAGAGACTGAGCAGAAATCCCAGACTRTGTCTCTGAGTTCATTGGGTTTACTGGGAGGAGTTTATAACTCACCGCAGCTCCTCTCTCTCCTTCTGCCATTCCTGAAACACTTTTTTAGACTCCGGGTCTTGATGAATCTAGAATGACAAAAAAAAATGAATGAATAAAAATTCAGGTTGGTACAGGAAAAAAAAACTGTTTTAGACACACAGACATGATGTGGATTAGTTTGTTTAAAGGGTGGGTATTATGCAAAATCTGCTTTTTTGAGCTTTATATCATGTTATAATGTCATTCCCTCATTATAAGCATAGTGTTGCTTTAACTCATTCATGCATGTTTGAGAAAACTTTTGAGTCTCCTATGGTAGCCATGTGGAGCCACCTAAATACTTGCAGGTACAAAGCTCCGCCTATTTGCACAAAGCTCCTCCCTGGAGCTCAGTCTGCAGCCGAGCTCTCACCCCACAGAGCACAGAGTTTAGATAGGCTATGATGCAAAGTCACATTTATTTTTGATATTTACAGCTTTTTAATAACTGAAGGGAACAGTTACTTGATATAATATCGTATATAATAATAGTTTTTTTTAATAATTGATAATAATAATTTAATTAATTGATTTAATGACAAACATAAAATACTATCTTATCACCTGCTGCTGCAAGGCAAAGGCAGGCGATAATGCTTTTGCCTGCATGCTCATGTATCTGTTAGCAAAATATCTCATGAACCTCTGAACGACCTTTAATGAAACCACAGAGGCTAAAGATGGCGAGCCTGTGATCACAGGTTCAAATCCCCTGGTGAAAAAGGTAAAGCACCCACATCTGCCCCCACCCTTATTTACCCGACTGTGGGTGCTTCTGTAAGGCCCTCAAAGCCTCCAGTTGCTCCCTGGACTCCCCCAGTAAGGCAGCTCTTTGCTCCACTTGTGTGCTCACATGTGCGATGCGAAATTTCACCATTGGGGATTGCCAAAGTAAAAATTATCACTATTATTACAACTGATTATGTTTTGGAGTCAACTCAATTCAAGATGGCTGCCATACAACACAGAAACAGCTGCAACTCAGTCAGTTTCACAGCTAATAAACTGTGGGTTGCACATGAATCAGTCACAAGCTAACAGTGAGTAGTAAACAGAGTGTGTGTGT
>NW_013952477.1:1337243-1349830 GCF_001266775.1 Austrofundulus limnaeus
GTGTGTGTGTGTGTGTGTGTGTGTGTGTGTGTGTGTGTGTGTATTTCCTCCTATAGGAAAGGTCACCTATATGTAGAGCCTCAGTAACAAGTGACATGACTCTGTCTCCTCTTGTTTACAGTTACCCAGCATTCCTGGTGTCCCCTGACAGCTGCCACATATGTAATGTCTTGTGYCCACAACATGAAGTGTGTAAAACACATTTTACTGGAGGGAAATGTGTGCTGAAAATGAGGGAATCGTCAGTTCAGGAAAATGCACAACAGGCCTTTAAAAAGCGTTTATTTTTGGGAGAAAAAAAACAAACTGTTCACTTGAAAAACTTGTGTCAATTTTAATCCTCAAAAATTGAATCTATATTTGTGTTTGCACCAAATGATAGAAAACAACCGTTTTTTTTTTTTTACAATTTAGTAGGTTATTTTAAAGACAAGTCCCAAGTTGCTCCACTCACACTGCCTGCCCAAAAAAAAAGGTCACACCCTAATATTTCATTGGACCTCCTTTAGCTTTGATTATGGCACACATTATGATTTATTTATTTCCATCCAGTGTTGCATTAATTTTTCACCAAGATCTTGCATTGATGATGGTAGAGTCTGACCGCTACACAAAGTCTTCTCTATTTTTCTACAGCAGTGTTGTGTGCCTTGAACGTGTAAAATCTTATAAGAATTAACCCAGACTAAWAAATAAATGTAACCAAAGTGGTAAAAATGTTTGGTTCTTACAGTCTGCAATAATCTAAATGTGAGRAGTGCTTTATTGTACCGCACAACATTTCTCTCTTATGCAACTTTGGTTCATGAGCAACATGACAGCTGTAATGATTTGTCAACACAACCATGAACAGTTGAAATCCTGACGCTGTGGTTCGTCTGTGTTTTTGAGTGCAGATGGTTACATGTCCTCACCTGGAGGCGCTCCAGCAGTCCAGTTAAAGCCTGCAGCCAGGTGAGCGTGGTCGCGTACTGCTGAGCGCTCACCACTTTGGTTTCGTGCTCCAGYTCAGGGACGATGGCCGCAGTTCGCCAGCCGTGACGCAACGTCAGGTCCTAAAACACACAAGAACGCAGGTTAGGTTAACGGAGGTAAAAGGACCTAAACGTTTCCTGATCTTTTTTATTTTGGGAGAAACTAAAACATAGATAGTGTTTATCCAAATAAAACTTTGAACTTGTTGGAAAACAGTTTGGTGGATGACTTTATTTTAGGACTGYAGTTAGTTTTGGGTTGGATCCAAATATGCTGCTGTTGGTTTAMACTTTAATCTGAACATTACATACATAGCTTTTACCATATTGTTTTCTTTACTTCTCTTTTTATTTCTTCTTTCTTTTAAGGAACTGTATATTACAATATGAGCCGAAACGAGCATGGCGTTGTCAGTTTTGAATCACTCAGTTTGCTAGAAAAACAAAAAACAAAGCAAAACTGTTTGGATTTGTTTTTAACAAAACCATGCATGTTACGAGTATGGTTTAGATCTTTTAAAGTGGATTCTGTGGAAAAGTTAAGAACAATGATTATCTTACCTGTTTTTAAAAGCTCGTTGAATGACATCAGCCTATTTAAACATAATTTAATCCAAAACAGATTGACTAATTAATGAATTATTTGGTTTAGGGCCTGTCAGACTAGCCATTAGCTTGTCCGTCCAGTCAGAATTAAATTGTGTTTCTTCAAATTAAGGTTATTAAAAAGTTATCTACAACACGTAAGACATTAGTTGTTCATAATCTGCCCACAGAAACCAACTTCAATAGATCCAAACTGCTGCTTTAATCGTTTTAGAATAAAATACTTTGAATGTTATTGTAGGGAAATTATGTTGGATTTGTAATGGTGCAAAAAGCATTTCCTAATACTTACATAAAAGTTAACTTTAGGTATAAAATAAAACCTGCATGCACCCTATGTTTTATTCGTTTCTTTTAATCTGGGTATAGTGATTCATTGCACTCTATAATGCAAGCTATTCATTCTAAGGTTTTGCACCCTAAWGCTAAATTAAGAAATATTAAACACGATGTCAGCACTTTCACTTGTATGATCATGTCATATCAGCAAGCAAAGCAAAAGTCACTGTAAAATGTTCCACTTTGCTGTGTCACACCTTAAAAGACACAACACAGGAAAAAKTATCTTAGTCACCACTAATGTTGAGTCATAATGTGGACTTTTACTGAGGTTACTCAATAATGGTGAAATGATCAAACTTTGATACTTACAGCCAGGTCGCTGTAAAGATGATCTCCAAAGTAAAGAACCTTTGAGCCTCGCCAGCCGGTCAGTCGGAGAAAGTCAAACAAGTTCCCCTGAAACACAAARCTTGTTAATTAATCTTGTTAACCAAGATGCACACAAGTACAAACTGGAGTTGAGCAAAATCATCACATGTTCATTTACATGCCGTAATACTATCACGATTAATATGTTTGGCACTTTGTGATTAGTGCCCATGATGATAACAAATTTTGTGTGCGACGCACTACTATCAAGCACACATTTGTGGTAGAATGACAGAAGGTGCTAATGCTAACACAGATCTAATGTTAATCCAAAGCTAATGCTAAAACAGATGTAATGYTAATCCAAAGCTAATGCTAATGCAGATCTAATGCTAACACAAAACTAATGCTAACACAAAGTTTATGCTAATGCAGATCTAATGCTAGTGCAAAGCTAATGCTAATGCAGAGCTAATGCTAAAGCAGATCTAAGGTTAATGCGGAGCTAAAGCTAACACTACWMACTTGTTTAATCAGTKGAAACACTGGYATAAAACGGAAAACGAGGAAAGCCAGAAGATATGGACCAAAGCMACACAAAAAATCTCCTCCAGCAAAAGTTAAAACAAATCTACTTGACCAAAAATCCACTCATTCAGTCTATMCTTTACTAGCGACAAAGTAAGCACTGGGAGGAAATAGCACGGGCCAGTACACAGGCTAACTGATTTAGAGTTGAAAACATGCAAGTGCAATTGTCATCTATTAATCGTTGTATTAATCTTTATTGGCTAAATGCCACAAATAATCGTGATTTTTTTTTTTCCGATATCACCCAACCTTAGAACAAACATATCTGTAACATCGGCAGAGAGAAACAGGATTTATTAACCAGGTGACCCAACAGAAAACACAGCCTGATGTGAAACTAACCTGCTTGTACATCTGTCCTTTGTCCAAACTGGTGATCTTTTCCCATCGAAGGTCTCCATTTCCATCCAAGCGCCTGAAAGGTCTGTAACAGTAACAATTTAAAAAACGTTGCTGACAGCACTCTCTAAAACCAGGATGGCTTAGTCACGTCTAAAAACAGTTACTCACTTGACACAATCTGTGAAGAAGTGAGGTTTCTCTGCCTGCACAATCACAACGTCAAAGAAGTCTCTCCAGTCTTTCCCCACCATGTGCGTCATCCCCTTGTCCCTGCACAGAGGGGAAAAAATAACACGTTGCAACAGCTTGGTTTGCTTTTGCATTTTGTTATGAGTTGGCGTGAGCTACTGCAGCTGCAGACCTCACACAGCTCCAACTCACACAAAGCTGAAGGGGCTGTTGGTGATGAGGAAAAGCTTCTTTCCATGACTGACCAGTCGGTTCAGAACAGACTCGGTCTCTTTGGCTCGCAGGATGAACTTGTCTGTAAGGTCCAGGAAAATGACTCAGCGGTGCAAAATGTAACTCTGAATATGCTGCACTGGCATAAAGAGGGGTTCTTACCCATATCTTGCATGACCCATTTGTACATGTAGCCTTTGAGGTGAACCATGCCGATGGCTTCCTGAGGATTAGGAATACAGTTTAATCAGACACGTTTGAGGTTATTTTTTGAGTTAACACAACGCCCTGTRAGCACTCAGGAAAACATTTATTTTAAGACTGAGAGGCACTGTTTCAATTAGGAACTTCTCAGTGTACTTTAGCACAGGGTGTTCCCCGGTAACTGAAAGCTTTGAAGCCGCAGGAAAAAGGAGGAAAAGCCAGCATTGTTCCTGGCTCCACTCGAAATTGGTGCTCTGAAAACTTTGCCTCAGCAGATTCCTGAGCCTCCAGCTGTACGCGAACAGAACTGGACGTGTAAGCAGTCACATACACACAGCCAGGCCTGCACGTTCCCAGGAGTGGGAGCTACAGGCCGAGGCCAGAACTGGACGGCAGCACGTCTGGACGGGAAACTTACAGAGACGTCCTTAAAGAGGTGGACTGGATCGTAGTCAATATCRTTGGTGATGAAATAGTTGTTCGCCACGGCCAAGAGAGTCATCTCAGGGATGGAGAAAACATCCATGAACTGCTTTACTTTCGGCCCCTGAGTGCAGAAAGTGAATTAAATTAGTAGACTGACTTTAAATTTAAACCAGTCATAAGCAAACTGGAGGAACACAATCCAACCTAAAGAGATTAGAAACACATGGAAACTATTCYGAATAGGTTTATTTAAAGGTTAAATAAATAATGAAGTTGCATGTACACAATTAAAACATCTGACCCCAAATCTACCAAACAGGATCAAAAACATCAGTCCAAATYGWTCCTAATTAGAAGCCTGCTGGTTTGACTGTGGTCTCTGCAGGTTCAACAGAGCCGTTCTTTTTCCCGTCTGCACTTTGTAAGAAATAAAAACGTGACAATCTAAACTTTGGMCACATGGTGCGTTTTGCGTCAGCCGCTTTAGAACTGGAACATTCCAGATGATTCATGAAGCCAACAGTACAGACAAGATCACAAACATCATTTCCTCTTATGCAACGCTGCAATCAGGCAAATCCCAACATTTTGGAAGTATCTGAGGACAGCCACAGATTACACCCTGAATTTGCCGGGGAGTGGCCAAACCAGATTATAGCGATTGTTTGTTCTGTCTGAACYGAACARTCAACGGGGAAAGCACAGAAAATCYGATAAAGAAACTGAAGWACGCCTCTGCACCAAATTCTGCCTAAAAGTTATTTCACAACTGAACCAAGGAGTTTGGCAAAAACWATCCAGGAGAATTATCACAACTAAAAACACTTTGTACCTTTCCATAGAAACCACTGTCCTGCTGCAGGGGGACATGGAAGGTCCCCCCATASAGCTTAAGAACCTCCTCATCAGGCAATGGACTCAGACCCCTGGGTAGAAGACAGATGGGTTTTAAAARCACAAGTAACTGATTATTTAACTAATGTTTTAGCATTTAGAAGCAAAGATAAAAATATACGTTAAGACAAAAAAGGTGCAGCTGCTCTTACCGATACACTGTTCCTGGCTCAATGTAATGAAAGGCATCGATTTTCATCAGAAGACCCTATAAAACAGTGGAAACAGATTACTTAACATTGTCAATAAAAAAGYGAATTTAAATATGGGTTACTGCAGTGAAAAGGTAAAATAATGTACCTTTTGGATGTCATAGTGAAGCCCCCGGACAGTAAAGTTGGGAATATAATCATATTTAGCGATGCCTTTGGGGTACTGTGAAGTAAAAAGACAGAGTGGGTGATTTAACATAAATTTGAATGTCTCTAAGTAATTTTTCTAACACAAGTTCTGTGAAACCCACCTTAAAGTGTTCCACCAGGAAGCCCCTTGCGGTGTCGTAGATCAGTTTGTTGAGAGTGCTGGAGTACTGGGCTAAAGTGTAGTCATAATCAAAGCCGTAGATGTCCACTTCAGACAGGTTGACTTCATTGTTGGCGTAGATGACCGCGGAGTTGAGGCTTTTACACGCACCTGGTGGGATCAGGTCTGATCCAGGCAGGACAGATGAGAAAACATGACTCAGTTTTAACAGTGAGGTGTCAAATCAGGCAGAAAATAATGACCCAAGTGAAGTAAAAACAAAAACAAAAAACAGTGACTTTCTGAGTTGAAAAAGGTTACAAAGCCTGCTGAGTGTGCATTTCTGCACAGTAGGAATGAAGTTCAACTGCTGCTGTTTTCAATCCAGTGGTGCTGGCAAGCTCAGCGGAGGTTGCGCAACACGTGGTTCTCATATGTCAACTGTTGACCAAACCAGATCAGTCGAAGAAAAAGAAAAAAAGAGAACATTTTGTGCAGAGGAATATTGTGTTCAAATGCAACGCAGCGTGGCAGCACAGAACTTCCTGTTCACATGGGATTGTTTCTGCTATTTACTCTTTATAACCACTTTTCTCACAAGTACAACACAGTGCAAAACGCGTGCATGCAGACGAAACTGTTTACAGTTTATTCCCAACACAGACGTCATTCTGGTGACARAATATGGACAGCAAGTAAAGTTCTCTTTGATCTATATGGGAAAGTAGGTTATGGCCTTCTATCCTGGGACAGTTCAATGGGAGCTGCAGCTGGGCATCAGACTTTTACACCCAACAACCCCCTGCTTGGCTGCCATCCAGCCTTCCTGCTGTTCAAGCCCCTCACTGTTCATGCAAAGTCACTCATTCTTTTTCAAAACCAAATCTGTGAAATTGCAATTCTGACCAGGAGGAATGCATGACCAGCTTTCCCTAGAAGCTTCTTTTATTTTGAAAATTTGTAGAAGGAGCCAGTCACTGTAGGAAAACACTGTCTGTGTCAACATTTRGAACAAAATGCACATTAGTCACACTGAACAAAACCACTCCTATAACCTGACTGAGTATAACCTGTGTCCAGTTTTGTTTTTTAAACAGAAACAYTAAGATCCCTGGAAATAGGGCTGGGCGATATGGCCCAAATTCGATTTTCAATTTTAATCAATTTTGCTTCCCACTKAATGGCGTGCCTCTGTTTCAGGTGTCAAAACTAATTTGTTRTACTCCCGGTTTTTGTAGCAATATACAGATTTAGCAGTGAGGTGTTCGTTGCTCCAAGTCTGAGGTTGCAAAACCTAACCAGTTCCAGAAAACTGTAGAAACACTGCCTTTTTTGGGGAAGTAGATCCTCTTTGCTAGCTGCCGTATTGTCATGTTGTGTACCATGCAACTTGAGGGACAGATGGGGTGATCTCTGAGCTACAGAAGCCCCAGAGTGCACTGGTGAGAAAAAAAAATCTCGATTTTCCAAAAATTAAATCTTCATAAATGAAAAATTCAAATAAATCGATTAAATCGATTTATCGCCCAGCCCTACCTGGAAACTTTTTTGTACTTTTATCAGTTTTAACTGCTTTTTTTTTTTCATTTGTAGATCTAGATTCATTTATAAAACATAAAGCATCATATCCCACTTGTCCAGCTGCAGAACTGCCACGTTGTTTGCAGGATTATACATGTAATAATAACGACCACATAAAGTTGAAAAGGGCCACGATGCATGAAGAAATTCTTCTTTGAAAATCCATTTAAATGAGATTTAGTTATCTGGGTCAAAGTTGAAGATGCTTGAAACCTCGCCCTGTACCTTCCTTGTTGTGTGTGCAGACCTGCTGACAAACAGGGCTAAGCTAATATAAACAATCCTGAAAAGCTAATATATTTAACCCGTTTGGGGACGCGCCTGTTTGTGCATGTTCACCAATCCGTTTAAAACACATTTTAAACAAAATACAGCAGATCGRCAGCATCGCGTTAGCACAGTGCAGAGAAGATTAGTCAACACGCTCGTTCATTGTTTTTGAGAATGTGTAGTTCACGGTGCCTCGTATAAAACAGCTCCGCCTCTCCAGCGTAAACCTGAATTTAAAACGAAGAGCGCTCATATTTAATTTAAAAAGGAGGATGAAGCTACTCTAAACGTACAAAATGTTCCTGCGGGTGGATAAGCATCGCCGAAGGCATGATGACGTGGAGTGTTACCCACTTCCTTTGAGGTGGGGCGGTGACGGAGAGGACAAAGGGTGCCCCCTGTGTACGTGCTTACCGTAAACAAGCCGCTTCATGTCGTTATAGCGAGTCCACAGGTAGGAAGTCTGGTCCATGGGTGCCGCCTTGGAGGTGAAGCACCGTCTCCTCACTCCCGGGACCCCCGGAGCCCCCACCGCCTCCTTCAGCCTCCTCTTGTCCCCGCTCGGACTGTGTGGGGGCTCTCCGCTGCCGTGAGACGACTGRGAGCTCTGCTCTCCTCCGCTCTGGTTGTTTTTCTCCTCCTGCCGCAGCGTGGTCCCTCCGAGCTCCCTGCATGATGTGGAGGAGAGTCTGCTCCCTTTAGGGGACCGTCCAACAGGAGGGGTCCTGTTGCCCCTGGTCCACAGTGCACGAGACAACGTGGTGCTCGCCGTCTTCAGAGACATTTTGTTTGTTTGTTTTTTCCACAGAGAAAAGTTTAACACGCCTTGACTGTCTGCTGCAGAGTCTCCAACTGACTGTAGGCGCGCGTGAAAACACAAAACAACACCTCGCTTTCATCGAGGCCACGCCCCGTTCGCAAAGCCCCGCCCCCCCAGTTAAAGAGAGGGTTTCTTATCTCCGCTGCTCGTCGTTATTTACATCTGTTGACCACGGTTATCTGCGAAAACATTCACATGAGAAAACTGTGGCGTTTGATGCGTTCAGAGCGTATGGCAGGAGTAAACAGATATGTGTGAAGTCACGCACGTCACGTCACACACCCCTGCAGGCCACAAGGAAAAACACCAATCAGTGTAGKATTGCACACCAAACTGTAACAGAGTTACTTATTATTCGGTTTAAAAATGATGTGGCATAAAAAAAAACATCATGTTGTGAAAAACGTGGATAAGAAAAAAAGTAACAATATTCAAATAATTTAAAAGCAAATGCTGGAGTGKAAACTAACATTAATGATGATATAAATATTGTAAACTTTTTATCATGTTTGTGTCCTCATGCAGTGTTTTGAAGAGGTTATGGAGGCAGGCTAGTTTCTTATTGTTCTATTGGAATGTACAGAATGTACTTTTGTATTGTTTTGCTGAAATGGTTGAAGCCTTCACTTAAAAAGGCAAGACACTCCTGATGGGAGCAAATGTTCCTGCAGACTATTACTCAGCAGAAATGTTGCCTTTGGCACACCTACAGTAACTGGACAAGCACACACTAACCACGCACATTTTCCTACTCTTTTTTCCCCTTCTTCTTCTTCTTCWTCATCATCAGACCAAGTGTCTGCAACCTATACAATCAAGAGCCATTTTGTCCCTTCATGTGTCGCAAAACACGCTACAACTCTTATCAACTGGTGGCCCGCGAGTTTGTTGAAGAGAGACTTCCTGGCCAGCGCAGGTGACACTACCAAACTAAAAATGCACAATGAATTAAAATATATATTTACATATATATACTTCAGGACAAAAAAAACACCGTATATGTAAACAACAGTGTTGTATAAAGTACCTTAAAGTGATACTTGAGTAAAGGTATACAAGCTATCATAAAATTATTATGGTAAAAGTTAAAGTTTTCTCTAAGACTATTACTTGAGTAAAAGTCTTAAAGTATATAATTTATTTTGTACTTCAGTATCAAAAGTTAATTTCTGACATAAAATGTGCTTAAGTTTTAAAAGTAAAAGTATTGAGTAAAAGCGAGTGGTTAGATTTTCCAAAATGACAGTTATTGGGAGGTGACCTCTCAAAAAAACACTTTTTAAAGGTGTGCAGCATTGATGGATTGTATACAAACTCATACGGAGTCAGAATGGTATACATTTACGGTATACTTCTCATATAAATATACTGATATACCTTATAATACTACTTTCTACTTACCCTTTCAAAAAATGTAAGGAGTTGAAAGTACAGATACATAATTGTGTAAAATGTATGGAGTAAAAGTAAAAAGCTGAAAAATAATTACAACCAAAATTTCTACCTAACAGTAACAAAGTATTTATACTTAGTAACTGTACAACTCTGGTAAACAAGTACATACCGGTAGTTCAAACTTAGTTAAAACTAAAACAATAAAAATGTATGTTTTTGTTTGTGTTTTTTAATTGTATTGGTTTATTTTTTATTTATTTATTGTTGCTTGTTTGTTATTTCATCAGCTCATTATTTCTTCTCAGCAAATTCTATATAAACAAGAAATCCTGATGGGTTTTAGAGAAAGATCATCCTATAATGCTGGAAGTTGGATTATTAAAGTGGCCAACAAACTAAATGATCTCTCCTTGTATGTAAACAATTGACAGTACAACTGCTAATGCTAATCTGCCCTGTTGATTAAATAAAACAATTAAATCTCAAGTTAGTTTTGGTCAGAGCTCTRCTTCAGTCAATCAATCAATAACCAGGTAGAAAACCCATTGAGATCAGGATTTCTTTTACAAGGGTGACCTGGTCAAGAGGTCTGCATGACACRTCACAGAGGAAATCAGAGTTAAAATTTACATTGTGGTTCAAGTACAACAATTTAAGATACAAGATTTTATAAACAGATTTACTTCCTGTTGCGCTGCAGAATGGCAGCACTGATGAGAGCTCCTCTTCAAAGCAGTCCTGTATAGCCTCATCAGTCAAATTGTCCCACTTGTAAATAAGCTTGCAAACAGGAAAAACTGGTTCGCAAGATTATTTACAAGTGGGACAATATGGCTGATGAGGCTCTACAGGCAAGGGTGTTACTTTAGGTCTACCTTTGGGGGGTTATGCTCTAAAACCCTGCATGTCATTTTTAGCAATTATGCTTAAAACGTAGATATAAGACATTGTAATTTTTTTAAATCAGGTCAAAGTTACCTAAAGACAACAAGAGAGTTGCATCTGTCTACTTAATGAGTTAATTTCTATTGTGTTTGAGCAAACAATGTCATTTTATTGGGGGGGGGGGTATTTTGACTGGATCAAATTATTGTGGGGGGTCATAACCCCCCTCAAATTACGCCTATGTCTACAGGACTGCTTTGAAAGAACTGATTGGCAAATGTTTGCAGACTCAGCTGATGGTGACATCAATGCATACACTAACTGTCACAGGCTACATAGGGAAGTGCATTGATGACATGCCTAAAACCTCCATCTATTCCTACCCTAACCATAAACCATGGGCGTGACCACAGGTTCGTACCAAACTTATAGCACGCACCATTGCCTTTAAATCGGGAGACCCTGAAGCCTACAAAACAGCCAAGTATGATCTCAGAAAGACCATCAGGACTTCTCAAAGGGAATACAGGGAAAGTATGGAGTCTGCACAAAAAAGTAATGACCCTAAGCGCATGTGGCATGGATTGCGCTGTATCACAGGCTGTAAGGGTAAAAACAGGCCTGTTGAGCTGTCCAGTGCATCATTCCCAGATGAGATCAACACATTCTATGCTCGGTTTGATGCAGACAACACCACACCMATCACCAGGCCGCAAGGGGACAGTAAGGACACAACACTCCACATTGACACTGCTACAGTCAGACGGGCGTTCAAGAGAGTAAACCCCATCAAGGCACCAGGACCCGATGGCATCCCAGGACGGGCACTAAGAGCGTGCGCTAACCAACCCGCCGAGGTGTTCACTAACATCTTTAACCTGTCTCTGAACCAGTCTATGGTACCCACCATCTTCAAGACCTCCACTGTTGTCCCCATCCCAAAGACCACCACAGCATCCTGTCCAAATGACTTTAGGCCCATTGCACTCACTTCTGTCATCATGAAGTGCTTTGAACAAATCACCAAGACTCACATCTGTGCATCCCTCCCTGACACCCTGGACCCTCTACAGTTTGCATACAGAACAAACAGGTCCACAGACGACACTATGGCTCTAGCAATTCACACCTCCCTCAGCCATTTGGAGAAGAAAAACACCTATGTGAGAATGCTCTTCATTGACTGCAGCTCAGCTTTCAACACCATAATCCCCTCCAAACTGGTCTCCAAGCTCACAGCTCTGGGTCTGGAGAAATCCATCTGCTGCTGGATATTGGACTTCCTCACCAACAGACCACAGGCARTGAGAATCGGCAGCCACCTTTCTTCCACACTGGTCCTCAGCACTGGTACACCTCAGGGACGTGTCCTCAGTCCACTGCTGTACTCCCTCTTCACACACGACTGTGCCGCCAGGCACAGCTCAAACATCATCTTCAAGTTTGCTGACGACACCACCATCTTGGGCCTCATCACTGAAAACAAAGAGCATGCCTACAGAGGTGAGCTGGAATCACAGACCAGCTGGTGTCAGGAAAATAACCTCTCACTGAATGTCAGCAAAACTAAGGAGATGATAGTGGACTTCAGGAGATAGCAAGGAGGCCAGCACTCCCCCATCTATATAAATAACTCTGAGGTGGAGCAGGTCAGCAGATTTAAGTTCCTTGGCATTCACATCACTGAGGATTCAACCTGGACATTACATGTAGACACTGTGATCAAAAAAGCCAGACAAAGACTATACTTCCTAAGAAAATTAAGGAAGTTTGGTATGAACACCAGTGTAGAATACTGACTGTGAATACAGTTATGTTGAAATTTGACCTCTCTGAGTTGCCGTAGGTCTGCACATGCGCAGAGAGTCAAGATGGCGAGGTCACCAGGTGTATGTCTCCTACTGCTCACGTTTTGCCAAATAAACCACTTTCAGATTTAATACCGATGTCGTTTTTTATAAACATGACACAAAACAACCAGCATCCTCACAAACTTCTACAGGTGCACTATTGAGAGCCTGCTGACGAGCAGCATCACAGTGTGGTATGGGAACTGAACCAGTCAAAGCCAGAAATTACTATAG
>NW_013952477.1:1355716-1386110 GCF_001266775.1 Austrofundulus limnaeus
ATGGGAGGGTTCTCAGGGGTGTGTGTTTTTGTTGGTTTGTTTTTTGTTTGTGTTTTGTTAAAAAAAAATTTTAAAAAGTTTTGAAAAAAATAGAACTTCTACAGGTGCACTATTGAGAGCCTGCTGACGAGCAGCATCACAGTGTGGTATGGGAAMTGAACCAGTCAAAGCCAGAAATTACTATAGAGGGTAGTGCGAACAGCTGAGAACACCACCGGTAACAGTCTCCTCACCATCCAGAACATTTACCACAGCCAGTGCCTGTGTAAAACACGCAGCATCATTAAAGACCGCACCCACCCAGCACAGAGACTTTTTTGTCTGCTACCCTCTGGCAGATGGTACAGGAGCCTGCAAGCACGTACAAAACGTCTCAGAGACAGTTTTCACCCACAAGCTATCAGATTACTGAACTCCCAACAATAAGACTGTACCAACCCACATCTGAGAAACTAAATAAGTCCATTGCTGCTGCTCAGTGGGACTGACTCATGTTGCCCTTAACTGTGCAATAACCGGCTACACAAACGGTGCAATACATGCTATGTGCAATATTCTAGAATATCTGTATATCATAACCTCTACTATCATCGGTGAAGTACCATATATATGTTGTGCACCCTGCCTGCACTGTTCTATTTCTGTTACCCAAATTTTGTTGTTGTTTCCTTTGCAATTTAGTTATTATTTGCTGTTCGACAGTTTGTCTTTACACTGTATATATTACCCTAAATTTTTGTTTCTTTGTGCAAACTGTGAATTTTGTATTCTGTATTGTCTTTATTTTTATTCTTTATAGCGAGTCGAAGGGTTTCTTCTCATCCTAAGAATTTCATTGTGTTGTTGACTCTTGTTAACCTGCATATGACAATAAATGAATCCTAAAGAGTTTCTGCAGAGGGATCAAAGAGCCACATGTGGCCCCAGAGCCACAGGTTGCAGACCCCTCCATTAGGCCAAAGACTCTTCTTTCATCTGTTTATATATATTCAAAGACGGTGCAGGATCTTGTTCATGGCTGTTTACAGTGAAATTCAAACTGTTGTGAATAAATGCAGAAACGGTTTCCTGCTTTTTAAAGCAGAGCTGCTCATTGGACCACAGGACATAAATAACTTTAGTTTGTTATTGAGAGCAGCAGGTGATGAAATGTGCATGTTTTGTGTTCTCGTGTTAGTAAAATGTTAATCCAGGTTAGCTGCTTGCACTCATTTACAGAGCTTTTATTAGTGTTTTTGGTTAAACCTCTTGTGGAAAAGTCACTTTGCAGGTCTGACCTGTGCTGACATGTGCCAGCAACATTTGCTTCTGTTCAGGATTACTGTTGACCAAGATGCTCTTTAAACCGTGTTTCAGGCAGCTAAAGATGGAAAACAATGAGGTATTTACAGCTGCAAGCACTGATTTAGCAGCTCAGTGAGAAAAGCCCTGAACAACTGTTTGCCACAGGCCAACAATGAGTTCAATGAATGACCAAGAGGAAGCGTTGTTAACTACTCCAGAGACCTGAACCCCCTCTCCCATAATGGCCCCTTTCCTCCTCAACTGTCTCCACTCAGCTGCTCAAGACAGCAGGACTGTTGGAGTTGCCTCTGGTGAGCGATGGTGTTGAGATACTATACGCATGCTTCAAAGACTCTCTCACGATGCCCATCCCCCACCTCCTCAAATACACTACATTTAATAACGAGACCTCTGTGACCTGTGGCTCCAACAGAGCAGGTCACAAGACACTGCCATGCACACAGTTTTACTTTTTTTTTTTTTTTTTGAAGCAGCATCCCGTGTTGTGGACTTTAGCACTCCCTTTCAACAATCTCGTCTCTTCTCCCACAAAGCCAGTCTGCTTTCCCTGCCGGTAGCAACAGGCTGTGGAGTTTAGGGATTGGTTGGGCCTGAGGCGTGATTGGCTGCAGCTTTTCTGGTGCTATTCGACTTGTGGGCCTTGAGCCAAACCCAACAGACCGACTTCTGACTGCACCTACACTGAGCACAGAACTCTGAGACCTTCTGTGGCCCAGCAAGACCAAAAGCTCCAAGTGTGCAGAGTTTTAACAAGCGGAGCTGATTTTTAATTGATCAACATTAACAAATCATTTGTTCTAACCACTGAATCTAAACCCAGTCTTTCCACATGCCAAGAGGCCCGAGGCTCAGATTTAACATAAACATATGTTGCAGAGAGTTTGGCTCAGAYAACAGTATCACATGTTCCCGCTCCATATGAATCATAGTTTATTTATTGTTGTTTCAACCTCCAGGGCTTCTTTAGGATCTGTGTTCATGAGACGCTGATATCTTACAGAGGCTGCAGTGATTCAACAAACAAACAACAGACAGGTTTTGGTTTTTTCCAGATCTCTCAAAGATTTGGAGGTTAAAGTGAAATATTTTACAAAGCAAAACTAAAAATAATACATAGAAAAAACTGTGGTTTTACACATTTGGTGGCCAGCAGCAGAATATAATCATCACGTGTTCATCTTYAGGCTCCTCCAGAGTTTTATGAGATAGAAGTTTAAAAAAAAAACGTTCACTTCACGTTTTGAACAAAAAATGAGTGGAAGTCAGTGAGAGTTTGGAGTCGAGAACTCTGGAGGGGTTGAAACAAAAAATATGTGTGTGAGCCACACTGAACAAAAGAAGTTTAAAATGGTTTTTTTTTTGTATAAACTGTATGAAGAATGTAGAAATAAGAAGAAATTATTTGCAAAAAAATATTTCTGATGAATAGCTGTGTGCAGCTAAAAATCACACACACAGACACCCACATCAGAGACAACTACACTTCAAGAAATGACATAATGTGTTGTAAAGGATGAAGTTGACACAAGAACAAACAATGTAGGTTTGCCAATCAAACTGGCTTATATTTAACATCCTGAGGGGGGTCAATATTCTTAACCGTATTTAATATAATAGTAAAATACTGAGTAAGCCATCGTATATAAGCCTACAGGGCTTCTTGGCTCTCCCTGCACTGTCATTATCTTTTTTCTTTGAACTGATTTGTATTTTTATTGTGCAAAAACTAAACTAAACTAAACTAAACTGACTTTGGGCACTGCTCATAGAGAATCTGTCCATCATTTTAAATCAACACTTTCTCTATATGAGCTAGAGTAGATAAAAAACAATAGATTTGTATATTAATACTGTATTATGTACAAACCTGTAATACTAATTTTGCTTCTGATCTTGAAGAGTTTTCGCAACCTCCGCTTCAGTGAGGGGTGCAATTACTTTTTTTTAAACCTTTTAAATCCTTTCACTGGGTCAAAAACTTTATAGGAGACAGACGTGGGGATGTTGATTTCAGATGAGGTTTGGGTGGAGAAGAGAAAAAAAGAGAATTGGTGCCTCAAAGATTTGTAGATTCTTTTTATCAGACCGATAACTTCCTTCTTGGACAGAAAACACATTAAAAAGGTCAAATCTGAGGATGAGAAAAAGCTTAGAGTCATTTCATGTAGAGGAAACATATACGGTTTGACTTTTTGAAACTGTATTMGTTTTATGTAACTTCCTGTCTGTTTTACCCACACATCGGTTCGTGTTTATTTATTCAAATCAGAACTTTATAGRAAAATAAATTCCCATGAAAGAKGTTATTGGATCATGTTTGTTTGACATKAAGCATGTGATCTTGTGATCAGCTGCAAGAATATGTTTAAATCAGATTTATCCTTGTTCTTTAATTTAGTCTGTTTGGCAAAAAATAAGCAATTAAAAGAAATAAAGTGGAAAAAAGTAAGAGTGAAATAAAATATGTTTTTAGGAAATGTTAAAGAAATCGTTTACATCATCAAATAATATCTAATTATYATTGTGTAATTACTCTGTGACATATTTAACAGATTTATGAACACTAACACTGAAAAAAGCCTGAGGACAAACAAMATAGAGATATTCAGTGGAGTGTTTTTGTAGCTGGATTGTGCAACACTTTCAACTTTTTAACAACCAGAAAAAGCTCATATAAAACTTTATGCTTAAAAAAATGTGAACAGTTTTTAAGGCAAATTCCTGCTTTATCTTTTATCACATTTTCTTTTTTTTTAAACAGTTAATTCCAACTAAAACACCTGCAGCGCAGAACGTTTCATGTAAGAAAGTTGCACTCTGAAATAAATAAATCTAAACGTAATGTTCTGCTCAAACAAACATGGATGATTTATGTCAGCAACCTTCAAGCAACTTCCAGAAACTCCAGAGGTTTTCACTCCAGGGTCAAATTACAGGGCTTTCATTCGGAGCAGACCCCGTCTCTCTGCACAAAAACATATTTTTGTTGCAGTGTTTTTAACTTCTCTGCTCCAACTTGTTCTGCAGGCTGCTGGGCCCTAAAACAAGCTCTGGAACATTCAAGTATGTGACTCTGGGAGAATAATCTGCAGCTTTGCTGTGATTTGGGGACTTTTGGGTTTGAATCTTTGCTTTTAATAAAACTCAGGTTGAGGCTTGAAGCAATACTGAAGTAAACGTGGCACTTTCTTTTACTGTTTTCAAACTCCTGTCTGGTTGAAATCAGAACTTGTCCTTCCTCTAGGGAGATGTTTTTCTACAGTTGTTTTTAGGACAAAGATCATTATCAAGCTGAAAAGACAACTTCTTGTTCAGCTTCCAGATGGAACACTGATATGATTCAAACTCTTCAGCTAAACTACAAAAAAAAAAAAAAAAAAGCTTCAAGCTGCTCTGCAAGTTTTAGGCAGTAGACCAACCCAAACCTCTGGTTTGCACAGCTATTGTTCCCCTGAGCAAACACGGCCTCACTCGGTTTTTTCAAGCTGAATAAAGCTGAAAGGCCAGATTTATTCAGGATAACCATTTTAACACCGGCACACAAAGCAGGAGACACAGAGGACGTGAGCTGTTACAGGTTTTATCTTTCAAAGTTCATTCATCACTTTGTAAAGATGCAGAAATGATCATGAAGGCATCGCCTTTATAAAAGTGGGAGAACAGCTGGATAAAGATGTTAGCAGCTGTTTTTAGACGTTTGGTCTGGATTTTTACATTTTTTTAATCAAATATCAATAAAGCTCTATTATTTTACTTGCTAAACAAAAAGTGCAGCCATACATATGCACTTTATTTTATTTTATTTTATTTCATATAGGTTCTTTATCATTATGTTTCTCTCTTTATTGATTGAAATAATTGTTCRTTATATAGTTACCATGTTTGAAATAAACTAAACAAACTTTTGTTAATAAAAGTTTTTTATGATTTTTTTTAATACCATAACCTTCTTAAACTAATCACCTGAGTTGCCCCCACCCCCCTTTTCAGGAAACACAAAAGGACCATCTAAGGATCTGGGTGACTTGGAACCATCTGTAAAATCTCATGTCAAAAACTTGGGTGTGATCTTTGACTCAAACTTCAACTTTGAGAAACAGATTAATTCTGTAGTTAAAAGATTATTTTTTTAAACTGAGACTTTTATCTCAAATCAAACCGTTTTTACCTTTCAAAGACCCTGAATGTGTGATCCATGCTTTAATTACATCTCAGCAGGACTACTGCAGCTCTCTGTATGTTGGTAGCCAGGCTGGCCTCTCACGCCTGCAGCTGGTTCAGAACACTGCAGCAYGCCTTTAACATGGACCAAGAAGTGTGATCATATCTCCCCTGTGCTGGCTTCCCTTCATTAGCTCACTGTGTGTTTTAGAATTGATTTTAAACTTTTACTGATGACCTATAAGGCTCTGAATGGACTGGCTCCTGAACACCTGTCTGACCTCCTGCAGCCCTATGTGCCCTCCAGATCTCTCTGATCCAGTGATCATTTGCTCTTGGCTGTCCCGCGGTCCAGACTGGTCCACAGAGGTGATCGAGCCTTTTCTGTTGTGGCTCCAGCCACCCCTTCACATTAGACAGGCCTCAACTCTTGGAGTTTTTAAATCTCTTCTTAAAACACACCTGTTTTCAAAAGCTTTGAATGTAGTATGAGAGTTGTTTTTCCCCTATTTATTTGGTCTGTTTTTATGGTTTTATCATTATTTGTTTATTGTCTGTAATGCTTTGTTTTTAATAGTTRCAATATGTGAAGCACTTTGGCCAACGGCAGTTGTTTTTAAATGTGCTGTATAAGCAAATTTGACTTGATTTGAACAAAAATGAGGCTTTTTTTAATTTCTAATTTCATTTTTTGTTTGTTTGTTTGTTTGTTTAATTACACGAAAAAAAAACGACTTGGGAGTTTATTTTACTGTGTTGATATATGAATGATTGAAAAATAATAAAGAAAAATCAAAAATGTCTTCCCAAAACTAACATGCAAACATGCAATGAAATCAAATTATCTTATATTGTGTCCAATAAAGGTTTCAACTTGTAATTTGTATTCAAAGCAATGTGCTCAAGCAGAACAAATCCAATATCGACCGGAAAATTACTTGTTACAGAATCAAACTTTGTGTTAGATTTTTTTTTGTGTGTGTGTGTGTGTGTGTGTGTGTGTGTGTGTTCCTTCTGAACTCTGTCAGCAGATTAGATTTGTGAGGATGGAGACGTGTCCTCTGACACCAGCTGTCTGCAGAGCCTCTGAGAAAATCATTTGCTCACAGSAGATTTGATTGTTGTTGTTTAAAAGTGACTGACTCAGCTGTGATGTTTGCAGTTACTGATGAGGCTGTTGTGCTGCAGAACAGTAGATGCACATCAGTTACATTACAGCTTATTGTAAAATGAGTTGTAGCTGTTTTGGTTAAACTTCGAAAATAAAATACTGTGGCGTCATCTGATGCAATATTGCGACTGCTCGCTTCTTCTGTCATCACTTGGATTGTGTAATTTGTGAACGACCCTCAGCTACTGCACCAAATCTTTGCTCATTATTTGTAAAACTGGCMGAGGTATATCCTTTTGTGTTTTTAATTTCAGTTAGCTGTGGAAGACATCTTGAATCGGGTCGACTGCAAAAGTTGATCAGTTGATGTCAGCCCATTACTTTCTGAATGTTTCATCAAAATCTGTTGGAGTTATTTTGCTAACAGTAAAACTTTAAATTTTTTTAGCTTCCGGCCCACAAAATAACAGCTGCAGAAACCCAGATTTGGTTTACATAAGCAAACTTTGCTAAAAACTCAGTTCAACATGGGCATAAAAACAGTGTAGAAAGTGTAAATCAACTGATACTTTTACCTTTTTTATTTTGCAATAATTAGTGAAAATATTCCCTTATTTGCATTTAAATCGTGTCTGGAAATTATCTGGGGACCCTCACTTGATGCATCATGACCCACTGAACTAATACACATTAAGACTCAAACACAACTGCAGGATGTTTTTTTTCTTTCAGGAGACTGGTGTTATTTTGTTTTAAAGAATGGATATATATTTTTTAGATTTAATACCTTTCAAAACTATAAACCTTAGCAAAGAAAAACGTTATTTCATGGTTGTAAATAAAATCTGACCCTAAAAGAATTAATAATCCGAGATGAAACTCACTCCAGACTACGCTCAGTGAACAGTGTTGACTTTATTCTTCATGAGGTCATCTTTTATACACTTAAAATGTCGAGGGGCTTCAAACGGGTTCTGCAGAGTGATGGAGAACTTCTACATTTACACAGATATTATACAACAATGGTCAATGAAACTACACAGAGTGAATTAAATAGACTCAAAGTTAAATAAATAGATTGAAAAATCCATTTACAGCCTTCATCGTAAYGCTAGCATTTCCACTTTTTACAGAAATTCTTAACGGTCCAATTCCAAACTTTACAGCAGCCCAGCAGTACCTACAAGTTCTTTTATACATTTAGATAATTTCTTCATGATTCCTTTACAGTAACACTGCACAATAAATATATAGATGGAGGTCATTAATATTAGGGCAGGCTAATGTGAAGCAATTCATTTAGTCAATTTATACAGAAAATGCAAGCTGGGACGTGTAAATATTTGATCAAAACGAGAATCAAGTGCTAAACGTGCTTAATGAGCCTTTTCAAAAAGCAAATAAAACATACATCAGGAAATACAAGATTACTTAATAAAAGATTAGTTAGAAGAAAAGGAGGAAATAGTTAAGAAAAGAACTCAAGGCACCAAAAGAAAAAAGATATCAGCAGGATGTTACTCCAGAGTTAAATCATTGATCATTGATCAGGAAATTGACCTGGGGAGAATACAGGGCTGACAGCTGTTTGATAAAATTAATCATGATTGTGAGAATCAGCTCAATTTGATTTTCAGATCTTGGTAATAATGTAGGTGATTTTATAGCACCAAATTCATCCGACATAACTCAATAACAGCGTTGGCATCGCTCAACTCAAACCAATCCAATAAAGAGTGATCAATAGATCATGTCTGGTTTGTCTTTGTGCTGGAGGCCTCTACAGGACTGAGAACTGTGATATTAGCTTTTTGCCTTCATGCATTAGATTTTGGGAACAATTTGGAATGACTACTTGAAATTTTCCACAACTTTAAACACACCTGTTGATCCCTTTATCATCCTTAACAGAAACCATTTGAATCTGCAGCAACAAAAACAGGAGAGTCGTTGTTGTGAGTAACGCTGGGTGAGAATATTTTGGTCACAAACACAAGTACGGTGATAACAACATGATTATAGTTGATTCGGTGTTCTACAGAGTAAGAAAAAAACTAAATTCTATTATTACTGTAATCAAGTCAGAGATCTGAGTGTTTTTTAAAAAGCCCCATATCATCAAGAAGACAGGAGTGTTTGCACTTTGGATCTGAAATCACCTCTAAACGCTGCTTCTTTTCTCAGTGTTTGTAAAAGAAGCTGCAGCCAGCCAGTGTTTAACTGAAGTGAGGAGTGGATGAAGTCACCAGGAGTCTGCAGCACATCATCCTGGCTCCGACTGCATAGTTCCAACATTAAGTATAGATTTGTCAAATCGTCTGGCTGAAGACGTGTGGTTTGACCTGAGGCGGTGGACTTATGGCTGATCTATTTCCACATAAAACACCATCCTTACTGAAGCTGACAGGCCAAAGTCACAGGACAAGTGATGTCACAGGTTTAAATAAAAGCTTTCACAACTACTTTAAAGGTTCAGTTAATAAGGCTACACTGCTGTAACAGCAACAATCAGGGGGCGTTATTATAAATGATCTTGGTAACACTAAACTGACAGGGTTTGACCAGAATGAGAAGTAAAGGCAAAAGTGTGAAGACAATGTCTTCTGAGAACAGATCACAGCCAAGAACCAGAGTCAGAGGACAGCAGGAACTGCACGACACGGCTCTGATTACAGGAGAAATACTGTCGAAGGGTCACCACAACATCGAGTCTTCAACAAGATGAGAAAGAACGGGGTACTCATTTCAGACGAAACAAAAAAACAACAACAAAACAAGCAGCTCGTTTCTCTCTTCATCCTTCTCCAGGCTGCATGCAGGTTTCTCCACTCCCAAATAAAGAAGACCGACAGGGTTGGAGGAGAGAGTTCGGTTTAAATATTTTGTTTTTTCAGTCCTTGATGCAGGTGGACAGAGAGGGTGACGTGGCATTGGTATCTGGGATGGACAGGAGGTGCTGAATCAGAGGGGAGGAGGGAGTCAACATGAAGACAGGTCCTTAGAGAGAAGAGGGGTTTTGGAGTGATGAGAGGAGTTCAGCGCTACAGAAACAGGAGGAGACAAAGAGAGGAGAACATTTAATTCAACTTCATTTACTACATAGAACTAAAAACCAGGCTAAATAAACAGATGCAGTATCAAACAGTTACAGGACTAAATAATCGTTAACCACAACAAGGGTTGTTTTTAACAAATACCTGTGAAGAAATGCTACATATTTACAAATCTGTCTAATTTTGTTTTGTATTCTAGTTCCTGAAAGAAGATTGTGGCTGAGAGCTGTGCCCTGCAGCCTGATATTTATTACTCCTACTTGCACCAACATGAACTTCCTCTTTAACTCTATGGACGTGGATGATGCACCTCTAGATTCCCGGCAGAGCCCTGTCATCCTGCTCCTAACATGTCGCTCATGAACAGACTGACGTTGACCTGCATGCAGCTGCTCTACACATTTAGATCTTTGGCTCAACGGTTTTTGTTTCTTACGGAAACATCTCTGAGCGGTTTTGTTTGTCGACTGCCACACCATGCTGTGGATGTGTTAGGAGACACACGCGAAGCTTTAGAGGTTAGCTTATCAACAGGTGAGACAAAAGGAGAATTCTGGCTGCAGGAAGAGGAAGGCCCCGCCCGAGCTGTGATGAAAGTGTCCTGACGTACAGGAAGTGAAGCTCTGCGGCTGGACGCAGCACTTCTCTGATCGCTGATGTTTGTTTTCACCGATAACTCACCGCTCGTGGAACGACTGGACTTTCTACGAGTCAGAACAAACTCTGGACCCGACACGGTCTTACAAACACCAATAACACTGCGGCTTCTAACGAAGGTGGCGTCTCGTGGGAGAGCCCTGCCTCTGTGGGACGAGCTGCTGCTCTGAGAGCTGTTCTCAGGACAAAGACAAGAAGAGGGTCTTACAGGGCTGGTGTTGAGACTTCGAGTCAGCGTTCGCAGGTGGTGCGTAGCTGAGGCGGGGACGCTGCTGCCGAGAACCGGGCTAGCTCGCGAGCTGCTCCTCAGCTGGGGCCGAGCAGGGCTGCTGCGGGGGCTCCGGGGGGCCCGGCCCGACTTGGTCACGAGCTCTTTGGCCCGAGAGCGGCGGGGGCTGCTGTTCAGACTGTGCGGATACTGAGGCGCTTCCAGGTCCTCCAGACGCTGGGTGAGAGCCAGCTTCTGCTGGATGGCCATACGCAGCAGGGAATTCAGAGTCTTCTTCTCGTCTTCTGCAGCCGCGAGCTGCCTCTGCATCTCATCCAGCTGCGTGATGTACTGGTCACACCTGAAAGAGGCGAACAACAACAGTGACATGCACCATGCAGAYGCAGCCCAGAGCAAATTAAATCACATACACACTTCATATCATGCTAAAACAAGACTCTGTGTGTTAGATGCAAACTTTAAACACTGTCATGGAACACAAACAAGGATAATCTTTTAAATTATTATTTGAACAGTTCATCAAAGCCAGGGGAAAAACAGCACATTGGGATGTGTTATGGGAATTACAATATAAATATAAAAAAAACTTTAAAAACAACAAAATGTGAACCACAGTTTAATATTTACTGTAGTTTAGGATTTTATTGTAACTTTGTATTTAGTTACTTGTTTTTAATATTGCATGTTTGGTACCACAGCGCCATCTACTGGTTAATAAAAGATCAACAGGGTTCTAACAGTATTTATGTTAGGCTCTGCAAGTTTTTCCCCCCAACTCCAGCTGTCAAAGATTTTTCTCCATTTCTTGGACAAAAATATTTTATGTCCAAGTACAAAAATATACAACTCCTGGCAAAACTGATGTAACCACCACACGTAGAGGAAGTTCTTTCAATTGTTGGATATTGTATTAAAAAGGATGAAGGGAAATTATGATTTTGCAACATTCCAACCTTCTAGCATTAGGAAACAGTACATGAATGACAGAGATGTAATTAGATGTAATTACTGTAGAAGGTCATGGTTGCTTTTGAAAATCAAGCAGACGAAAAACTGGCTTTTCTAACACCATGAATTCTCTGAGTCGTGGTCTAACTAAAGACAAACTCTTCATCAATCTGACTCCAGCTGTCTGATATTGCTGTTGCCAGATCAGTTTTGTAGGTTAAACTCAGTCAYTACCCATAAACATCTATTTCCACCAGTAATTTTTTAACTGGACAGAGATCCCATGTCACTGTTGTCCTTTGGCCAAGATGCCTTCTAATCTTGAAAAATGAAGTAATTCTTTCAAATGACGGAATAATAAAAGTGTCCAAAATCTCATCGTAGACTTCAGCATTCGATGAAAATGTAATGATTATCATCTCCCCCAAGCCTTTATCTGACACAACCCTTTCACCCAGTTATCCACAGTTAATAATTGCTTTTAGTCCACTGTCACCTTGCTTTTTCCATTTAGGTGTTAAAGTGTACAGGTACTTTCATTTGTTTTTTCTGTCTGTTAATGCCACTTCTTTAAGGTGATTTCCCACAGTTCAGTTAAAGACACTGACTCCATCTTCTAACCACTTGTTGTGCTTTTTCTGTTTTCAGATACTTTGCTTTAAGTTTTCTATGTTGCTTCCCTTTTTACAATCTTCACATTTTGATTGTTGTTCCCAGTCAGCTGTGTCTGAAATCTGRACCAATTCATGTCRGTCAGCTTTGTGCAACAGCTTTTTWAAGTTTTTACTGAAGRCTAATTAGCTAATTTAATCAGTCGTATTTGTTGTAGAATTGCAAAACAAAGTGATTCTATCATTTTTTTTTTCTGCTGGATCAAAAAAAGTGTGTGACTGACTTCAACAATTCTATTTTTTATTAATTTTTTTACTGTTTTAATGCCAGAAGGTTGAAAAAACAATTACAGTTTTGTGGAATATCTGTGTCTTATTTTTTACACAAAATAAACAATTGAAAGAACATCCCCCAAGAGTGGTTATTCCATCATTTCTGCCAGGCGTTGTACTTTAAATACAGTAAATGTGTAAATACTGGTCATGATGTACGTCTGCTTGCTCCTATAAACAGTTTAAAAATAATAGTTGTTATGAATAGCAGGAAATGACAGTTCTGGTAAAAAAAAATCAAATCAAATCAAAAGCATTTAAAATTTTGTCAAAAGGGTTTAAGTTTTTTAAATATAACATTTTATAAATTTATGTTGCTATTTGCAGTTTAAAAAACACAAAACAGAGCAACACACATTTTGGGGCTGGGCTAACCTTTGACTGCTTCACAACAGTTTGTAACATGAGTTCTTGTTCACTGTAAATATTTATTTAATTTTAATTGAGTTTCCTGCACAGTGTGCAAAATATGACCTGCTTCTCTCACAGGTTTAAATAGTGTTAATTGCTGCCGATTAGGAAGCAGCTTCTTACTTGAGTTGATTGCTGATTAATGTTTTTATCCGAGCGTAAACTTTAGGTATAAACAACATTCATTCATTTCGCTTCAGTGATGTGAAAGCTGAAGAGCATAAGATAAAATATATAAACACAGATTTTATATAATCTATATGAAATCTGAAGTGAGAACTTTAGCTTCACACATAAAACATTTTTGTTTTATAAATGGAAGAGCTGTTTCTATATTTCTATGTGAAACAAGTGCCATAATTAATTTTACTAAACAAAATGTACAAAAGGTTTACCTGAAAACTCACTAAGTAGTTTGAAAATATTGAAAGAAATGGAATTTGGGCAAATACATATTGTGAGGCCTTTGCTATACAATACTGTGGGTTTTTCACAGTTTACTGTATATTTGTTGTTCAACTGTAATATTTGAAGAAATTTAATCAGGAGTTTTACTATTTTATTTTGCTGCATGCTGCTTTGTGGGACCATGAGAACACAAAAAACATTGTTAGCATTCTGAAATAAAGAAGAGAAACAGTTTTTAAACAGTTTTTTGACTCCTGACTGGCACTTAGTAGTGAGCATTTAAACTCAATCAGCTAAAGTTATAGTTCCTCAGCAACAAGCTTATAAATTAAAAAAGGGTATGGGTTACAAATTACTGTTAAAACTGCCCAAGCTGTATTACTACTCTCCTCCACATGGTGGCGACACTAAACCAAGCATAACCCAAGATGACTTCTTTAAAGCTTTAAGCTTCAGTCTGTCGGAGCAGACAGCAGCCATCCTTGATCGCTGTCTGTTCTCCAATCCTTCTTAGAGATAATCAAACAGCAGCTCATAACCGTCTGCAAAAAGACCCAGACAGTCTGATGCTTTTCCAGGAAGAGTCCATAAAATTTACAGTGAAAACCTAAATTAATAACAGCACTGCTGCCGTGAAACAATAATCAGAAGAGATCAGTGTTGGAGATAAGGAGGTCTATAAAATAACTCTTAGTATCTCTTACACAGGACCTCTCTTAAATGTCCCACCTGATMCTGCTTACATTTGACTCCTCCTTCCCTGCAGTGACCTGGCTCGATGGGAAAACCTGCCCTTGGCTTTTCCCATCAGCACAAGGCAGAGCATGTGGTTTATAATCTTCACGTGAACTGCTGGATTGTTCCCACGCGTAATGAGCACAATAAGCTCATTAGGTGAGTGACACCTAAAGCTCTACTACAACAACCATTACCGAGGGTAAGAAGCAAAAATTAACAAACCTACAAAATAAGGTTAGGCAATATTGACAAAAAAAATAATTGTGATTAATTGTGGTATTTATCTGATAATGGTTAATATGACGATTAATCCCCTGGAGTCCCTGCATATCCTTGTCACATGACCAATTTAAATCACTCTTGTGGGAAAGATTTGCTCTCAGCAAAAATCTGTTCCAATGTACGTCAAAATTCAGGCTAAACATCAATTTTTTAATTGTGTTGACAGACCAAGTAAAACCAGAGTTATGATAAAAAAAAAAAACTTACAGAACTTTTTAAAGAAATGTTTGTCATATTTGAAGCAGAGAGGAGCATTGAGCAGACTGACCGGGGAAATCTCCAGTCAGTCTGCCTGGCAGCAATAATCATATTAGTCGTCAAGTGCCAAAAAATAATCTATTAAATGTTTTCTGACGACTAATTGAACATGATACGATTTTGCYCAACCCTACTACAAACAAACAGAGCAAAAGGAAAAATTCCTTATGGAACTTATCATTGTGTGGTKGCAAATCAGATGCAAAAAGAAACAAACAGCAAAAAGTCTTACCGACTGGCAAACATGACTCTGAGTGAAGAGAAGGTGGCAGCGTCCTCCTTCAGGGTTTTCAGCTCGTTTCGCAGTTTCATCATGGTCTCTGACACCATGCACTTCTCTGTCTCATACTTGGTCTTCAAAYTGGACAAAGCCAGTTCAGCAGTCTGTAAAAGTCAAACATATCGTCACTTTCAAAAAGTGCTGATGTTTACACTTGAGCTCTATCGAGACATGAAACAACAACGCTGAAAGMTTTGTCTAAGATTGTTTAAATAAAATGTCAGGTTTTGATTTAAGMAATAGTCAAAATTAATTTGACTTGTTTTTAAAAATGTGTAATGCTGTAGGTAAGATTATTACTCTGTCGATGTTTGTGAAAGTTTAATGAGCCTACTCTTCATTGTGCAGCTGATGTCATCTCCAAACAAACCATATGTTTACACTTCACTGTAAAAGATAATATCCGCAATCTCCTTAGAAACTGTCTTTTTTATTGYTGCTTTTCTTTTTGCTTTAAAACATTTTTCACCAACATACTACAATGTTCTTAGAGAAAGGTACAGTGGATATTAAAAGTGTCAGCACTGTTACAATGTCAGGCCAGGAGTGTTCTTGTAGAAGAAACATGGACAGCTCATAACAGCCGATCATATAGTGCTTGAGATATCATGAATAATAAAGGAGAGTTAAACATATAAAATAAATGTAAAAAATAATTATAAGAGTTCTGGTCCACTTCAATAAAAGTTATAATCAAGACAAAAACATTGCGTGACCAATTTCAATCAGATTTTAATGGAGCTAATATGTGGAATTCAAATGTTGAACTTGTGGAACCTTCAATGTCTCTTTTTGTGTATACAAATAGATTAAAAACCAAACTGTTGATTTTTAAATGTATAATTTAAGTGATTTTAGATTTTTCTTATTTTTGTATGTGTTTTGATGGATTTTAAATTTTATTTTGATGTTGATTTTTGTATTGATTTTGTTTCTTCTTCGTTATTTCTATTTGAGTGATTATTTTTATTTTATGGATCTTTACTGTTGTGTTGTAGTCTGATTTGATTGGGAGTGGTTTTTACATAAGCCTATTCAGGCTTTTACCCTTCCCTTGCACGTGAAATATGTCATTTTGAATTGTTGTTGTGTTCTTTTTGTTTTACTTTTTGTGTGTTAAATAAGTCAAATCAAATCAAAAAAGAAAAAAAAAACAATCAGTCAATTAAGTTACACAGCTGAGTCCATGAGAAGAATGGATAAATACAAAAGACTTCACTGTAACGTTTTATGCTGCGTTCACACCRAACGCGATTTCAGCTTCAAAATCGCAGCCAACGCTTCAAGTTGGACGCTTGTGCACTTTGAGGTCAGACGCAGGTCAGCTCTTGAAGCGCTGCACGGCAAGAGCCTCCCCGCCCCTCCCTCCTCTGTBGGGCTTTGTTTAATGTCGGACGAGGAAGTGGCTTTGCTTTATTTACAGAGAGCCAGAGCATGTCACGTTCATCAGATAATTAATTCATAATTAATTCACCAGATAATTCAAAGAAGAGGCTCACAGCTCGCTTTCAGGACTATTTTTGTCCCAAGTCCAGTCTGATGAGCCGCTGCCACACATTGGTGCAGTTATCTCCTGTCAGGACACCGACTGCAGGCACTGGATTTCAGCTAAAGAGCTCCTCTCCATCTGTTTCAGGTTAGTGGGCATTATTCAGTAAACTGTCCCGTCGGGAAATATGTCGCTACGTCACACAGTGGAGTCTCTCTGATTGGTTGACGCAGTGCGTCGAGCTGCAAAAGTTCAGATTTTCTAACCAGCKATTTGCGCATCAAGCACGTCGAACGCTCAGATCGTTCAAATCGTGCTGCTCTAATCGCGCTTGAGGCGCCGCAGCACTTCCCGACGCTGATTGAAGCGCGTCCAACATAGACTTTGCATGTAAACCTGAGGCTCCTGATGCTGAAATTGCGTTTGGTGTGAACGCACCATAAGACAACTTGTGTTGACTTGCGAAAATTTGGTTACGACTATATTACTCATATAAATTATATACATTTAATCTAATCATGAGCATTACAGTCCAAAAGAGACTTGTACATGAAGTGCATGAAGATCTTTGACATACGTCCTGTGTTCATAAAGAACTCATCACTGCACCAGTTTAATAAAGTGATAACTTGGTTTCCTGCCCGACCCTAACTCTGCTACAGTTCTTAATAAATTATTTTGAAAATATGTTAAATTTTGGTAGCAGCTCARCTTGGTGGGGCTCACCTGTTTGTTAGCCTTGAGGACAGTTCTCAGAGTAGCAATCTGTTCTCTCTTTGTGCTGAGAAGAGATTTCAGCTTTAGGACTTCCTCCATCAGGTTTTCAGTTTCCCGCTCTGACTCGGGTCTGCTGCTCAGACCAGAGTAAGGCATCACCCCCTTCTGACGACACAGGTCCACAGCCACCTGGGAAAGAGGACGAAGGCAGGTAAGAAACAGGAATAAACTCACTGAGCTTCAGATTTTACAGCACTAGTCTAGTCTGTCAACACCTATTTAAAGTTGTGAAAATATTTTTGAAATGTCTCGATTTTGTGAAATGAGTTCAATAAATTAGTTGAAAAGCATCAAGATTCATATGGTGGATTTTAATTTATTTACCACTCTCCTCAGTGTTCCAGACAATGGTGTCTGCTGAAAGGATTCTGTGAAAGCTACAATTCAACTTTAACCTCTGATAATCCAACTCATTCAGCTCACACAGGCACGTGTCACCTCAGACTCTGAGTTGGATTTGAACAGACAGGGGAGTTACTGACCAGAGCGGTGAACAACCTTTTACCCAGAACATCCAGCCTGGCTTCCTTACTCACAAACCAGTTTTCAGTTTTAATCATTTACTGTACACCTTTCAGTATCCAAACTGTTTCCTGATAACAAACAGGTGTTTCTTTGTTTAACAAACTGAATAAAACTCCAACATCACCATCTTACCCTGAGGTGCTTGATCTGGCAACGAATGACAGCGACCAAGTTGGACACGTTGGAGGGGTCCCTGAAATCCAGCGTGGGGGATCCGGGGCAAGAAAGAGTGTCCCCAGTGGCTCCGGCGCTGTCCACCTCCCCCATAAACTGCAGCGCTGAGGCTTTGGAGATGAACGCGTCGTTGGCTCGAGGCTTCTTCTGGGAGTTGTGCTGCGAGTATATGTGGTGTGGTCTTCGTCCTCCTCCGCTGCCGCTCGCCCTGGCGCCGTCGCGGTAATAGTCCAAGGTGACCCGTTTTGGTGTTAGGTTGTTGCACACACAGATGTGGTGGTAGAGGTTCGACAGCTCCTCGGAGAAGGCCAGCAGCTCTTCCTGGGCAACGCTCAGGTGCCCTTCGGAATCGGTCGCCACTTTCCGCGTGACTCCGATCTCCTTCTCCAGCTCGCCGATGCGCTCCTGGTCTTGCTTGCTGGACTTGATGCACTGACGGATCTTGTCAGCCAGCTCCTGGGCCTCAGTCCTCCAACGATCCTTCTCCTGCTTGTACTTTAACTCCAGGGCGTTGTAACGAGTTCCTGCCTGAGACAGTTCATCTCGCAGCGTCAGAAGCTCTTCGCTAGCTGCGCGCATTCGGGCATCCAGCACCTCCTTGCTCCTGGTGTCTACCTCGTAGTCGAAGACGGCGCTGTCATCTCCAGTTTCAGTCTCCTGTTTGACCTCTGCTTCTTGGTYCTGATGCTGAGTACTCTGCACAGCTTCCAGCTGTTGCGTCAGAGAACCAACCTTGTCTTCTTGCTGACTGAGTGCCTGTTTGGACATCATCAGCTGCATCTGCAGCTCCTCCACCTTACTGGTCAAACTGGACTTATCTCTTTCTGCCTGAAAACAAACACACAAAACAATTTGAACTCATACCTTTGAAAGTCAGTTCAGATAACTATTTATTTTTTATCATAAAAAAAAAAAAGCTTCTAAAACTCCCTTCTCCATCACTTCCCCTTTACTCGTGATGCATTTTTAATGTAACCTCATTCAGTTCCAGACCAGACATCTGTTAGCTTGGAGTTTTTAAACCCAACCCCCAACTTAAGTGTATCATAAATAATATATTCCCTTCTAACTAACGGGGTGACAGTTCACATCTCTATATTCTGAAGTACTATCTGTGCATGAGGGTGTGCCATTCATTTAGGAAGCTCATTCAGTAAATCAGACATTATATATTAATACTCGTCCTGCAGCAACACAAAGCGGATGTGGCTGAAAGCAGGAAGTGGCACACAGCCCAGTCACACAGACTGTACAGCAACTTCCTCACTTAGAGAAACAAATGGTGAGAGTACTTAAGAACAAGCATCTGTGCTTCTATTTAAATGAGTTCAGCAAATCCACTGTGTTCAAAGAAAGAACAATACTGTGCATTATATTCAGAATGAATAAAAGGTGGGGTGTGTCCAAACTCTGGGGTTTTAAATGTTCATTTCTGCCATTTTAAACACAGAAGCTATCACTGTCTGAATGTCATGACATAAATCCTGTTTTAGTTTCAGTAATTACAGTTTTTTGGTTACTGACAAAAAAACTAACAAATATTAGAACAATTATTAGCATGAGAATTCAACACCCTATAAAACAACGAGTTGAATCCAGCTTTTACAGAGGGCTCCACCTTCACATTGCACAGACAATAAGCCTATTTGGCTCTAATGTTGAATCCTATAATAAAAGAAGCTGAAAAACTGGCTATGACCACAAAACCTTGTGAGTGAAATAACACGTTTTCATTTACACCACTCAACTTTATGCTAAAATGAGGCAGAAAGCTTTTGTTCTTCACCTTCTGTTTGAAGTAGGTGAGGTCCTGATACCAGTATTTCTCAAACCATGTATGGGAACTTCATTTTGAATACTTGGCAATACCAAATACCAATGCCAAGTACTTACCGAATTAGAACTTAAAACATTATAGAAAGTCTTTAAAAACTCTTAATTTTATTTAGGACAAGGTGGCTCGTCTTCCTCATAGGCCTACAGCCCCTCTGGTGGATCAAATCAAAAACACAGAATGATTAAATAATGCAGCATTTAAAGGGCCAATATTATGTGTTTCTCAGGCATTTATTTAAATTCTATACCTTATTTAAGTAACTATGTCACCTTTAGTTGTTATTAAAATGTTGTTTATATGTTTAAATAGAAAATAAACTTGACTTCCCATCATATCTGTTTCTAAACGCCTTGAAATTGGCCTCTGTCTCTTTTAAGAACCTCCTTCCTCTTCTGTCCCGCCCATTTCAGCACAGGGCTGGGTGTGTGTGCTCTGTGATGAGGAAGTTCAGCTTGGAGACACAGTCCAGAGGAGGAGCTGGTCCCAAAAGGCAGTTCTAGTCCCAACCAGTCATTTTTGCTCCCCTGCCTGGCTRCCTCAGGACACTRTAGGATTTCTCAAACATGCATGAATGAGTCAAAGCAAGACWCTGGGCATGTTTTTGATGAGAGGACAACATTATAACATGATATAAAATTTAAAAATGTTGATTTTACATGATATTGCCCCTTTAATAACTGTCTTTCAACTTGTATTACTTTCTCAAACATGGAACTGACAGACCTTTCATTTGAAATGCAGACTGTAACATAATGAATGGAGTATCGATACTGGTATCAGTAACAGTTCAGAGTAGGGCTGGGCGATTATTTGATCGCGATTATTGATGGAGAAAAAATTCAGGTCGATTACGGTGATCAGCTTGTGAGCCTCTTACTCGATCAAACATGGTGGAAATATGTGCGACAACAGCCAATCAGAATCCACTTTCTCCTGCTCTACTTCCGTTCATAATTTGCTAATGAAACACAGACGGAATCGCAGAATTAACTAAACAAAATGTAAGCCAGAATAAAACACTGAATCTCACCGAGTTCGCTTATTTGGACGAGTTTCTGAGGTATTTTGGCTGCTGTCACTTCCTGTACCTGCTGTTACCTGCTAACAGGCGCGCAGGGGGAGCTCTGAGATCCTCTCCCGAGGGAGGGGGAAAAAAGACAAGTGAGTCGTGATGCGCATCTCACTAAAACAAAAACATCCTCCAAAAATATGAAGCGGTCTTAGGGTAATGTTTAGGACAGAACAATGTGCCGGCGGTTCTTCATTTATCTAGAGAAAAACTTTTCTGTAGGTTTTATCAGCACACGATGAGCTGGACGCGACGTGAAGACCACTTCCTGTCTGAGTCTCATCAAAAACAGCAGCTGAGAGATGCTGCAAACTCCTGGGGGTTCCTTCCATAACAAAAGTAAATAATGAGCTTACCGTAGATCCTATACATTTGGCATGTGTGCATAAATTGTTGCTGTTTGTAGGGTTAATGTTTCTTTATGGCATATTTAATGTGAAATTCAATTCTAAAACTTTAATTTTACAAAAGCATAACTTTATTAATGTGAGATTCTATGAGTTACACATGAATGTTTTTTTTTCTTGGTAAATACCCTTTTAAATACCTTGCAAAAATAATTTAATGTTCTACTGAATCACAGCTATTTGTTATATTAGTAAAAGCGAAATAAGTTATTTTTTTGTAGCTATTTATTTGTTAAATTATTTTTCAGTCACTTTTTAGGTTAACAAAAAAATTGTGATATTAATCGAGATCAGACAATATGAAAAAATTAATCGTGATAATTTTTTTTGCCATATCGCCCAGCCCTAGTTCAGAGTATGGGGGCACTTTGTACGAGGACTTGTAAAAATGCTGGTATCGGGACACCACTAGCTGAAAGCACTAGTTCACATCATTAAAGCATTATTTAAGAAGAGCTGTCATGCTGCCTACCTGCAGGAGCTGCTGTTTGAGTTTCTGACTGTCTGAAAAGTGGAGCTCACTCAGCAGGTCCGACACCAGCCCTGATGCTGGCGCACGCAGGAACACGTCGGTGTTGCGTGGCGTGGAGTAACGATGGATGAYTCCGTTACTTCTGGAGCCACCTGACTGAGCAGATCCTGAACCATTATTCCTGTCCTGGTTCTCCTCCTCAGCTTCACCCTCTCCCTCCTGGCCCTCCTCCTGACTGTCATCTAAGTGGAGCTCCAGGTTCCCCACAGAATCAAAGGGGTTAAGGGTCAGGGCAGAGAGCTCTCGCCGCAGAGTGTTCTTCTGCTCCCGTTCCTCCTTCAGGGCTTCAAGCGCCTCATCCAGCTGCCTCTCTGCGATCTCCCTCAGCCTGGCTGCCTCCTCCAGCTGTGCCCGTAGCTCGTCTTGTTCCTCATTCTTCTGAGACATCTCGAGCTTTATTGATTCAAACTCAACCTGAAACAAGAAGCACAAGCTTATGTTGATGCGTGTTTTTATGGTGTTCCACGCAACATCATGGATGTACAAACAAGTCCCAACACACAGGTCCACCCATCACTGCATTAAACGCAACTTCAAACAATTTGATTATGGCCAATTCCAATTTTGGGTGGGTGGATGGATGAATGAATGAATATACACATACATAAATAAAATGGGAGAATTTCTTCCTTGATTGAAATCGTTTTGTGATTTTTCAAGAGTCAAACAACCTATTATATAWATTTTTTAAAAATCAGGAAATTTTACCTGCTTAGTGACACTCTTTGCTTAACTGTCTCATATGGGTGGTTTAAATAAGCAAAGTGTGTATAAACTCATGATACATGTATCTAACAATAAAGAAATCAAATGTATTTTGAATGTTTTCACAGAGTATGTGGTCCTGGTTACGCGTGTTGTAAAGATATTTTGTTAGGACTTTTGTCASTTGTTTGAATGACAGTGGACAGGTTTTACTAACAGAATAACACAAACATTTTCAGTTACAACTTCTCCTTTTAATGTCTGAAAAACAACATATTAACCTTTGATCCAGCAGATCCATCACCATATGGTGTGTGGTTTATTTCAAAAACAACCCAAAAGATGCATTAACCTTTGCAAACCTCTGCTACATTTTGACCTAATCATGGTTAGTACTGTTGGAGGTGTGCAAATACACCAGGCTTATTCTTCTACCCAAAGCAAACTCACATTTCTACTTGTCAAACCAATCTACAAACTTATACAGTATTATGCTTTATAGAAGCTGCCTTTCTAAATGAGATACAGTTTAAAATGAAATTCTTGAAAACTTAACTAAAATAAATGAAAACTTGTTAGAATCAAAAAACATCTGAGTTCACTTCAGGTTTTCCAAAGCCTATTATATTAGTCAAATAGAATATTAAATGAAATTATTTGAAATTATACTACTTGTAATTGCATAAATAATTTTTCAGATTAATTGCTACAAGTGTATTTTCAGGGTTTTCATGTCACACTCAAAAATTAACAAACAAGACTTATTTACTTAAGGCTGGTCCATTTGCAGTCGAGTTGTGAAGTTTTGTAAACAAACATGAGGGGGATTAAAGTTTTTCTGTCTTTAACACTWGAGAAACAACCATAACAGAGCTTTAACAAGTACAAACATAATTCACCCTAYACACAATCATAAAATAAACACAGGATTAGAAACCTAACATTAAATTTACGCACAGTTTATACAAACATGTTTTCCTCATGTACGTTTGGCATTATTAAGATTCCAAAACAATTATAGCCAKTGTAGAATAATAAAAAGCCAATGGGGAAACTGACCTGGTTTTCCTTGAGCACAGACACCTGTTTTTGCAAAGATATGTTCTCTTCTTCCAGTTCACCATTGTCCTGCAACTGACGCAGCTCACGTACTTTATATTCCTTCATTTCATCCCTGAGATGGCCCTTCTCTGCCTCCAGACACTCACACTCCTGTGGAAAACATCCCACCATCATATCAGCAAACTAAACTTTAAATATACAATAACTTAAAGTCACATATAATTTATGTTGTTTGGAAATAAGAGCAATTTTTTTTWAAATTTCGTACCTTTTTAAGCTGGGTGGAGAGCACCCCCAGTCGGTCAAGCTCTGCGTGGGCATTGCTAAGAGCAAGACGAGCTTGTTTGAGCTCTGCCTGAACTTCCTCCATCCTTGTTGCCATGGCAGCCTCTTTCGAGGCGGTTTCCTGCAGAAGACTCTCTTCCCGGCACTCTCCATCAGCAGCCGCTCGCTTCTGGCTGCTCACAGAATCTGCAAAGGCCTTTACACAAACAAGACGAGTTAATGGACGAGCCAACGAGCAGTTTTGTTACACTTTAAACAAAATGTTACAGACAGGCCCAAACTGCATTAGGCAAGGGACAAAACGTTAAATGAAGTAAAGAAAAATTAACTTCATGTGAAACTCTAAGCTGAAACCTGGCTACACAAGAGAAAATAAAGAGGACGAAGGCCTGATATGGCTGAGTGGACTTTAAACCGAACAGCAGCTTTCACATATTTCACTCTGTGCACATCTGTTAAACTACATGTAACACCACAAGTTTTTTAACTGCCAAAACCAGTAAGACATTTAGCATTAAACGAAGCTAATAGGATCAACATAACATTCGATTAAACTGTGGTTATATAACGATGGTGACTTACAGCCCAATCTCACTGTGTGAGATTCCAATAAATTAGGTTTAAGCAGATCATAAGAGCCTTAAATTCTAAACCACTACAGACATAAAGGCCATTTCTTAATAAAAGTTTATACAACACAATGGTAAACTTTCTCTATTGTTATTCTATAAAAAGCTATTACTATATTTAACCAGGATTTTCTTTTCTTTTTCCATTAATAAAAACATAGTTGAAGCAATTGTAAAATTAAAACTCTCCCTACATGATGACTGTCACGTGAGGTTTTCCTCAGTCTCAGCAAAACAAAATATTTTAAGTGCAATCTGATGCCTTTTTTCACAAAGTTTAGATTTAAAAAACACTGTTTTAAAAATATCTGTATAATCCGGGGCTACCTTCGTTCTGTTTATCGCTTTATTGTTGCATTTTAAAGTCAGTTTAACTCTTGCAAATAAAATGCATTAGAAATATAAAACATTTGGCAGTGGAGAGCATCCTAACAGTTTTTTTTTACATTTTTGTCAGTGTGTTTGTGAGCTGAGACACACTGAGCACTGAGTGACTCATATTTGATAATGACACCCTCCTACATCATATGACATCCTAGGACAAAACTCACATTCATGGTTACTGATGATGTTAGGGCACATTTGAAACAGATCTATTTAACAGGAAGAATTCTCAGAGGACAAAGGGAGATGTGTGTTTAAACGTATGTCATATTTCAGACGCAAATGTAAACATTTAAGATGACTGATCCCCAAACACTAAAAATCAAGTAAATTGCAGCAGGGACTATTTTAATACTTGCATTTTGAAAACGAGCTGCATTAAATGACTAAATGTATTATTAACCTAAAAAAAATCATAAATAATTGATGTGTTTAAGGAAAATTGCACCTGAAAATTAGGGGTGAATGATCAGTTTTACAATAAACATAAAGCCTCAGGAGATCCCACCTCTTTGAGCTGCTGTAGCTCCAGTTTTAGGGCTTCGTGCTCCTCTTCCAGCTGCCTGTGTTTCATCTTAAGGGCAGCACTTTCCTCCAACACAACCAGGCCATAGCGGGCTGCCTGTAGCTTTTCCTCCGTGGCCTCGTGGAGCTCCAGAGTAAGCCGCGCCACCTCAGCCTTCAAGTCTCTGCTCCCCATGTCTGCTATCCCCTCTGCTTCTTCACCTGCTGGGTCTGTGTCAGTCTCCAGCATCCTTGTCTGGCCTCCAACTTTGTCCAAACTGTACTGAGACACCTGCCTCTTTCACTCCTCCAGGCTCATTACACCACTCTGTAGAAACAAAACACAGTCAAGGTGATCTGATTAACCATTTAGTCAAGCTTTCTTCGAAAAAATGAGGTGGAGAGGAGACACGCACTAACTGAGCAAAATGCCAACAGCTATCGCACAAACCCAAGTGTTTTACATCACGTGAAGATCATATTACAGTGTCAACTGGACTTTTGTTGTCAGGTAAAACAAATGTTTTAGCACAATTAGCACAATGTACTCGTCTGTTGGGCACGTCATGGTATTTAAAGGCTCCTTGGGAACKAAGCCTAAGATTCACACAAATAACATCAATTATTTATGACAACAGGATGTGCTCAGTCTATCTTGCTTCAGCCACATAAAATCAGCAGATAGTGAAATACTTGTATTCAGCTACACGGCAGCTGATTGTCCTGCACCCAGAAGCTTTAGAAACTGATTTATGTTATTTTGATCAAAACTATTGGCAGGGTGGAGCAGATTGTCATTTATCGTGAGCTCATGCGTTTGCCCTGTTTCATTATGTGACTAAATGTCCTGAAAGGATAATATCACGACATCAGCTAAACGTTTTCGAGTCTCTTTCTTCTAAAACCATAATATGCAGCTGTAGAGAAAATGATAACTCATCCTGACGGGGATGCTTGAGGAGGATACCTGGGAAACAGAACACTGACTGACTACACACTAAAACACAGCTAGCATCAAATAGCTTAGCTTAAACGTTGACGGAAACAGTAAGTAAAACCAAATATGCTAACTTACAAGCAAGAAGAATATACAAATTTGACAGTTTAGATTATCGGTGTTAATACATTAAAATATTCTAGACTGAACAGCCACTACGGAGTTGCTCTCTCTCTCTCTCGTCATAAGTCAACCGAATYCTATCAGACAAGCTAATTAGCTGCACAGTTAGCCATCACTAGCTAAAATAGGCGCTCACCCTGTGTGGGTTCCAGACCAAATGGAGCTCGCCGTCTGTCAGAGAACGTTAACTTCTCCCCTCTGTTTGGACCCGTCAAAAACAGCGGGTTTCTTATCACGCTAGTTACCGCAAGTACAAGCCCAGCAGCCGCTCCTCTTCCTCCCACCCCACCTGCATCCCCCTCCGCTCATGACGAGGTCGAGTGTCAAGTGCGCGCCGAAAAAGTGATGACGCAACTGCCTCCCCTAGAGGAACAACAAGGTACTGCAGCCACACGTAAAAATAAAATAAAATGTTATTACTGTATGTGTATTTACGTTATTCAGCATGCAACATCATTATATACGTATTTATTAAACTTTATGCAAAAAAAACCCTCCGAATACAATAAATGGTAACCTAATCTAAGCGAAGTCCACTTCCGCTTGTGCGTTTCTTTATATCCGGTTGACTTCCGGTTTTGAACATTGCTTTTTTTTCGTGTAGTTCTTGCACAATGAAGGTTGTTACTTGGAATTTAAACGGCATTAGGACTTTTAAATCCGGTATCAAACAGGCTCTTGATTGTCTGGACGCAGATATTATCTGTGTTCAGGAGACAAAAGTAACAAGTAAGTCTTTGGAAAAAATAATAATGAAAAAGCAGGACATGAGCGCTGTCTCCTACGTGTTGCAGTAAATAGTGGAGGAACTTGAGGAACATTAAAAAGTTAAAGCTGTGTGTATGCTTTGCAGGAGACCTGCTGGATGAAAGAACTGCCATTGTTGACGGCTACAATTCCTATTTCAGCTACTGTCGAGGACGCAGCGGCTATTCAGGTTTATTACAACGTTATTTCGCGTCCTCTTTGTCATAAAATATTGCAATGTTTGCTTAAAGACAGGTAGTGGTGAACACAAACGCTCATAAATAGTAACACAACTGTGCAAACTAATCCATGTCTCATTCCCGGTGTGCTCAGGGGTTGCATCTTACTGTAAGGACAGTGCCACTCCATTTGCAGCTGAGGAGGGTCTCACAGGTCTGCTGACCAGCCATGAAGGTGCTGTGGGATGCTACGGTGACCTCTCTGACTTTTTGAATGAAGAGCTGCAGGCTTTAGACAACGAAGGACGAGCTGTCATCACCCAGCACAAAATCATGTAAGATTTTAAAAATGACAAAGTAAAACGTGTCATATGAGTAATATATTAGCATATATACAACAATATACATGCAATATTTGTCAATGCAATGTAAACTGCCTATGTAGTGCATTTTTTTGAAAATCCTTTTTAGAGAGTTATTAAAGTGTTTTGTTTTTGTAAATGTTTCTTTTTGTAGTTATTATTTTTATTTATAAATTGTGTTTTCCCCCCACAGGTGTCATGACAAAGAGCAGGTTGTTACTGTAATAAATGTGTACTGTCCACGGGCAGACCCTGACAAACCAGAGCGAAAACGATTCAAACTACAATTCTACAAGCTGCTTCAGAGTCGGGCTGAAGCTTTACTGAATGATGGGAGGTGAGAGTTTTAGATTAAAAAATAAAAAAACAAGCACAGGTGCTTCCTGCTTCTACTGCAAATGTTCTATGTTCTAATATTTACCAAAGCATCTTTAAGCAGGCGTTTGGTTGCTACACATGTAGATTTTGCAATAGCACAAACCACTTAGAGCTCTTTGATAATTGTTTGCATTTGCTGAATCTTAAGATGAGCAATTATGAGAAAGAAATCAGAAAAATGTCTAATGTTTTACTTTTTCTTATATTTACATTGAATCTTAAATTTTGGACCATATATGTTAATAGTCTGGTCTTTTCCTCTGTCTTCCAAATACAATAAAATATTTTTTTTTCTGTCCTGTGTTTCAGCCATGTGATCATTCTTGGAGATGTGAATACATCTCATCGACCAATAGACCACTGTGATCCCAATGATATTGTAAGTAAAATGTTAAAAACTGTTTTGTGATTGTTGTTCAAATAAAAAATAAAAATAATAGTTTAATGCTATGGAACACATGCTTTGAATTTAATACAAATTTTATCTGTACATTATAAATGCTGGTTAGCACAAACACATAGAGGAGTTGTGAAATTTCCACACCAATTTCCTGAAACAAGTATTTAGAAAACTCAAGAAGATAAAGATTTAAAAATAAAGTCACTGTCTTTCTTGCAGGAAAAATATTGACTAAATATTTCTGTGTTTTAAATCCTTCTTTTTCATATTTAAATCATTCAATGCATTTAACAGGTACAGAAGTGCATTTTGCATGAWATGTCCCCTTTAAGACCCTTTTTGACCAAATGTTTCAAAGGCAAGCCATCTTTAATAGTTTGTGGCTGCAAGTCTGTAACTTACGTCTTGAAACCTCCTAAGTACCAAACGTTATTTTATTTATTGTTATTTTAGAAAATGAAAACACAGCTTAGTGATCAGTTGGACTGTGTTCATGAGTTTTTTTTTTGCAATATAAGACTTCAAGTAAGGTAAAGTGGTTTGCTTGAGCAAATATATTTGTTTTACTGTCTTTTTGTTGCTTAAAACGTCAGATTCTCTGAGTTCCTGTATGCTTATTCTAATATTTCATCTACCGTTCCCCATCACTCAGGAAGATTTTGATGAAAACCCTGGGAGAAAATGGCTAAACGCCTTTTTGCACAGCAGCAACCAAGAAAAGAGCCATGATGAAGATGGACCCGAAACAGAATCGGAGGTAAAGGATCCTGTCCAACCAGGCAAATTTATCGATACCTTTCGGTTTTTCCACCCAACTCGTACCAATGCCTTCACGTGTTGGTCCACTCTCACCGGAGCGCGGCAGACCAACTACGGCACACGCATCGACTACATATTTGCGGACCGCCAGCTCGTCACAGAGCAGTTYGTGGCAGCGGACATCAGGCCGGAGGTGGAGGGCTCAGACCACTGTCCTGTTTGGGCACAACTGAACTGCCCTCTCCTGCCCAGCTCCAAGCCTCCTCCCCTCTGCACTCGCTACCTGCCGGAGTTCGCCGGCAAGCAACAGAAACTCTCGCGCTTCCTTGTTAGGATGGACCAAAAACTGACTGTGCTTGAGCAGAAGAATGGCTTACCTGGTTCTCAAGAAGAGGAGGAAAGAAGGGAGAACGTAAACCCAATTCGAGTTGATAACACCTCTGGGAAAAAGCGCTCATTAACTTCAGACTCTGCTGTCCCAAAGGGGAAAAAGACTAAGAYGGTAAATACTTCTTTAAAGCCACAAGGCAACCTTCTTTCATTCTTCAAACCCAAATCCACCAATGATAAGCCGTGTGAAGAGGCATCSACAGCTACTGCTCAGTGTTTAGTCACCACAGCCGATGAAATCAAACCTGTTGTTGACGGTTCAGCCCAGCTRTGTACCAACAAACCAGTAAAGACCAATAATTCAACCCCTCAGACCACTGTGGGACAACCAGATGTTAAGAAAGGAGCATCWTCTGGGTTTTGGAAGTCTGTGTTTCACGGTCCACCCCCGCCACCATCCTGTAAGGTCCACAGGGAACCCTGTGTGCTTCGCACTGTGAAAAAGGACGGGCCAAACGTGGGCAAACAGTTCTTTGTGTGCTGCCGTCCTCAGGGACATGCCTCCAACCCCGAGGCTCGGTGTAACTTCTTTGCGTGGGTTGAGAAAGGAAAGTGACACGTTTTGAGACACAAACAACCGTTTAAACTCCACTGTACATATTTTTCAGCATTCCAGTTTGTAGATGTTGATTTTGTTTTTTTTTTATCTAAAATAAAAATAAAATAGTTTTACATTTCAGTTTTTTTTCTATTTCTGAATCTGAAAACAAACAAGTCATTTTGCATTTTAAAATAAGAAATTAAACGTGTTTTAGCTTGTCAGATGAGAAAAAGTTGCATTTTTTATCCTTCAAATTAATCTTAGGCACTTGTTTGATTTCTTAAGTTTGTTTTGTACATATAATTTGAATACAATATATTTAAGAAGTTTTAACACTTTTTATCAGTGTTGTAT
>NW_013952477.1:1386859-1388922 GCF_001266775.1 Austrofundulus limnaeus
AGTAAAGTACAGATACCCAAAAATTCTACGTAAGTACAGTAACAAATTATTTGTACTTAGTTACTTTACAACTCTGCTTTTTAGTGATGTCTCAATATTGGTATTGACATACAAAATGTACCTGTCCATTTACCAGTATTCTTACAAATACTTGCACAATGTTCAACATACCTTTATTAATCTCCCTTGTTTTGCACAAAAAACACATTAAACATAAAATTTACACAATGAACACATTGCACATAAAAACTCATGAATTACCTTAAGAATACTGGACATCCTACCTCCGTAAATGTCCTGTCCCTCTCCGTTTGACCCGAGACATCCACTCATTGATGAGCTTCACTGAGAGGAATGAACGAGTTCTTGTATTGATTGTGTTTACATAAAGGAACCCTTCTTGTTGTGTTCATTAAAACATATTCTGAATTCAGAAAATGAGTGGTGTCAGACAAGACACTCWGAGAGCCGTCTGCTCAAACAGGTCTTGTAAAGGTAAAGGTGCAGCAGTACCCATGGTTTTACCTGTTGTACTCAGCAGATTTAATATCTGAACCTTTGATTTAATGGTCATTTTACAAAACCAACAGACAATGTATTTTAACACAGACTCAATCATTACTTTGTAAAAATTAAAAAAAAGGTCAACATAATATTCTTAAAGACTCCAAATACTCGATGGAGTAAGTCGACGGAGAAAATGCGGTCACTGATGGATTCGGACACAAACRCTTGTCAATTGTGTGACAAGTCACTGTCAATATGTACAAAATTCCCAGATACTCTGAACTGATACCAATATCAGTATAGATACTGGGACAGATACTCAATTTAATGTGTTACAGTTTACATTTCAAKTGAAACAYATGCCCATTCCAGGTTTAAGAAATRTATACAATGTGAATGAAAATCTGTTTTATTATTTATTTTAAARTGTTGCAACAGCATATATCATACTGTATGTTTGATTTGATACAGAGTGGCTAATAATAGTAAAATGARGAAGGAGGGCCACCTTGTTCTAAATAAAATAATTGTATTTTAAAATCATTGTAAGGTTTAGGTTCTAATTCAGAAAGTGCTACTTTTAAGTTGTYTGGGCATTTGCAGTGGAAATTAAAAGGTATCCTGAAAGGAATGCATRTCACCTGCCATCAGCGTTTTAAACAAAGATCTTGTGCARTCTGTTATCTCTCAGAGTRTGTGTTTAGCATGACTCCTAGCTACTACCACACTGATTCTTAGCTCAACATCTGTTAAAATGACTGAGTTGTGGCAATTTTTGTGTTTAAAAAGATCAAAAAAAGGTCATTTAGGTGTGGCTGCCATCTCGACTCAGTAATCCGTTGTAGAGCCATACTTTCAGCGTTTTTTTATCATTCATGCACTTTTTTTATGAGACATATCAAACAACAGACACAGGTAATCATGTGATGGTGATGGCAGGTGATTAGAGCTGGAAAAGTTTTGGATTGGTCAGTAAAGGTGGTTTTTGAATGTTCCTGTTCTCGTTCCATGGTGCTGTGAAAGAAGTAACATAAATCTGGCCCATCTACAGATCTTACATCAAATGTCTTCTGGCTGTCCTGGTTTAAACCTGGGCCCGTATTTATAAAACTTCTTAGAGTGGATTTTTAGACTTAAGTGCTTAGATTTGCTCCTACTCTCAGACTTAAGTGTAAGTGCCAGTTATCAAAATTCTTAAGTCTAAGAATCACTCTTACTCTCAAGAAAAGTTAAGACAGCTCCAGAGGACTCTTAAGTGGTTAAGAGTTGCCACTAGGGCTCTGAGATGAACTGAGGAGACAGAGATTACAGCTGTCCTCCTCCCCACCTGAGTGTTTTTCTCAGTTATAAGGTGGAAAACAGGTTTAATCAGAAATATACAAAAGAAACAAGGGTTTAAAAAAATTAAAAAAAAACTGCATAATATTGGACTAAAAGGCAGATATCTTTGTGTAGCTTTTGGAGAAAATATTAAAAATACTCAGCTGGTGAGTGCATGCGACCCCCAAAGAAAGAAAGAAAGAGAGAGAAAGAAAGAAAGAAAGAAAGAAAGAAAG
>NW_013952477.1:1389978-1396956 GCF_001266775.1 Austrofundulus limnaeus
CAAGGAAGAAGCGTGTACAGAAAATGGATGGATGGATGGATGGATGGATGGATGAAATCCGTGGCAGTGATTGGTCCATGTCGGGGTTTTTCTAACGACGTCATCCAGGATCAACTTTGCGGCACAGCCAGGTGTCGCAAATCATCTCTAAGACTGACACTTAAGAATTGTTCCTACACTTCACTTAAAGTAAGACTGAGACGCTTGATAACTGACTTTTACTCTCAGCTTTTAGCTAAGATTTTTTTTACACTTAAGTCCACTCAGCATTCTTAAGAGTAATTCTAAGAAGTTTGACAAACAGTTCTGTCTCGCTGACGTGCGTCAATTCAAATATGTTTCTCTCTTCCTGCRTTGCCCCCTGTCAGAACTAATTGCCTTGCAGGGTATGATTGCGCAGTTGTTCAAAATTGCGTGGGCGTGTTTTTACAGAAAAGAGACTGAGGTACACATCACTCCTTTCAGCTTCGCTGAAGAGCAGCTGGCCAAGGCTGTTAGAAAATACAGTCAACTTCCCAGCTGTCCTGGGAAAACTTATAAAGATTGATTGAGAGGTTGCTGAGAGACTGCTGCTGTCCTGGAGGGACATTGTTCAGACTGTGTAATTATCAACAGAAATATCAGATCCTCATCAACTCCTCTGTCATCAGCTGAAAATAAACAGTCACTCTGTCAACAGTTCTGCCTCTGTAGTTTTAGTTTGAATGATATGTGTYCTGCAGTGGGGTGGGTTACCAGGACTTCTTTTCAGCAGTTTCTCTGAGTATGAATTGTTCATGTGGAAAAAACCCATCACACAATCACGTCAGCTGGATCTGATGACTTACATCTCATGAAGTACAACAAGGGCTTTTATGTCATTGCTCCTGAGTTGTTCAGAACTGTGTTTAACCCACTAGATGGCAATGTTGTGAGCCAAGAAACTACAGCTCAGAGAAGAAATGAGAAGTACATTTTAACTGCAGCAAACGTTTTGGTGCTTTCAGCTGTCTGACCTACCTGATAATGCTGAGTAGATTAAATAGGTCGGTGATAGGCTGAATAAAGGTTTCCAATGTTTAAAACTATGCAGTTGGGTTAAAGTAAATTACAAAACAGCATGTGAAGTCAGGTCAGCCTGGAAACAGGAGTGGCTTGAATTACAGGAAGTTCCTTTACGCGCCTAGAGCCTGCCTTTTAGCCCTCCATTTGTTTCCTCTCACAGCTGCCGGTATCGTCTGTTATTTTTACCACTGTGAAAAGCTGTTTTTTTTTCCCCCAACAACCTGCCAAAAACTTTTCTTTCTTTAATTTTTCCTTCACATCTGTCTGGAGTTGAGACATCCATCTGACTGACTTTTATCAGAGAGGTGAACATCTGCAGACGTTCAACAGCTCTCCACGTGTTCCAGTGTCTGCTCTGTGAGTTTTTTTTCCAGTTCAATTTATGAGCCAAAACATTGCCTGAATACTGACAAAAGATGTCCTCAAATATTTATGTTTTGCTTTCATTTTTCACCGTTAAAGCTGAAGAATGATCTATTCTCACATGTGGTATCTGTGACACGCTGGCAGGATGCTTGCGACAGAGGCGGGAGTTTTAAAGCGGTTATTGTGGATGAATTATGTTTATTCTTGACTTTTAAGAGGCAACATTTAAAACTTTTTGCTGATTTTTTTAGTTTAATAACTATTCACACCATCTGTAGTCTCTCATCCTGTGACAAACACCTTTAAACAACCAAAATGTTGGAAAATCATCGTTTTTTGTGTGTGTTTTGTTTGTCTTTTATGTTTCCTTGTAAATATGAAACAAAATAAATCCACAAATTAAAAAAATAAGGTCATTTAGTTGTTAATAATGAAAAATATACCATTCAGTGGCGGTTTGTATCAGAGCATCTGATCCAAACAAAYTGCCACTGAATGGTATATTTTTTAGTAAAGTTCTGTGTCAGGGTGAGATAAAGTCATWAAGGGTGTCTCCTAGGCGTGCAGGCAGGCACACAAAGCTTTTATCTGTTAAACTTTTATCAGCCAACTGAAATGTTTTGTCTCTCAGACGTAAGACAGCATTTTAACTCTTGAAACACCACAGTAAAATCGTTGTTTCTGTTTTTGTACTACGGAACAGACCATGCACACTATTTTCATCGAAGAATCAAAGATTCGTGAACAAACTGCCGTCTGTCTTTAAAAGAAGGACTTGTCCCTCTTCAGTCAGACGTGTGTGGGAACATTCGAAGTGGCTGTCCTTGGCTTTGTCATGCTTCCTGTTATGAATCAGTTCAGGTTTCATATTTCGGTCTTGAGTCGAAACACATGRGACTGTTTGATCACACGAAAGCAGTCCTGGAAAAGCTCCTATCTCTTAAGCTAATTACCATCACCATGACAAGCACAGGATGCAAACCATCAACCTGGGTTGACATCCGTTCACTCCCTCCTTTCTGCTTGCCTGGTCCATGTTGACATTGTTTATGAAGCCCTTTGTGATTGGTGTGCAGCTGCCTACTACAGGTAATTCATGAGGTTTGTATTAACGTTGCGTCAGTGCAAACACCTGGTGAGAGGAACAGCTCCTGCTCTGCCACCACCTGCGACTTGGTTCAACAAAGGGTTAAATATGGGTGTTCCCACTTCCTGCTCGTGCTCTCCTTCAGCTTGTAATCTCTCTCCTCTCTCTCTTTTCCCCTCTTCACTACCAAGGAGCTTTAAAGAGACTCCCAGGATCTGGACTTCGTATAAACATTAATAAATTCTGTAAATTAAACAAACTCTTCCAAGGATTTCATTTGATCTCAAAAGAAACTATTCCACCTTGTAGATCWCCAGGGTAAGTGGCTGACAGAATGTGTGTGTTCCATAGAAATGCTAAGGAAGAGAAGAACTGTCATAGTGGGTTAGTCTTGCGTCAGACAAAAACTATGCRGGACACACTGCTAAAGTGTAAGAAATGGACTTATCTTCTGGGTTTTACTTTAAATATGTTCARTGAAAATATTGTTACAATAGTTATTTAGTGTGTTATTAAAAACATTTTTGATCCCAACCCATGTAATCCWTTTAAAGGCACATAAAGGATGGGCTTGGATGTGTAAATGGAAATGGAATGAAAATAACAAAGGTACTTTTTGTTCATTTTCTTGCCTTTTTTCCCCCCTTATTTCTGTCCACTTTGGAAGAACTGCCCTCGTGGCCAGGGAGATTTTTCATGGATCAAGTTTCTTGTTAACCAGGTTTTTCTAGTTTTTCACCCCTTCACCCACCCTTGCTTACAAATGTAAAGGTTCCTCATAGTAAATGTGCTTTTTAAACGGTTAAAAAGTATTTTTTATACTAAATGTTTAATTACAAAGTAAGCCTCTCATCTGGAATGTTTGATGGTTGTATTGGCTTTGAGCCATTGGAAAGTTGTCTTCCATTCCTGTAAAGTAGTGACTAACCAAAYCAGACGTGAGGCCAGTATGTTGGCAGAAAAATCTGCTCAGTATTTAGGTGAAATGTTCACACTGAAGCTCTTTATGTCTGTTGCCCACTGGCTTCAAGCACCACGTTGTACAGCTGGATCCCTGCACATAAACAGAGCTGCTCAGTGTTCCAGTTTTGTGTGAAATTCTTAAGGAAAAGCTCAGTCTGGTCAAAGAGTGTCCTTAGAGATCGTATGTGAAAATCCTGAGGGCACTTTATAACCCAAGACGAGGGGGGAAGTCTCTCATGACCCTTGGTGGTCATTCCCAGAGGTGCTCATGCCAGCTTTGTGTCCCACAACAGCTTAGAGCAACATGAAGTCCTCTGACGTTTCAAGGTTGTTCCTGTTGTACACGCGTTGAACCCAAAGCACAAGTTCACTTTTATATAACTCCAAAATACTGGAGTTATCTGAGTTATTTGTAAATTTGGCTTTACTAGGAAGTAAAACCTTTAAAARGAAAAGATAAAAATCTTGTTGACCTTAGCAAGAACTTTACGGTACACTGGAACAATAAATATGTTTTTTTTTTAAACCAAGAAGCATTTTATTTCAGTGTCTGTTTTTTGAAGGGTGGGGCTTTTTTCCAAGTACAACAAAATTATCTTTAAGCAGCCAAGAATAGTTATTTCAAAGCCTTACTGTTTTCACACCCACAGGAAAGATAGTTCAATACATATAATAACGTAACGTAATGTAACGTACATTGCCATCTGTACCGTATCAGACCAGACACWTTATCATTGCATTGCCATACTATTACCATCAGCTTTAAGCACTTTAAACCAACACAGGACTAAAGTGCTCAGCAGATCAATAAATAAGACGTAACAGCAGTCACAAAACACGAAAGAATAAAATAAGTATAAGACATCAAACAAATTGAAAACAGATGTATAACAAAACAAACATTGCTGAAGCATTGAAGCACTATTACTACTGTTTTGTTTGGTTTCCATTCCATTCAGCCTGGTCTCARATACTTTACAATGACGTTTGGCTTGATGACAGTATGGAGGACGTGGACAAACCACCACCAGGGGAAAAAGTAAAAGGGAAATATCTCCAAGACAACCACAGAAACTTGGTGAAGCAATTAAAAAGTTCTACAGCTCGAACACACTTCCCAGTAGAAATGTCATTAAAAGTTTCAATTGAGCATAGAAAGGTGGACTTTTGATATTTATCTTTTAATGGTTTTTACACAGTCACAGTTAAAGCTTTATGAAGTTTTGTTTTTACTTGCACAGTCAAAAAAATTAAATTTTCAGCAAACAAACTCTTCCTGTTCCCACGACTTTCTACATGTACAAATTATACGTCAGTGCTTMGAGATATTTTTGTCTTCTTTCATCCCGTCTGTCTCTAAATGTTAAAAGGCTTACAGCTTTCTCTCAAATCGCCTCAGGGTGAAGAGTGCACACTGAACCTGTCTTATACCTCAGTTATATGTTTTTTAAACTGAAAAAAGGGTATTTTTACATTTTTCATATCTTCTTTCTAAACATCTGTAGACATAAAAACAAAACTGTGAGACCATTAAAGTTTTATTTCAAGGTTTTTCTTTCAGTTTTCAGACAGGGACTGATAGTTTRAGGCTTACTTTTTACTCTRTTTTTGTCTATTTTAAGTTGGCTGTCAGGGAGTGAGACACAAGTGTGTGGTTACCTTGCTGAAACCACACAATGTAGACARTTTTCTTAGCTTAGATCAGTATAAAGTTAACGTTGGCTGGGATTTTGGGAGGTAGCTTCATTGACACCCTGTCATTAGAATTCAATACACGGACCAAAGCCAAAGCRTGGTCCAAACAGGTTCAGCTGACACCATCTGTTGACAGTTTTCAAATCATAAATAATTGGTTGTTTTTCTGTCTTTTCAGTCRTTTCAAGTCTTAAAGACGAGTCTCTTCATCTTGTTAAATTTTATCAACCCTGCTGAACAACATGGAGCTTCAGAAGATGAACGGYCTCTACAAAGATGAAGGGTAAAATAGGAGAAAAGCAGTGACTTGAGAGTGTATCATATCACTTTAAGAGGTTCATTAAACTTCATATTTCCATGCAGGTTTGATGGGGTTGCCATGGAGGAAAATGATGAGTTTCTCCCTCATAAACCAGGAACAAAGAAAGAAGTTCACTTTACAGATGTGGGTCTTTTTTTTCTATAAATGACTTTGAGGGAAATACATTTTAAATCATGTTTTTTGTCTTTGACCAMCATCTTGTCCTGTCTTCTCATTCTAGTTTGAGGGAAAGACTTCATTTGGCATGTCCATTTTTAACCTCAGTAACGCCATCATGGGCAGTGGMATTCTGGGATTGGCTTTTGCCATGGCCAATACCGGAATCATTCTCTTTATGTAAGTATGCAAGCCACAGAGTCTTATTTGTTGAATTTCTTGGTAAAGTTGTGAATATTTACTTCCTCAAAGCTACCGAAACAAACTTGAGCTGTTTGTAATGTGGATTCAACTGAGTTTGTGTGTTTATACTGCMAATTTACACAGAGATATTTGCAAAAGGAAGTACTTCCATCTGCTTGTTGAATTCATTTAAACAAATTGTTTTTGTTCAAAAACATTTTTTCATAACCTTTTTGTTTGTATTTATTTTGTGTTTTACTTTTGCTTCGTACAGCAGAAGAGTAAAATTATCTTCTGCTTTATGAAGTAAAAACTAGTTGTTGTAGTTCTATAGTGAACCTATTTGTTCATTTTACTYAAAGAGCAGGTGACATAGAGGACTAAATATAAGGATAATATTTGTTACAAAAAATAAAACCACAAGTTATTAATGGATAAATATTAGARTTACTGTGTTGTCATTATGTCCTCCTTTAATTGGCTTTTTCACTATCTTACTTGAACCAGTGAAGAGTTTGGGAACTACTGTTCAGAAGCAGCACAACACATGACGTGGCATATATTTAGTAAATCCTTGGTTGTTGTTTTTTGTTTTCCTTTGCAAGTGAACACCTTCTTTGTCAGGTGTTTATGACATCATGTAAACAGCATGACTGTCCGAACCCTGATCTGTCAGACTTTACATTAGCGCGCCGCTCACACACAAGCWGCTCCTCTAAATCAGATTTGAGCAGTTAAATATAGACCCTTGTGATCAGATCCAAGACACGCCTTCTTGGATCAGGCCTGTGCTATGTGGCGGGGGTGGAGAACGGCCATGAAAAATAGCATCCCAGCTTTGACAAAGCCAAACTGGCTTATGTGACTTGGGGGGGAAAAATGCCAAAAATCAGAAAAATTCCTTAGAAACAGAATTATTAAAGGCCTTTTATTTTTTTTGTTTCAGAGTCCTGTTAGTGTGCATCGCTGTTCTATCTGCTTATTCAATTCATCTCCTGCTCAAAAGTGCTGGATTTGTTGGTAAGAAAGATTTCATACGCTGTAAAAAACAAGTTTCATATTTGTTGACAATAAATTACTAATATGTATTGTGTGTGTGTATATATAAAGTATATCTATCTATCTATCTATCTATCTATCTATCTATCTATCTATCTATCTA
>NW_013952477.1:1398492-1400441 GCF_001266775.1 Austrofundulus limnaeus
AAAAAGTGAAATTACAGATGAGGAGTAAAAACATAATATGAACAAATGTTTTTAGCAGGATTTTCTACATGTAGCAGAGTATTTACCAAATTGGTTATTTCTATTGTGTTTTTTAGGCACAAACATTTGCTAAAAATCTTTTTGTTCACAATGTTGGAAATGTTCTTGAGTTTTGAATAATGTGCTTAAAAATTTGTGAAACCGTAATCTACCTTTCACAATAAATAGAATAGAATTCAACTTTGTTGTCATTGCACGTCACAAGTACAAAGCAATGAAATGCAGTTTGCATCCATCCAGAGTGCTTAGCCAAGAAATATAAATATATATATATATATATTGCAAATGTACAGTAAGATGTGTGACTATGCTGTAACTGTAATTATAGTATAAACAGGTTATGCATGTACAGATTATGAACAGGTTATAAATATGAAGGGGTATAAATATTTGTAAACATGAGTAGATTATCTATACAGTATAGACAGTAGTGAGAGGACAGCAGGAAGTGCAGGTAAGTGGTGTTTAGGTCCATGTGTTATTGGTGTGTGTATTGTTCACATGTCAGGAGGCAAAGAAGCTTGGTAACTGGTGGTCTTGTTCCGGAGGYTCCTGTARCGCCTCCTAGAGGGCAGGAGGGTGAATAGTCTGTGTGCTKGGTGGCTTTTGCCTATATAATGTATTTATATCTGGTGTGTTTGTTGTTATTTTCAGGAAAACGTGCCTATGAGCARCTTGGGTTACGAGCTTTTGGTCGCCCAGGACAAATGCTGGCTGCCTGCGTCATAACAGTGCACAACATTGGAGGTATTGTATTGTCATCACTTTCCCTCTATGGGTTTTGCTTTATTCAGACAAGAATAAAACTTAATAAATTGTTGTTGTTTGGTTTTGGTTTTTTTCTTTAGCCATGTCCAGTTATCTTTTCATTGTAAAGTCTGAGCTCCCGCTGGTTATTCAATCTTTCCTTCAGAAAACTGAATCAACAGGGTGAGTAGTATTAATACAAMCTTTTGCTAAAGATTTACAGTGTGCGTACTTTCTGGTCATACATATTTGATTTAAAAAAACAGATATTGAAAAATGGTTTGTCTTTTTTATTTTTCTCAAACCAGAAGTTTAGCACTGTTGTCACTGGCTGTGTCTCAATTYATGGGCTGCACCCTCATGAGTGCACATTTGTCGATTTGAAGGCTCCTTCTCATATGGCTTAGGAATGTAGCCCACAAAATTTTGAAAATCCAGAATGCACCCGAGTATCTTTAATGGCCGAGGCTATCCCAGGATTCAATGCCCCGACAGCAAACTAAACAGAGAAACAAGACGAGGAGTTTATTGGTTTTTTTTACCAAGTCGGCGTAATTTGGAAATTTGTTTTTAAATATAAGTTTAGAAACAAAACTGATCATATTTATGCTGCAMTAAGATAAATAAAATACAGCTACAAGTACTGGAGCTAAACCCAAATGATTGATGTTTTATTATTTTTATTTACGTGTAACRTTTTAACTGTGAAGTTATTCAGTGAAAAGACATGTAAATACACGTCCCAATGCATTTTAAGTCCAATATGAAACCGATCTGTATGGTGACAGGATAGCGCGTGGTCACACAAACTTGCGTCTACCGAAGGCTAAACCGTCTCATTTCGTAGCAGTTTCCTGCAGCTTACCTGGACTGGGAAGGATGTGGCCCACGTGGTCCAGGTGGGCTAGAGAATGCAGCCCGTGAATTGAGACAGAGCCAAAGCTGTCCTGTGGAACCTGCTACAGCAGGGCTATTCAAGTAAATCGCTCTAGGGCCGGGGTTACTCAAAGCCCACAGCTCAGGGGCCTGACATCCACACCCCTCAGGGGTGCAGGGTGCCCAGTAATGGTAGGTGAAACACTGCACCATGTGACAGAACAAGTATCTTCTACTTTTTTTGTTGCATTGAAACATATATATAT
>NW_013952477.1:1402398-1412294 GCF_001266775.1 Austrofundulus limnaeus
ACCCACCTCTCTTATTCTCTCCTATTAAAGACCCTGTCACACCATAACACTTTTAGACAACTTGTGCCAAATTATGAAATTTGTTTTATGTCTAAATTACTAATAAAAGTTATAATTTGATCAGTTTTTTTTTAATTACAGGATGTACAGGCCTAAAACAGGCTTCCAGTTGATTTTTTTTGTTTAATCTTCAATGTAGATGTCTTCAATATTTTCACAAGTTGGCATAAGTTGTCTAAAACGTTATAGTGTGATGGGGCCTTTAGCACCAGAGCTGGGCAGAGTACCCAAAATTTGTACTCAAGTGAGAGTACCAATACTTCAACATACATTTACTCAAGTAAAAGTAAAATCTAACCATTCAAGAAATTACTCAAGAAAGAGTAAAAAAAAATTATGTTGCAAAGAGGCTACTTGAGCACTGAGTAACTGATCATAGCATCTTATTTAATATAAAATGATGTCAGACTGATAAATAAGTAAATATTTCTAAAGATTAAAATGAAGAAAATTAATACATACAGAGAGCATGATTACAAAATAACAAATTATATATATATTTGGGGTGCAACTATACATGCATCTTTTCAGAATCTGTATTTTTGTCTTCTGAAGATGCTCTGTGTTGAAGGATCAGTGGATCTGCGTTCGACTACGCCACCTAAGCTGCACTGTCGAGCGCAGAAACTTGCTGTTTTAGCAACATTCAACTTAAAAACTGTCCTTTTGAGGTTAAACACACTTTCATAATTAATTTCAATAAATTACAAGTTGAGAAGGGTATAGACATTTGTCCTTTTTTTATCGAAAAAGTCTCGAACCGTGAGACTAAAGTATCAAATCGAACCAAATCGTGAATTTTCAGGATCATTGCACCCCTAATAAATATAAAGCACATAAAGTATATACATTATACAAATATACACTTTAACATAAACTGTATGTGTGTTTCTCTGGTGCATTTCTTGTTAAAACATGCTTGTTCTTCATTCAGTGAAGTTACTCACAGAGGGTAGAGTTTTCCGAAATTTTACTAAAGCAAGAATACACAGAAAAATTGAATGTTAATTCAACTCAGTTTTTTATTGGACACTTTTTATGAGTTTAAATAATTCTCATGGATTCTGAGTTAAAATTACACTTTGAAAAGTGTAATAAGTATTATATAAAGTGTAAAAATAAAAACTCCTTAATAGTGTTAAATAGTTGACATCCTTGGTGTAGTTTTGTTTTGCCTCATAAGTGTTATTCCTTTTGCTGTGTTAAATTTTGAACATACTCTACATTGTTTTATTTTATGACATATTAAAATGTATTTTAACACTAAAAATCCATGTTATTTCCTTTCACTAATGTGTTAATATTCATTCTTGTTTTGTTTTACAATACATTAAAAGTACATTCTGAATTTACTAGCCTATCATACAAGGTCTTTCACTGTACAGTGCAGAAGTGTTTGCATTCTGAATCAGAGTTAAAGTCAATGCTTTAAGTGTTGACTTACTGTAAGAAAATACGTGTTCAATAGACTGAAGTCAATATTAAAAACACCGTTGTTAAATAAAATGATTTGTGGAAGGAATCAAAACCATACAACACCAGAATTCTGGAACTGAGTGAGGTTTAATGTCACCAACGCTGACAGGAAACCACACTGACAAACCAGGAAGTTCATCAATTTATACAGGGTCTTCAATGCCTACGTTCGCCCCCTACTGACCTACGGCTGAATCACAGGCATTCAGACAAAATTCTCATCTAATGTTCTCATAACGGTTAATTATGTGTTGTTATATAATTCGGACGTGTAACTGAACCTATTTCAATCAAAACATAATAGACTAAACATTATCAACATTATAAAAAGGAAAACATAAAAATATACAGTAGTGTTGTGCTTTTAACATCAGTACTAACCTCTAATAACTATAAATTTCTTCATTACCATTGTTTATCATTTAGCAGAACCAAACATTGGAGTCACACTTCACACACCAGGAAGTACTTCTCACTCGTGGTGTCTATTTACAGCCAGTAACACATGAACAGCTAACCAGAATAACTCATTTTTACACTCATAAACATCTTTCAGTAGGATTTTCCCAATCTGATATCATTATTGAATATCGGTTTTTAATAGCCAAAAAATGAATATCAGATTAAATCAGCCAGCATCTAAAATCTGCAATATTAGCAACCCAATACAAGCAGTCTATTCCAGTATTCCGCTCAGATGTCAATAAACTCAGGAAGTGTTATAACAACACCTGGCGAGATGAAATCAACTCTGAAAAGGTTAACACTGACTTTTTAACACTCCACTTTTTGCTGTGTACCAGTACTTCATAATAAAATTTACTACAAAAATACAAAATACAAAAAATGTCGTGTAGTAAAATTACTCCTAAAAGTACACATTTTCTAAAGTTACTCAAGTACACATAACTAGTTACTACCCAACTCTRTTTAGCKCTGCTTTGTAAACATTTTTRTTGTTTCTTTTTTACATTGCTTCGTCTCAGTGCCACTAAGAAGCGCATGCAAGCCGTTGCCAACGTCTCCATCCTGGCCATGTTTGTCATGTACCTGCTGACTGCTATTTTTGGTTACCTCACATTTTACAGTAAGATGCTCTGATATATGAAGCTKTCATGTGAATGACTCAGTTTGACCATATGCATTTTTCCTTTGATGTAAATGACGCACATCAACKGCTCTCTGCGTCTTTCTGTGTAGCTGCCGTGGAGCCGGAGCTGTTACACACCTATATTAAAGTGGACCCTCAGAATGTCCTGACTCTCTGTGTGCGTCTGTCTGTGCTGGTGGCCGTCACTCTGACAATACCTGTGGTCCTTTTCCCGGTAAGCAATTATGTAGAAAAAATACACATGTCTTACACCAAAATACAACACACACCTATTTTTATTGACAGAAATGAACTGGAAAAAATACAACTTTCTATTAAGATCAACAGTAAGTTTTTGTTCAGCCCATTTAAGGGCTGAATGTCAGACATTGCACAAAATTAATGTTTAAGCTTGACGGAGCAGCAGGTTAAATATGATCATTTACCCAGAATGCTTTGCATAAATAACATGGCTAGTCTGTGTGGCTTTAGCTGTGTCTCAATTCAGAGGTTGCAGCCCACGTAGACCGCGTCCCATTGAGGCCACGCCCTTTAAAGTTTGGGTAGGCTACAAAATTGCTATTAAATGAGACGATCTAGCCTTTGGATGACGTATGTTTGCGTGACCACATACTACCTCATTACCATGGTTCTAACACATTGGAACATCCATCACACRTGCTTTAATGGGAGATATRGCTTCTCAAAATTTAATGTCCGTCCGTCCGTTTTCTTCCACTTATCCGGGGTCAGGTCTCGGGGGCAGCAGCCTAAGCAGAGAGACCCAGACTTCCCTCTCTCTCCAGACACTTGGGCCAGCTCATCCGGGGGAATCCCAAGGTGTTCCCAGGCCAGCTGAGAAACATAGTCCCTCCAGCGTGTCCTGGGTCTTCCTCCAGGTCTCCTCCCAGTGGGACGTGCCCAGAGCACCTCACCAGGGAGGCGTCCAGGAGACATCCTAACCAGATGAGCCACCTCAACTGGCTCCTCTCGACGTGGAGGAGCAGCGGCTCCACTCTGAGTCCCTCCTGGATGACTGAGCTTCTCACCCTATCTCTAAGGGAGAACTCAGACGCCCTGAAGAGGAWACTCATTTCAGCCACTTGTATCCGCGATCTCATTCTTTCGGTCACTACCCAAAACTCATGTAGGAACGTAGACTGACTGGTAAATCGAGAGCTTCGCCTTCAGGCTCAGCTCTCGCTTCACCACGACAGATCGATACAGCGCCTGCATCACTGCAGACGTACAACTGCGCATACCTGCATATGTGCACTACAAAGGACRCAGCCCCTGAACTGAGACGCAACCGATATATTTTTGTAATTCTTAAAAACTATGGTAAACGGCCYACAGTATTTTCCATATATAATTATTTTCCATGGTTTTCTCATGATAAYGAGTTAATTATGTCGTTATAACGAAATAACAATGATTCAATAACCATGGAGACGGCCTGGTCCCCTCAGCTGGTCACCAATGAAGTTTACTATATCATAACACAGGCTGAAATTGCAATTTGTTTATCTTGTACAGATAAATTTCATATCAGCCCTCGTCATTTAAGGAGACGGCTGACCCGACTGCAGCTCAACAAGTGTTTACACTTAAGTGATACTGCTGATGTAATAAACTTTATTGGTGACCAAGCTGTCTTCATAGTTACTGAATGGAACACAAGAGGAAAACCAAAACTCGTTATCTCGAGGAAACCATCAAGAATTTAACTTATCTTTAGAAAATGCTCATTGTTAATTTGAGAAATATCGTTATCACGAGAAAACAGTGGGAAAAAATTACATGTGGAAAGTAAATATTCATCAAATAATCTCTAATGTTACAACTAGTTGACGATGCCTTAAATAAACTGTTGCTGTGTAAACTCTATAAGGTATCAAAATTAATGTGGAACCATGAGCGACAGGAACATTTGGTGGCCTTAATGTAAATTTGTGTTTGTTTGTATCATGTAAAAAAAATGACGGGTTAAAGACACCCTTCTTTTCAAGTTTTAAAGAGAAAAGTCAAGTTGCAGATACAGTGGGTGTGTATTAGTTTGCACTTCAGAGTGATTTGAGAGAAAATCATAAATCTAGYAGTAGTGAGAGACACACTGCCTGTGTTTATGTCGGTGTTCACATTGTAAGAAATATAACATTTGGCGCAATATTAAAAGCTTGCCAATTTTTTACACAGCTCATAAACAGTTTTTTTTATTACAGATACGCAGGGCCGTGCTTCAGACCTTCTTCACTGAKAAACCTTTCAACTGGGTCAGACACATCCTCATTGCAGTCACTCTCATCTTCCTGGTYGACCTGCTTGTTATATTTGTTCCTTCTATCAAAGACATCTTTGGGGTCATTGGTAGGTTCTGCAGCTTGAGTCATTATTATCTTTAAACCACTTGCAACAAGAAATAAACTCACTGCTTTCTGATTGTCGTATGTAGGAGCCACATCTGCACCCAGTCTCATTTTTATCCTTCCCGCGATCTTCTACATCCGAATCATCCCTGAAGACCAGGAGCCTTTGAAGTCAAGACCCAAAGTTCAGGTACAACTTTCAGTGATAGTTCATACATTCATTTTTTTTGTATTACTTTTTATAATTAACTGATAGAGCTTTGTTCTTTCCTTCTACTCTTGCAGGCTTTATGCTTTGCTGCATTGGGATTCATCTTCATGGTCTCGAGTCTGTCGTTTATCTTCATCGGCTGGGCCACTGGAAAGTCTCAACAAGGGGGGCACTAGTTTGGCGCTGACCAAAGAGAGTTACTGCAAACAGAATGTCAACCAAAACTCCCCCTGTAAACGAATTAGCCCAATCTGCTGAGTTCACGCCCGAAGTTCGTCTGTGCACGGCTAAGGATAAATGTGAAGAAACATCAGCAGCATCAAAATGAGGAAAAGGTTGTGCCATGTGATAGGGCAGAAAAAAAACTCCTGTAGCGGAGGGACAAACACAGATTACAATGTGTTTTGACTGATTGTACCTGCCCCAGCTCAATGTWAGGATGATGGTATGCATCATAAATCAGTCGGCAGCGCAAAGATTGCTGGAAACAGCAGGACGCAAATGTAAATCCTATTTCAAAATATGGATGTGTACATTTCTAATGAATACCTCAGTTGCTGCCAACATTCCACCGTTACACTTCCTTTATTTCAACAGACAATATTATAAAAGACATTTCCGTTTGTTCTCTCTGTTACAGTCTTGAAAAAAGACTCAAGTGTTGCTCATTTTTTTATTTAAATGTATTCAAGTTCATCAAAATTTATAAAGAAGCAGTAAATGATCTGCATCCTTACAATTTTACTTGACCAAAATGCAAGTTTTTGTGGAATGGAACTCAAGATAATGTGATTTTTTTTTTTTTTTTGGACACCTGACATGACTGATAGAAAAGTGACTGTTCAAGGCTGAGCCTACAGGTACCAATCCGGTGCGATATGTAGGATTTTGTTATGGTTCGTGAAGTTTACTGATAATCATGTGGCAGCCCACTGAAAAGTGGTTTGAACAAGAAAAACCGATTTTGTATTTGTCTAGCTGTAAACCAAAGGGCATATTTATTGTGTTACATTCAGAAAGAACATTAAGCATTTTTTCTATCATATTCAGATGTTTAGTCCAGTACATTAAAACATCCAGTGTTGAAAAAAAAGCTATTTTATCAGCAATTGTTCAGTATGTTAAAAAAAAAAAAACCTATTGATAAAGTTAAAAAAAATAAAATAAAGATTTTGGTAACTTTGTGACTCAGCTGTGTGGTTTTTATCATCTCTGCGCGGACCGATACATTCAGCACAGAACACTTTCGCTGCGCGCAGTAACATGGACGTTGTTCGGTTGAGAAAACAGGCACAAATGGTGTCATGCCAAAGTGTTCAGGTGCAGTTGTAGTCTGTGTTAGGGTTGGGCATAATCGTATCGTGTGCAATTAATCGTCAGAAAAACATCCATCGATTACTTTTTGGCACTTGACGATTAATACGATTAATGCCACCAGGCAGACTGACTGGGGATTACTCCGGTCAGTCCGCTTCTGCTTCAAATATGACGAACATTAAAAATAAAGTTCTGTAATTTATTTATCTATTAACACAATTGATGTATAGCCTGAAATCTGTAATTTTCACAAAGTTTGGAACTATTTTTTATAAAGAGCAAATCTTTCCCACTAATTGGACATGTGACTACGAAATAAGGGYGTCCAGGGACTCCAGGTGATTAATCGTCAAATTAATCGCTATCGGCTAAATACCACAATTAATCGTGATTAATTTTTTTTGCCAAWATTGCCCAACCCTACACTCTAAAAATGAAATGTTGGATTTACTTAACCATGTTATGTGACCTGGTTCCACTTAACTGAGTTGAGTAAATTCAAAGCAACATGTTCATGTTCTTTGGTTAAAAAACTGGTATGTTGCTTTGAATTTACTCAACTCAGTTAAGTGGAACCAGGTCACATAACATGGTTAAGTAAATCCAACATTTCATTTTTTACAGTGTAGTCTGTGTAGCTTTTTTTTTTTCCACATCAACATGAAATTATTGAGAAAGAGTTGTTTTATAAGCCTGATAAACCATTTTAAGAACTTGCACTCGTTTGGCTAACCGTTAGCCTAGCCAGGATGAAGACTTCAGCCCTCTTCTTCATCATCTCTGCTCTGTCGCTGATGTCATCACTGATAAGGTAGTTGTTGCTAACTTTGACTAAGCCACACTATAGAAAATGACCAGACTATCCTTTTATTATAGTTATTTAAAGTTTATTTTTGTTGTTATGGTCTGGCTTTACTTTTTAATTTTCAATGCATGTTAGTGTTTAAATACTAAATTATGATGCATTTGGAGCAGGAGAGCAGCTCTCTCTCTCTCTCTCTCTCTCTCTCTCTCTCTCTCTCTCTCTCTCTCTCTGAAAATGGAAGTAACATTATTCATTTCTGCTGTGTGTCTGAGTGACAGAAGGAAAGTGGGGGTTAGAGAAGCGTGCTTGTCCGTTTCCTGCTTTGAGCTGGTTTGCGCTCAGAACAGAGAAGAGAAACTTCCTTGACTGTAAAGTCGCGAGGGCGACGGGTTTTTTTTATTTATTTTTATTTTATTATCATTTTAAAGGCGAATAAGAATTCATTTGAAAATAAAAGCGGCGCGTTCTGGTAAAGGATTATGAGCCGAGGATCTAAGAGTAAAACGGAGAGCATCCCAAGCTGTTTGTTGAGTCAGCAGGAGAATGACAGACTGGAGGAGCTGCTGGGCAGAAGGTGTGCTGTAAGTTCAGAGCTGGCAGGAAATGCATCAAGTTTAATGTATTATTCTCTCTCTGACTTCTAATTCAAGGCTGGCATTACAAACTGGGTTAAAACTGATGTACTAATTATTCTGATTGTACAAATGTTCAGTTTCAGCCCCTCAACATGGGTGGTTAAACCTCACATCCTGTATTAGAGCTGTTAATAGTTGAGGCCTGTTAAACTGAAGCCTTCAAGATTCATTCTTAAAACTTTTACATTTACCACCAGAAATGAGACAAATAATTATGATTCTCACAGATATTTTTTTTAATCAAGTAAAGGTAAATACAAATAAATACTGATTGCTGACACTGGGTCATCAAGGAGGCAGCAGTAACAGGAAATGAAGGCTATTTTTTTCTTCCTCCCTGTTTGAATTAGACACAACGGCTGGTTTAATCTTGCAGCAGAGCAGAAGTTGCCTCGTTTGGCTTCTTTTGAGTTAAATATTCTGCATCATGTGTCAAAATGGCGTGCCGACAAAATAACAGAGCATATGAAGCGTTTCAACGGCTGCAGTGGAAAATCAAATGCACCACAATGCTTTGAACTGCCATCGGAACAAGTGAACGCATAGGAGGAAGTAAACTGTCGCCACAAAACAGCGTRTTTACATGTCAACTGCTGCAAAATGCTCTGAAACATCCCATCAGCTGTGAACGCTTAAACTGTCTCTGTGTGTAATTTTTTATTTTATTTTTATTTTATTTTTCAGTCCATGGCCACTGCAGTGGCTCAGCTGTTCATGGCTGTGCCTCACAGTCCAACCATGTGGAACCTGCAGCACACAGGAGTGGTCTGCTTCGTCAAAGACAACCCTCAGCGCTCCTACTTCATTCGCATGTTTGATCTAAAGGTCAGATAAAGCTGCCTGCTGTCACAAATCTAGAAATACGTACCGCTTCAGACGGAGAATCTTGACACCGTGACTAAGTTCTGCTTTTGAGAAGCCGCCGAAATAAAATATTTGCAGAGAAACTTGCTGCGTTGATTTTATTTTCTGTTGTTTTTGTCCACAGTCAGACAGACTGGTCTGGGAGCAGGAGCTCTACGACCAGATTGTTTACGCCGCACCTCTGTTGTACTTCCATTCCTTTGCTGCAGATGTAAGAAACTTACTGATGTGACCTCTCCACCTCAGTGCCCTGCAGTTAGTTCTGTCATGGTTGTCACCCAATAGATTTGCTGCTGTGTTTATTTGGAAATGTGCATTTTGCTAACATAGGACTGTCAGGTGGGACTGAACTTCACGGACCAACAAGAGGCAGAGCTCTTCTTTAAGGCCGTCACAGAGAAAATCAACCAAAGAAACGTGCGACAAGGTCAGAGAATTAATGCTTTACACACCAAGTTAGTTACATTTGGAGTAGGTTTTCGTATGAACTGTGCTCCGAAAAATGCTTTTTCTAAACAACTGATTCTCCTTTAAAGTCCCTGTGATATGCACGTTCATGAAATACAAAAAGTTAAAGAAAATATATTTATATTTAGGAAACTTGGCACAATACACATAATTTTACCCATTATGTCACACACTTTGCTCATTTAAAGTGAAACAGGAAGTGACATCAAAAAGGGAAACTCCTTAAGAAAGCAAACTCCCTGGTTTTAGTTTATTTAAACAATATTATTTGAACTATGACTCTTTCTCATCTCTCTATAAAGGGCTCGACACATGGGAGGTGACGTCGCTCGCTCTCCATTCATTTCCTATGGTAGTTGTGCGGTGAGGCGACAATCGCTCGCCCTCCTCCAGCTAAGCGACCGGCGAAAAAAGTGCATGTGAAATTTCGCGCTCGTACACGTAGACGTGCACGCGCGAGCTTGCGACTCGACATATGAAAGTTGAAAAATGTTCAACTTTTGTCGCTGTCGCTTAGCGTACAACCAATCAGCGAGGGTTTCATTGACTGACCAATGAGAGGAGAGTATGCTACACACTGCAGTTAGCTAACACTTTCACCAAG
>NW_013952477.1:1412556-1420284 GCF_001266775.1 Austrofundulus limnaeus
GCTATCGCGTCCCGTGTGTCGGGTTTCACCCTGGCTGCGATGACAGCCGTTAATCGCTGTAGTTTGCCGCTGCCCGTGTGTCGAGCCCTTAAGTGATTAAAATAATCTAAATAAACATCAGATTCTTCTCTACAGTCTGTTGTTAGCTGTTGTAGCAACGCTCTGTTTACGTGCAGACATTTCCCCTTTGACATCACTTCCTGTTACTTCACATGCAAATATCTCAACAACTGTTTATCTCAGCGGCATGAAATCTTTTTTTACAATATGTTATCAGTGTTAATCTTTCAAAAATACATTCATATTTGTTACAAAATTTGATGTCACTGGCACTTTAAAGCAGTGACTCTTCAAATAAACTTTTATTTAGCTGCAGTTTTGTGCTGAAGGTTTGTCTCGTCTTTTTGTTGTTGGCAGAGAAGAAACACCGCCCTCCGCCACCAAGTGGTAAGTTTAACAGTTCTTCTTTAGTTGTTTGATCATGTCCAACAATAAATTCAAGGCTTTTCTCTTTTCACGTCACTGCAGACAGAGGGTCCCTGCCTCCGCTTCCACCTGAAAAAGGTTTAGGTCTCCTTCATCTCATCATGTTGTTCATCGACTCCCCCGATTCGTTATTATTTTGAAAACCAATCTGAACGTACTTTGTGTCTCTTCAACCAGCATCACCCAGCAGCCCCGGCACTTTTCACATGGCCACCGTGGACATCCAAAACCCAGACATCCAGTCGTCCCGCTACCGGTCCATGCCTTCGCCTGCCGTTTCCTCAGCTGCCTCCAGCAAAGAAAAGAAGAGCAAGAAGAGCAAAAAAAAGGGCCCCAAGTTCTCCAAAGCAGATATAGGAGCACCTTGTGGATTTAAGTAAGGACTTGAGTCACTAAAACTGTTTCTTAATGTCAGGCAGTGGAGATATKTTACTATTTACCAGCTGACTTTGACATTCTGCTCTTCTTTACTACAGGCACGTATCGCATGTAGGATGGGACCCCAACAACCTGGACCCTGACTTGCACAAACTGCTGTCCCAAGCAGGYGTGGCTGAATCGGACCTCAGGGATGAAGAGACCTCTCAGATGATCTATAACGCCATAGAGGCTCATGGAGGCATGGAGGCGGTCAGACGGGAGGCCAAACAAGGTTGGTGAAACTTCTCGTTTCCTTCTTTTTGCTCCCTACAGGCTGAAGCTAACTGTGCTTCTTCTTGGCGCTGTGCCACAGTTGGCGGGCCCCCACCTCCTCCACCTGGTAGACATGGGCCGCTGCCTCCTGTGCCGGGCTCCAGTCCCTCCGCTCCAACCCCTCCGCCTCCACGGAGYCGCTCGGGCCCCCTGCCTCCCATCCCGGGCCAAAACCAACGAAGCGCCCCGCCTCCCCAGCCGCCTCCGTCCCGCGGAGGTTTGCCTCCTCCTCCTCCTCCTTCAACGGGCCGAGCCGGCGTGCCTCCTCCTCCGCCACCGTCCCACTCTGCACCTCCTCCGATGGCGCCGCCCTCAAGGACCCCGATGGCCTCCAGCATGCCTCCTCCCCCGCCACCATCAGGCCAGCATCGCACCATGGGCGTCCCTCCGCCCCCCCTTCCATCCGCACCCAGCAGAGGAGGTGGTGGAGGAGGAGGGGGGCCGCCGCCCCCACCTCCCCCTCCTCCCCCTCCACCTGCTCAAACTTCTATACCCTCAGATTTCCCACCTCCTCCTTCCCTGTCCCGTGGTCCCCCACCACCACAGCCTCCATCCGGAGGAGGAGGAGGAGGAGGAGACAGCAGGGGGGCTCTGCTCGATCAGATCCGACTCGGGAAGAGTCTCAGAAAAGTAAATACTTAACTCGTCCCAAATATTCAGAATATGGTTCCATGTCTGATATTTATCTGTTAATGCTGTCCTGCTGTGTTCCAGGTAACAGAGAGCGCTGAACCTCTTCCATCTCCAACAACAGAAGGAGGAGAAGGCATCGTGGGCGCTCTCATGATGGTCATGCAGAAGAGGAGTAAAGTCATCCATTCCTCTGGTGAGCATAAAAAAAGGTTTCATAATTGYGTTATTTTACACGACAGAGCAGCAAAGTCCCACACGTCTGTTTGTGTTCGTCCCTTCAGGTGAAAGTGAAGATGACGGTGGAGATGAAGATGACGACGACGATGAATGGGATGACTGATGAGGCAGTTGTGGTTATTCTGAAGTTTGAAACTGTTACACCCGGCAGTGTTTTGTAAAAGGGGCGGACTTTGCAGACTGGGGTACAACTTGTATTTATGGGAAACTGTGACGATTTTAGACAAATAAAAGAATAAAGAGGTTGAAAAACAAGAGTGCAACTTGTTTTGCAGATAATTCTGTAATCTAAAATTTTGCATAACAATTAACTTTAGCAATGATGAAAGATGCCTTTGGGCAGTAAATGTCTCTTTCAGTTGTAGGCCACCAGATGGAACGTCACAAAGCTCCCTTGCATACCTAAGATTGTACCTGAAATTGTGAAAACAACAGGGTCGCAAATGCGACCTGACTTCTTAAAAACAAASAAAAATCCAGCCTCACTGGTGTGACTGGATCGTCGTTCTGTGAGAGGAGGGCAGCGGGACCCTGATGTATAAGGATTTAACAGACACTGATTTCAACAAATTAGACAAACTCCAGAGCCGTTTTATCCAATTAGAGCAGAGCCGGGCGGGACTTTCAGTGAGAGCAGTTTTCAGCAGAGACAGCTGCAGTGATCAGTCCTCCTGACATCTCCTGCTGCACTTTGCTCCTGAACTACCAGAGACTTTGCCCTCTAAAACCTAACTTTATATTAAATATATGTTCAGAGTGTTATCAAACAGATCTGTCAGATTTTGCATGAGTGACTAAACTCTCCTCCTGAGAGACAGGAAGGTGCCTCAGCGTGTACAGGCTGAGTGTTTCTGTGATATTCACTGTTCAAGTCCTTCTAATCCATATTACCTCTAACAGAAGAACATTTGCCCCAAATCAAAGCAAAGATGAGTCTGTTTAACGTCACTCCCCTCAATCCAAAAAAAATAAAAACTTGCCATGTTCTCTAGGTGAATGAGTTTTAACTGTTATTTTAATTCAGTGGTGGAGCTAGGATTTTTCTGAGTAAGGGGYCATCAAGGGGCCACAGTATTCATAGAGGTGCCAAGTCTTTGTTCAACATCCTTTCACACAAATTCCCAGGGTATACATTTTACACTTCAAACACTTGTAATGTAATTTATTTTTTTTTAAAAAGGTACCACTTTACAATAAGATCCCCCTTATAGATGGCTTTTAAAGAGTTTATAGATAGGTTATTAATTAATCTGTAAACACTTTAAAAATGATTAATACATGTTCATTATGCAATAATTAAGGACGAGAAAGAGACAACATTGTCCAGTTTCGTTTATTAATGATTTATGAAGTGCAAACTTTACAGATGAATTAATAACCTATCTATAAACTCTTTATAGGCCATCTATAAGGGGAGCTTGATTGTATAGTGGTACCAAAAATCTGGCAGAGTAAATTCTCCTCACCAGTTTTTCATACATTTTACTGAACATAGATAAAATATTCTCAAACACACAACATGTGAGAAAATCCAGCCGTCGTTTCTCAGTTGAAAGACTTTTTTGCAGGATTGTTCACATTTTAAGAAGAGAAGAATTCTGTCATCTTGATTCATTCTGGATTTTATTATTTGACTCATTAGCACCTTTAGTGTTTGAACATGGAACTGCATCCACCATCATCACTCCCAGGTAAAGGACAGATGAGTGACAGGACAGGTGCACTTCAGGGGGCAATCAGATTCAGCTGGGGCCAATGCCCCTGTGGCCCCGCCCCCAGAACAGCCCCTGTTTTAATTTATCAGAAAGATCCACAAATTTCGTTCTTCACAATTTTATGATAACAAGGTTCTTGATATGCAAAACATGTTTGTATTTAGAATCATAGTGTGACACAACTGCTCTGGGATAAATATAATTCAATAAATGATCAAATATGAAGAATAAATAATTTTAAATGATTACATGAGCTGAAACCATCTAAATATATTTTTTGAATGAAACCAGCCAAACAAACAAAACATTTGTTCTGTGCAAAAGACAGATATTTGCTGCTTGGTCTGGAGAGTGTGGAAAGCTGGTTTAAACAAGGCCAAAGAWCTAGAAGGCCAAACTACAGGAGCATCTCAGGGTCATGTGTAATCTAACAGACRTTTAAACTTGAAATGTTCAGTTTGAGATGACATATGACCATGGGAGAGCCYATTGGCCACTTACGTAGTTTACAAAATGCAGAGTAAAAATAAATAAATAAATAAAATCTCTGATTTGCCATGATGTCCCCAGACATTTCCAGCTGATAGAAGGCGTCATAAAACAGAACATGATAATAATAAATGCCCGGACACCCCTCTAGACAAATGTGTTAAATGACTTAAGGAAAGTATGAGCACCAAGCAACAACCCCAGGTTCTCCCCTGAGAACCAGACCAAAAATTTTATGTGCAACCCTGCATATATAGTATAGTATAGTATAGTATAGTATAGTATAGTATAGTATAGTATAGTATAGTATAGTATAACTATAACATAATAAAACTATACATGAGTATAGTATAATATTTATATTAAAAATAATCTGGTCTTTACCAGGTTTTWAAATAGTTTAACTCAAGCACAACAGATTCCAMCATCTCHAYATTTACTAATCAACAAAATAAAACAGGAATTAAGTGGGCAAGTAGCAGCTTGGTGCTGATCAAACCATCTCTATAAAAGCAATTTTGTTAAGTTTGCTGGACTGGAGTGCACAAGTGGGGGGCGGATATTAGCTACATCATGGGCACTGTTTTCCATTTAAACACAGCCTTGTAATGATGGGGGTTTAGGTTTAGGGTAAAGGTTAGGGGTAGGATATACAAATGACTGGAAAATTAATGAAAGTCCATGCAAAGTCCCCAYAAGGATAGAAAAACCAATGTGTTTAAGTGTTTGTGTTAATACAATGCCAAGAAGGGAAGACCCTGACAACATCCTTTAGAAAAGCAGTTRTTGCTGCCTGTCAGTTTGGGAAGGGCTGAAGGTCATTTCAGTAAAATCCATCAGTCTACAGAGAGAAAGATCTAACAAAAGAGGAGAACATTGAAGACAACTGCCAATCAGATGCAATCAGACTGTAATGCTCAGAGAAATGACCATCCATCCRTTATCTTCCATTTATTTCGAGTCAGGTCGTGGGGGTTGCTGCTAGAGTGGAGACCCTTTCCCCAGCCACCTCCTCCAGCTCTTCCCAGGCCAGACGAGACGTCTTTCTATCGTGTCCTTGGTCTCAAGGGGTCTCCTCCCTGTCGGAGCCACTCCCTAGGGGGSTGTCCAAGAGGCATCCTTAACATCTCACAAGGATGTCTTCAAGAAATGTCAAAAAAAATAAAATCAATGTGTCATGCTCAGAAGAATCATCTAAGAGACAATGCTTTGCAGTGAACCTGAAGAGCCGAGTCCCATTAGGAAGAACGAGCTCTCCAGTTTGTTTTTTTCTCTCTCAGGCCTTATGTTCAATCACATGCCAGGATATAGGAAATGACTGGGCAAACTTAGWCCTCGAAGGCCATTGTCCTGCATGTTTCACCTGTTTCTCTGCTCCACACACACCTGATTTGAATAAATGGGACATTAACTGGCTTCTGGAGAATTTCGAAAGATAATTCAATCACTGAATCAAGTGTGTTGGAGCAGAGAAACCAGTTAAACATGTAAGATAGCAGCCCAGCATATTCCACCCATCCATCCATCCATCCATCCATCCATCCCAGGGTCACGGGTGGTGCCCATATCCAGCAGCCACTGTGTGAGGGGAAGGGTACATCCTGGACAGGTCATAAGTCCACCCCAGGACCACAAAAAGACAAAACCATTCACTCTTCCACTCACACCTAATACAATTATTYATTTTATATCAAGATGCTGAGGCAAGGCAACGTACAACAGTGGCCCAAAAACAATGTGAGTCTGATTTTTTTACTGCAATAACTGCTTTGCATTTGTTTAATTTTAACATGATGGAATCTCCTTGGTGTTTTTGTACACTTARGGTTATGATTTTAAAACAAGTTATTGTAAATGAGAAATGACTCTATTGACTTACCTGTTAAAATAAAGTTTCTTAGAATCCAAAAACCAGAATATTTTTAATGACGATATTTAAACCCCTAGAGTGAAAAGGAGGTCTTTCTTTTCCTTTSAGTGGATTCTGCTCCTAATGTACAAAACACCATTTTTAAACATTTCTAAATACACAAGGCTAGGATGGAACATCAACAAACAATGAGCCAGATTCATTCCCATTTTTATAGCATATGATACATAAAAAAAACTTTTCTTATCCAATTTTTTTTCATACATCTGTGCAAAGATCTCACGTTCCCTCAAAATGCCACCACCGACAAAGTGCATCACTSGAAGAACACTGTACGCTACACACATCAATACTCACAGACTGCAGGTCACTAAAGCACGGGACAGTAAGGAGCTCATTATACATCAACATCCAATGGAATTAGCTTAGCAGAATACAATACACTCTATCGACAGCAGAACACAACGAATCTGAAACAGGGCAATCGTGAAATGTACATCTCGCAACAAACAACAATAGGCATGCAAAATATGCATTTACAATATATCATCATAGTAGCATACAATACAAAGGGTAATCTAAACAACATATGACCATTATTATTATATTCACAATCAATATATTACATTTCTSTTTTAGATAAAAGAAAACATACCTGTGTAACTGTAGGAGGCAGATCTATCACACGGCAGTCKGACTTGTTTTCTTACAAAAACTCAAAGTTTGTGTGAAATGTGATGCACTGTCTCACCGAGCAGCCTGTTTTAAACCATAGTAACATTATTTTCATATTAAAGCTGTCTTTTATAACTCAAAATGTATGGGATGATTTTGAAAGTGGTCATCAGTAGTGTAAACTGTTTCATAAGGATTTACCGAGCCAACAACTGGGAAAAACCACCAACATTTTAACAACAGAACGACAGCGTCACCTGCCTAATCAACGGAAGTGACACCCAAACTCGTGTCAAACTAAAAGTCCAGAATAAAGTTCAACATGGGTTGGTCCTGTCCTCCTAACCAAGGCCTTGGTCCTGGCTTTCTGTGTGCCTGCGGCTGGTCCGCTTCCTCTGCTGCTGCTGCTGTTTGGGGTTGATCTGTTCCCAGTAGGACTGGCAGTACTGGTTAATCAGTCTGATCTCAGGTGGGAAGGGCGTGGAAGTGAGGGGCGACTGCGGGTGAGGCTCTGCCTGGCGACTTTTCGGCACCTCGTCCTCGTCTTGAGCGGTGAGGGCTAAAACAATGTCCCKGTTGAGGATGCGCAGCGCCACGCGGGCCACTGTGTGTTTGAAGTTGTTTTCAGTGGCGAGGCAGTGGTAGAGCCCTGCGTCTGATTGGTTGAGGGATTTCAGGAGGATGCCGTGGTTGGTCTTCAGGACTCCTCCAGCACGATTCAGCTGCAGGTAAAAAAAAAAAAAAAGTCAGGCCATCAGAGAGGGAACAGCAGCTTTAAATGTGTGTTTTATCAAAATTAGTATGAGCAGTGGTAAATAGTGTTGTAGTCAAGACCACCTAACCCAAGACCAAGTCAAGACCAAGACCACAGTGTCTCGAGTCCAAGACAAGACCAAGACTTTCAGGGTTTGGACCAAGTCGAGACCAAGA
>NW_013952477.1:1421016-1438341 GCF_001266775.1 Austrofundulus limnaeus
TTTGAAGCAAAATACTTTCCTCTGCTCCCAAACAGAGGCAGATTGTTAATGTTAGTGACGATAAAAGTTTAAAGTTGTCCCATCGTCTCTGAAAGTGAAGCTCTTCAGAATTTACAAGTTGCTGTACGCTTTCTCCTGGTTGTTGTTGTTTTACAGTGATGTTATTTATGAATAATGTAACCAATTTATTACTTAAAATTTTGAAGACATCCTTTACCGCTCCCAGAGAAGCACTGCTCACTTTCCTGGAGTGAAKGCGAGTGAAAACAGTGGGGATGGGTGACAGCAGGTAACAAAAATACATAAATAGCARTAAGTCAGGTTTGGATTTGAACCAGTAGCTACATTTTAAATCCAATGAAAGCAAGAATGTTAACTAATAAATTGGACAATAATCTGGCTGTTTAGTGATATTTCCACAGTTGTTGTCTTGGCTGGACTTGGAATAAAATTCCGAGTCCTCAATGTCCGAGACGGAGACAAGACCAAGACCATCAAAAAGTGGTCTTGAGACTGGTCTTAAGACCAAGACCGGTTTCAAGTTCTACAACACTAGTGGTAGATATAAGATTTTTCTGAGTAAGGGGCCATCAAGGGGCCACCATATTCATAGAGGGCCAAGTATTTGTTAAACATACTTGAACACAAATCCCCAGTTTTGGTAAGGTGTATACATTTAACCAGTCACATGTTTAAACACTTGTGATGTAATTTAATTAAAAAAAACATGCACAGTAAATTCTCCTCACCAACTTTACAAACATTTTTACAGTGCATTGATAAAATACTCTCAGACACACAGCATGTAAGAAAATCCAGCTGTTCTTCAGTTGAAAGACTTTTTCYGCAGGACTGTTCAAATCTACTTACTGGCCCCAGTAACTGAGAGGCTGGCAAATTTAAAAAACAAAGTGTGCATACCACGAGAAAAAGTATGTGTGTCTGTGTTTGGGATGGCTTTACTGGGGTCCCAGGACCCCCAGCGGTCCAAGAGAGGTATCTTGGGGGTCCTCAAAAAAATTTCACTCAATTGTTAATTTGGTTTATATTTTTAAAAACGCATGGAGAACAATGAACTAATAAAACAAACATAATAAACTAAATAAAAATATATACAGTATTCCCATGGCATTTAGGGGTTGAAATGACAGTGAATTATCTTTGAAAACAGCATGGGGTTTATGAGGGGGCCCCTGGAATTTTTTCACCCTTGTAAGGGGTCCHCAGACCCGAATGGCTTGAGAACCCCTGATTTATGGAATTGGTAAATGTTGAACAGAAGCAATGTAGCAATATAATAATAATAATAATAATAATAATAATAATAATAATAATAATAATAATAATAATAATAATAATAATGCAATTTGTATTTTCCATCCACAAAATATTAGATTTGTAATGACTTTTCTAAAGTCACTTCTCGTAGAAAAAGCAGCACATTTTAAACAGCTGCAACCCATATATGAGTTTTGGTGTGTGGGGGCTTAGCTTCTGTGTGGGGGTCATTATGCTACCGCAATGCAGTATCTAGTTTATTTCCAATTTATTCAGTCGCACATGTAGTACTTTTCAGTGTTTACAAGARGACATGTTAAAATGCTGTTTCCATGCAGGTGATACCACGTAGAGCTCAGTTATTGTTTGTTAGCGGTKCTTAGCCAAGGCAATGAAAATGTCAGTTTAGTCGTGCAAAATCGGACTTTCTGTGACACATTTTTTTGTAAATTTTGTCTAAACAGTAAACTGTATTGCTACCAAAAATCATAACCACCTTTTGATGTTTTTCTTGCATAGATTAGTTGTAGAAAGAGGAGTAAAAACAATTAAATAAAGAATAGCACTTCAAAACTTCTGCACTGGCATCAAAAWCAAAGCACAGTATAACTGTAACCTGCTGTTGTTATCATTAGGCTCAAATGGAGAACGAGTTGCTAGTTTTCATCTGTCGCTTTGTATCTTCTTTGCAGTGCTGATACGACAAAGAGGCCCTGCCCTTTAGTGGCAGACAATAAATATTCTTCTCAGCATTGCTATCAGGGTTTTGTGCCCGATTAGATGCAGGGACTGGCTGTTATCTCAGTGGCAACTGGGCTGTTTTTTTATTTTTTATTTTTTTTACTGGATAAACATGATACAAGCATTAATCTCCTCTGGTGAAACTCTCATTGGGAAATGTAGATTACGTTGTTCCCAAAACAACACTTTTTTGTGTAAACTCCACTGGCTTYTTCCTCACCACTTTCCTCTTTCCCTCCCTCTGGAAGAGCCACTTGACCGATGCTTGGGGGGAGCGAGGCTGACACTCCAAGAAGGTGCTGCTGCCCTCCACCCCAAACTGCATCGTCTCTCTCAGGCGTTTCTCCACTGCACAGATAGAAAACAAACATGAAAACTGKTTGAAAAARTGAAATAAAATTCAAGYGTGTGATACGGAGCGACACATTAAAATGATCCTCCTACCCTTTGCATTAAAGCCTCTGCATTGTCTCAACGGATCACCGTGTTTAACGTCCTGTCTTCTGCTCCTCCTGAGACAAAAATTCAGAGTTTTTGAGTTTTGCCGTGATGGAGCAGGAGATTGTTGTAAAACAAGGCCGACCCCCACCTTTTGGTTGTTGGGGTGAAAGCAGAGCAGCTCTCTCCATCCCAGGCGCAGTAAGGGTCCCGAGCCAGGCAGCAGTCGGAGCAGGCCCTGCCGTAAACGCCACAGCGGTGCAGCGACACCTGGGTCAGCCCAGCTTCTGATGACACGTACAGCTGTTGCTGTGGCGACATYAACAAAACAAAGTCAGCTCAAGGCTGATTTATGTGCTCAAACTTTCCAATAGGAAAAAAAAAACTCACTCTTTTAGAAGAAATCTTCATTGTTTTGACCGAAGCTCTGCTCTGTAAGTCAAAAACAATCAGATTTAGGTTTTGTTTTTATGATCTTTGTGTCCAAGTGTACGTGAGGAGACGTTACCCGAAAAACCTCCACCTCCTCCAGGGTCAGTTCTTCCATGTTTGTCGGGTCTTTGGGCAAAACGATAACTTTTTGCACAGTGCCTCGATCTGAAAACACGACAAACATCGTTGAAGATTTTTTTWWWAATTCTTAATAMAAACCAACKCCAGAACCACAATCCACAGCGTTCTCACCTGTGCCCAGGAAGAGCACCTCGTATCGCCCGTCCACAGCGTCCACCTGATCCACCACCAGCGCCGTGTACCTATAGTCCACGCCGGTTCTGACCACCAGGGGGCGACGGTGGATTGGATAAACCGGGTGAAACATGAGCGGATGGGCTCTGATGAAGTTCACCGCCTCGTCTGAGAAGTTCTTGGAGGAACGGATGCCAGGTGTAAAGGTTCCTCCTGGACACTGAGTGGCGAGAAAAACGGAGCAGAAATTCTCATGTTCACTGGCAAAACTGGAGATTATCTGATAGTATCCACCTGAGGACTAAAACTTACCGTTCCTGGCCGCGGATAGGGAATCTTGCCAGTATATTCTGTCCACTGGTAGTTATGGCCATGTTTGTGGGCAAACGGTCCGTTGAACACGTTGCGGATATCAGCCATCGAGTACACACACACTGCTGAGCCCTTGAACACAGAGCTTTAAGCAAAAACAGACAGTTMAGGTAAGTGGAGGGGAAAACAAGGTGCATGCACGCAGCAGCTGCATGAAATAAAAAAAATAGATGAACCACAAAAATGTGTGAAATGAAAAGGTCTGAGAGGAGTTTGGAAGTCAAGAGTTCCACAACACGACTCACCCGGCTGTGGTGAARAGAGCGTACACCATGGGGTTTCGTTCATCTTGTGTCGGCTGAATAAAAACATCCCCTGAAAGAAATTATAAAAAGAAGGAACGTGCAGACGATCAACATCGAAGTCGAAGAAAACAAGCTCGAGACGCGATCTGAATAAAGTTCCTTTGACTTTACGTAGTTCGTCGAACGGCGTCTCGATCCCGTCGGCTCCGATCACGGAGCAGATGAGACGGGCCTTCAGGAACGTGGTCCAGCGGTTCACCAGGGATTTCTGTCCCCCTTCATCRTTCTGCAGGAGGTGAAGCAGAGCGTGCTTCATTATGTGATCCACACTGACGTGGTCAGAGGGTTTACGGCTTGAATGTCATATTAATTTAAAAGTTTTAATGATTCGTTTGAACCATTCTTACTCCTGGGTGAAATGATTGTAAAACATTCAATTGTAATGATTTTTTTAATCTTTTGAAAGAATTGGGTGCACAAGTTTAAATTTATTTAGGATTTTCTCTAATCCAAGCAAAGTTCAAATTATACATRCAGTTCAAATAAATACATTGTTGCCTTGTTAACTTGTTGGTACTGATTATGATTGACTGCAGCTGGTCATTTCTTTAAAATTGTTTGACAGGACTTATTGAATTGATTAACCTTCATCTCTCCTGCTCAAGCCTGTCATGAACTGGAATCTGCTGGAACACCAGTGACAGAGAAGCTGGTTTTAAACCAGCATGGACTGAGCAGGAGAGAAGCTCCTTCAAGCTGAGCTGAAATCTGCAGCTGCTCACACGGGACAAACCAAACACCTTCTGGAGAAAAGTTTGATGGTCAGAAGACGCAAAGACAGAGCTCCGTTTTTGGCCACAGTTGGGGGGGGGGGGGGGGGGGGGGTGAGGTAGCATCATGCTGTGTTACTGGTGCACAGAGTGGATGGAATGATAAGAAACTACCTTTAACTTTTTTTAACTTCACCTTAAAATCAACAGCCACACAATTAAAACTCATTTGAGTTCAAACAAAAATAATACCAAATGCACATAAAGCAGGCTGAGACTTTAAGGCTCTACCTGAAGCTGCAAAATTAGCTCTCATTGTCATAGTTGCGTGACGAAAATTGCTTAATTTTGTTTGCAAAACCACAGTGAAATGAAGTGTTTAATCCATTAACTGCAGATAGTCTAATATATTGTAGGCTCTAAGAACGCCTTGTGCCTGGTCATTTTAATCAAAGGGTAAGATGTTAGCTATTCTGCCTGACTAAATTAATTTGCTTTGCTACATTAAATTGTCTGCAGTAAATGGCCTAACACATGTAAACATGGAGAGTTAAAGGTGCAGTATGTAACTTTTCTAAAAATATATTTTTAACATATTTGTTCACTCTGTCACTATCTCCTGACAGATTGATATTAGACAGGTAAGCTATGGGGGGAAAAGGAGTCCTCTTGCTTTTCCCGGTGGTACTACAGGCTTTAGAAAAATCCAGGCTTATTTGGTTTATTTGGAAATGATGGTAAAACTAGTTTGTTCTTGTAGTTTTTATTTGAAGAATTAATAAAGTTTAAAAAAGAGAGAAAAAAAGTGTTTGCAGAGCAGCTTTGCCCGCTACTTCTCGACACAAGGCTTGGGCCGAAATTTTTCTTACAGGTCAGTATGTTTTGAGGTAGTCAGAAAGTACGTCTATGTGTATAACTCTTCCAGAATTTGTGCTGAAACATGTGGTGTTCTATCCGTGACAGATATCAAAATGGAGACTCCAAGTGGTACGAAACCTGTGCTGTGATGTGTACTGCAAGGGGAGGGGGAGGTGTCTCCTGAGCTCTGCTCCATGTGACTCGTTGGACTATAAAAACGAACCGTGTGACCGGGAGTAGAATATTCGGCTTCAGATCGTGAATACTGTACTGAGCCCTAGATTCTGGAATGTTACTCCCGAATCCCCAATCTGATCCTAAAAGAAACTAGTAGACTGGACTGTGCTTTAAAATCATCCAAAACAGAAAACCAACTAATTAAATGAACTACTAATTTTACTAAAAAAAAGCAGGCCAGACAATTATGTCAGAAAGTTGTTGATGGAAATATAAAGTGTGATCAAGGTGCAACTTAAAGAGACATTTAACCAATTATAGTGTAAGAATGTATACTTAGCACAACAAGTGAGGACATTTTAGCTTGGCAGAATTTTTATWTGTTGTAACAAAGCTTCTTGGCAACAAATCTTATGATTGGCAGCACCTGGTGGTACCAGAAGCTCAAAACAAGTGTCAACAGCAACAGCAGAATAAGATGTTTGGCAAAGAAGATTTGGCAATTTTTTTTCACGTGTGCAACCCACATACTCAGCTCTACTGCTCATCCCACAAATGCATGTTCCTTACAAATGTGGCTCCTTTTAAAAAGAGAAATTAGAAGGATTTCCAACGGTATAAAATTTATTGCCAAGAAGCATTTTTACAACAAAGAAATAATCTACCAAACACAGATTTTAATGGAATTTACCNACCCACATACTCGGCTCTACTGCTCATCCCACAAATGCATATTCCTTACAAATGTGGCCCCATCATAAATGTCCTTACTTCTTGTGCTAAGTATAATCGTGTAGCAAAATTTGTTATTGTGACAGGCCTACCTGTGATACACGAAGCTCAAATCAAGAATCAGAACTGAATAAGATGTTTGGCAAAGAAGATTTGGCAATTTTTTTCATGTGTGCAACCCACATACTCGGCTCTACTGCTCATCCCACAAATGCATGTTCCTTACAAATGTGGCTCCTTTTAAAAAGAGAAATTAGAAGGATTTCCAGCGGTATAAAATTTATTGCCAAGAAGCATTTTGACAACAAAGAAATAATCTACCAAACACAGATTTTAATGGAATTTACCTTTGGGATCAAAAAAGTATTTTGAATTAAATTCCCTTACTTTTTGTATTAAGTTCACTTGCGCATGAATAATTTTGATTAGAGAAAAATCTAYAATATTTTTAAACTTTAGCACCTAGTTTTTGTTTTTAAAAATGGTTAAAGTTCTGTTTTGTGTACCTTTTTATCACAGAATAAAAACACTTTGAACAAATCATCAAAAGCCCCATATTATAGACATTCATGTCCATGATGAGTGTAAACTTCTGACCGCAGCTTGGAGTGCTTCTGATTTTGCTGTAAACGTCTTCTATTTATTTTCATGCAGAGCAGGGTTCATCTCACCAGACACACTCTTCCCACCCTGGATAAAACGGTGGGACTCGCCCCACTGGTGGTTTCTAGACTCTTCTCACGGAAGAAGAAGTAAAGTTTATCGTCGTTCTTTTCTGCACTGTCAGGGATCTGCTGGATCTGAATAAACACAGGCTCTGGAGGATAAAAACAGATAAGCAGAGAGAGAGAGAGAGAGAGAGGGAGAGAGGGAGAGAGAGGGAGGATTGAAACAAGCGGTTGTCAAATAAAATGAGAGGATTCATAACCTGCAATCATCAGCGTTTAACTCTTCACGCCCACTCTTACTCACCATTCAGCCACCTGGAGTCATACTGCTCTGTCCTGATGGCTGGCCTCCCTCCCATGGTCCTAAACAGAGCCGCATCTGTGCTCATGAAGTCAATATGCACACCTGCGTACAGGTTATCATCTGCAGAGGTAAGGAGTTGTAGAGCAGGGGGTCAAATTTGTGAAACAGTAGGTCAAAATTCAAATGCCAGTGTGGGTTTTCTTGGCGCGTCTTACTGATCAAAACTGCAACGTTTTCCTGTTTGGGATCATAGGAACATTTTCCCTTTCCTGAATCCACATACCCAGGAACCAGCCTAAACAAGTAGTCCTGCAGAGGCAGATCAGACAGACAGTATGCATAAAAATAGCCTGTTAAGATGAGACAAGGGAACATAAAAAAAACAAAGAAAAATCATAAACAAAAGTGTCCCAGTTTGCAGTCCTGAAATATTTAGCAGGACAAAGCTTTCCCTGGTCTATACTGCTGGSGGGGCATTTGCTGTAAATCCCACCCGGGGGAACTGAAAAATGTTTTGTTCACCTCCGCCCTCCAGCCTCGGTTGACAAATGTGCAGATGGGTTGATAAGCCCCCGTTCCGCAGGTGTAGAGGTGGGTGCGGTTCCACGGCTCAATCAAACGCACAAAGTTGGCACACTCGCCCTGGTCGAAACACAAACAGAATTTAAACATCAATGTCCTGTCTTGAAAGCTGATTTAAAAGAAAAATACAGGCTGTAAGCACAAGATCCTACCTGTTTACCCTTTCCTGTCATCTGACATTCTCCCTTTCTCTTGGCAGAAGCTGGCCAGTGGATCTGTATTAGAGAAACCCCCCCAAAAAAAACAGTCAGTAGGTATGGATCACTGCAATTAAAGKTTTAACCCCACATGCCGAACATCAGACTGGATTTGAGAAGCAAACTGCTGGAGTTGGTACGCACTATCAGCGGTTCCTTGTTGACGTTGTGCATGTCCAGAGCCACCAGGTACTCCCGGCTGCCCAGGTACAGGCGGCCCTGATCCTGATCCATCAGGAGGATGCGGTAGTCGCTGGTGTTGAAAGAGAAACTGAAGGGCCGGGCTGCTTTTGTGTCCATGAGCTCTGTGTGGAAAATGTTACAGCTTTGTTGAAAAAAAGAGAAGAAAAGGAACATCTGGACCATTTGGAAAAGCGGCAGAAGGCAGAACAAACACCAACTCTATGAAAACTATTATTCCCTTTGTGCCGCTGACATGTTTTATTACCGGCTCGGATGAACTTGCGGTCTGTGAAACAGCACACTTTTGACGACTTTTTTTGAAGGGGGGAGGTGAGGGGAAAATGTGTCGCTTATTAAAAATAACTCAACGCGGAGCGCGTTATGAAGCATATTTGCTTTTAAGATCTTAATATTTCATGCGCGCCGATGTCTGATTGAGCTGAAGCCGCCGCACGCCCCGTGGAGCTGGACGAAGAGGCGGGTCTCTTAGGGTACACGGTCAGTGGAACACCGCTGCTAATTCTTAAGCTCAGGTTTGTGTTCAGCAGAGCGTAACCTGTTAAGACATGCTGCGGTGGAAAAGGTTTCTGGCGTCTTTTTTCTTTTTTGTTTTCCTGAAAGCTTTGATTGAACCATTTTCAGCTGCTGCAAGGCACATGGCCTCGTGTCGAACTATTCCAGCAACTCATTGCGCTGCTTCCAACACTCACACTCACACACACACATCTGTGGCTTGTCCAAAATATTGGCCACCATATGTGCACACTGCTGAGGCATGTTAAAGACAGCAGGCTTAAACAATGACAAATGTTTCACAGAGACCCCTCAGAAGCCGGCTTACGGGGATTCGACGGGAAACGCAATCTTTATTTACATCAAAGCGCCGCCCATCTTCCTTTTGAGGCCGGCGCTAACAGGATGCAGTCAAGGTGTCACTAAAATAAGCTGTGCAATCGGATCTCCGGTCGAGGCGGGATGGAGGCACAGAGGTGAGTCAGGGTCCGCTTCTGTTCCCCGAGAGGTAAGTAAACACAGGAAAACAAGACCCCCCAGCTCTGGACGATCTCCAGTGGGCCAAAGTGGATTCACTGGACAGACTAAATGTAGAAACGCCACACCCCCTTTATACTTGTCTCCATCGGCTGAAAATAGCAAACAATGTCCTGCCATCATCTGGTAAACATTCAGCGAACGCTTCGGCTCGGACAACGTTCTGACACTAAACGGAAACATTAAAGTCCGTTACAGAGCTGCCGCTCGGTCACCAGGAGCTCTCATGTTACAGCCTGACGACGTCTCGTCACTAATGCCTCCTGCCACTTAGTCCCGTCTCTCGTATGAATAAACTGGTGACAGCGCCGTGAGGGTATGAGATTCTACAACATGGCTTCAGTTACACGTTTTGCTTTCTAGCAACGCTGACTAACTCTATCAAGCGCCCCCCGATCTTTCTGACGTGTTTAATCGACTTCCTGTGTAGGAGATCCCTGTCCTCCGAGGGCCTCGCGAAGCCCCCCGAGTGTCACCTTTAGCCTGGCTCTCAGGCGTTCAGAAGAGTCACATGTCCTGGAGCAGCCCCCAAACCTCCTCCACAGGCGCCTCATGGAACAAAGACTCGCTGTCATAAACAATGAACAATAACTCCTTGGAGTGGCAGAAAACAGATGGAGACTAAATCCAACTTTTCTTTTCTTTTTTTTTTTTGGTCCGGAACTAAGGGGGAGGGGGGTGGCTGAGTTTTGTATAAAACCTGAGAGATGATCGAAAACCTCTGGGGAAGCTACTGTCTGTGTTTTACGGAGCTGTATAGATGCGAATGCCTCAAACATCAAGACCAAACTTGTGTAATTAGTCCAACTTTTTTTCACCTTGCTCCACTTGGTAATCTGTTTGGCACGGGGTGGGGATTAGTGTGGAAGGGCACATAAAAATGCAACAGCAATTACTCTCTCAAACCGCAAATGCAAGTGTTTCTCCACCACGACGTGTAGACATCTGCTGTCGCTCTCACGAAAGCCGACAAACTCAAAACAGCGCTGCACGTACACCGCCAACGTTCATCAACCGCACATCTCCCAACGCGCTCTAAATCTGCTTCAGATGCCTTCTAACGTGTACCCAAAAAAAATCATAAATGTTTATCACTGAATCACTCTTGAACAAGATAAGATGCCGAAGGCTGTCTAGACCTGACCTGCACCCAAAGCGCCYCGACTCAGCTGCACATGAAAGCGTGAAAGAATGTTACACACGTGATCCACGCCTTTTTCAATTTTCACCTTYGTGTTCTTAGCCGAGGTGTCGCGCACGTGCTCCTGCACGCGTGTCCGTCCACAAGTCGGAGTGACACCATGACAGGGCTGTGGAAATGACTGTAATCATCTCACATTGTTTTGATGAAAGGTGTCTTCCACAAGTTTTGAGAAGACGTGGGGAAAATCCCCAAATAGCAACAATCAAAAAAAACAACAAAAAAAATCAAATGCTTTACCATCATCTCGAATTTAGCCCTGAAGGCCAATTTGCACTTGTGATCCAATTTCAGGTGGTTCCTTCATGTGTCAGAGCGTCAAAACAAAAAGAACTGGCAGGTCACACCATGGTACGTCTGGATTTTAGGATGTGGAGAAAAACGTTTATTGAAGGGCACTACCAGTAACCCAACACACGCAACATCCACCTTTTGTTTTCAGTGTTGTTCTGTTTGACAAGTGGCAGGAAATACCTTCTTTACATATGTATGAAAAGGAAGCAAAACTGCAGGCGTGGGTGAACGAGTTTGTGTGTTCGCCAGGGACATACTTCACAAGCTAAACATGCAATGAGGAAAACAACACTTTGATCCTCGGCTGGTTTTGTAGGTTTGCCTTCTAACAATGTTTCCAATTTAYGGTAGTTTCATTTAAATGGAGGGAGACGGAATATTGACTAAAGGTCAAGAAAAAAAGCATGAAAGTTACAAACTGATTTGCAAGTCATTAAGGAAAACAACAGGGATCCAAGAGGGCAATACCCTACCCCTGACCCTAACACCCACTGCCCTTGTTTTCCTGAATCCCAAACTTTGGCTTGGTGTGCATTTCCTTTAACCGTTTAGGATTAGCAGAACCTCATTACCATAAAAACAAGCCCCGTTTTGAGCAATTAGAAGTAAAAATATTAACAAGATTTGCACAAAAATAAGGAAATCTGTGTCWTTATTTCTTTRTTGTRACAATGCCTGTTAGCTTCCCTTTTAAACGTTGTCACATTTGTAAGGAACATGCATTTGTGGGATGAGCAGTAAAGCTGAGTATGTGGGTTGTGTACATAACATTTGCCAAATCTTCTCTGCCAAACAGCTTATTTTGCTCTTTCTGATGACACTTGTTTTGAGCTTYTGGTACCTCCAGGTGCTGCCATTCAGGTGCCTGTTATAAGAGCTCTTGCCATGATGTACTGTTACAACAAGAAATAATCTACCAAACACAAATTTCCTTACTTTTTGTGCCAAGTATATATCTTTTATTCAAAACCAATAATAAAACATATCTAGTCCCCCTGAACGACAGCTGGTCTAAAACCAATGTCCTCAACATTAAAAGCAGGGTTTCAGAAGGTTACAAGTATAACATTTTTTACAAATTTTAATTTATGAGAGGACAAGCACGAAAAAAAAGCGACTGTAATTAAATACACATACACACACAAAAAATATATATATCCTGAAATAGACCAATGTTTATCAAAAATTGTTTTCTAACTCCCATATTGCTGTATTTGTCAAATAACCTTTATGTGACAATAACATAATAAATCTCCTAAAATTMAGTTCTGGCTTTTGGTCTTGGTGCCACCCCTGGATTTTCAGTGGCCGGCCCCCAATGGCCCCCTCTTAAAAAATTCAAGAGGCACCATTTAGTGATGTGAACCACAGGTTACAATCAGAYAATAAAACACACACTCCCCTTATCTCAGCTATTAAAAGTCTACCTGTTCACATACTCACTKTCCACTCACACCTTCACTATCATGCAAGACCAAAGAGCTGACGAAAGATATCAGGGAAAAGACAGCAGAGCTGCAAAGACAAATACAATAAATATAAAATGACCACCAGTCACCAACATTACGAGCCTCATGGGGTGAGGATGATCATTAGGAAGGTGGGGGATCAGCCACAACCACACAGGAAGAACTTGTTTGAAGCCAGATGGGACCAGAGTCAACAAAACCACCAGTAAATGAGCCAAAGTTGAGGTCTTTGCCACAAACTCCACCAGCTGTGTTTAAAAGAAAAGAAACCATCCCCACAGTTAAGCACACATGTGGAAACATTATATTATAGGTGTGTTTCTTACAGAACAACTTCACGGCACTGAGGGGTCAAGGGTTCAAGACATATTCTTCAGCTTGTGCATAAAATACTAAACCAAATGTCCCAACATTCTGTTGTTAAAGGGATCCATGACTAGTTGTAACATTAAACTTTATTTGATAAACATTTACTTTAACTGTAAAATAAAGACTGTAAAAATACTGTAGGCTGTTTAATTTTGTAAATTTTTTAAAATATATTTTAACACGGACGGAGCCATTTTATTTACACGTAAAGCATTCTGGGTAAATGATGACATGGATAGGTCCTCGTTGCGAGGCTGCTAGGGGGCTATATCCACCCTGAAGGTTAATCTTGGACAATATCTGATGATCGACTCTTTTAAATGAAACCAGAGAGCGTTGACAGAGAGGAGAAGGTAGAAATGACTCAGCCTGTAACTGAAAATATGGATGGAGGACAACAGAGCTGCTTCATGGAAGAAGAACCTCAGCTTAGCCTGTTAGCCTTCGTGCTAGCCCTCATACTATATTGCCTATACCGTATGTGTTAGCTCAGTGCTAGCGTGACAAACAAGCTAAACTGAGGTCCTCCATCCATATTTTCAGTTGTAGGCTGAGTCATTTCTACCTTCTCCTCTTTGTCAACGCTCTCTGGTTTCATTTAAAAGAGCCAATCGTCAGATATTGTCCAAGATTAACCTTCAGGGTGGATATAGCTCGCCAGCAGCCTTGTGCTGATGACCTAGTTGATGTCATCAATTTCCCAGAATGCTTTGCCTGTAAATAAAATGGCCCTGTCCGTGTAATATATTTTTAAACTTTTAGTTTAAAAATTATAAAACCTGAACATCCTACAGTATTTTTACAGTCTTTATTTTACAGTTAAAGTATATGTTTATCATATAAAGTCTAATGTTACAACTAATAGGGGATCCCTTTAAGAACTGATCTGGATCTGATTTATGGGAGCTGCCATGATAGGTTTTGGGATCAGAGTCTGTTTGTTATTAACATGAGGATGCACAATCCTGCACACAATCATGCTAAAGGCCTCCTAAAATAACGAATTACAGCTGAACATGTTTGAAAAATAACTGGATGTACATGAATCAACAAATCAACACCTGAAAAAAATGATTGGAGACACATTTCATTTTAATGAGGACAACGTCCCCCTGGGGCAGGACCAGCCTATGGACACACTGCTCCTTTCCACCTTTAACGTCCTGTACACCACACGTGGTCCTGACTGTAAGAAGGTTCGAATCCAGATTGTGAGAGACTCAAATGATAAAAAAATAACTAAACTTAATTTAAAATGAAACAAAAAGCTGATTTGACAGTGAAACTTACACAACTTAAAGAAGGGCTCTCACATACAGGAAGACAAATCTAACTGTAGGATACAGCCAACATCACACTGCTGAGGTAGAAGGGGACTGAATGTGATTGGGAAAGTGAAGGCACCTGAGCTGATGGAAACAGGTGAGTGTGGCACGCTGACTGCAAGACCACTGAGAAGAAGACAACTAACAGGAAGGTTTGGATAAACCAGACTTTAAAACACTATCAGAATCCAACAACATATACAGGTCAATGGTGGACAAGAACATGTCATGTTGGTGTATATAAACAATACAGAATAGGTATGATGAATGAATTAGAATAAAAATCAAAGAAACATTTATTAAAATAAATATATTTTATATCATATAATACAGAAAACAGTGGTGGTAGGCACAGCTGACCAAAAAGTTAGCTTTGCTAACTCATGATCCACTAACAATGTAGCTTTGCTAATGCTAAACATGTAAGAACATTAGCAGAAGCTAATCTGCATCACACGTCTTTGTCTCCTTCGACCTAAAGACTGGTTGGACGACATGAACATGTTAGTTTGTTAGTTAGCTGTTAGCGAACTGTAAGTTGGCAAAACCTCATTTAGCAGAAGCTAACTGGTCCGCTAATAGTTTGTGAAAAATCTACATCTGCTAGACAAAACAACAACAACAACAACAAAAAAAAAAAGTTCCGCTATTAAATGAGTAGCGGAGCAATACCCGCCACTGATAGAAAGAATCAGTAAGTAAAAGTGTTAAATTATTTTATTGTTTTTTTTTAAACAAAATTCATGGACAGAATATAAGCATGAAGCACATGATAAATAGATATTTTGAGCCACACTCCATATCAGATGGTGACGCTGGTGATGAACACCTTTATATTATAAATAAATATACTTCAAATATATAATTTTTTCCATTGAAATTATTGAAATTTTATGAGTTGATTGATCATAATATATTGCAGGTTATGTATAAAGCTCATAAAAATTTATTACCTCCAAATATTCAATTAAGAGAGTAAGTAATTGTAACCTTAAGGGTATAGAGATGCTTGTAAAGCCCAAAATTCAAACAAATTTGAAAGACAGCTGTACTTCAGTCCAAGGAATAAGGTTGTGGAACAATTTGGAAAGTGATTATAAAAATGCTGRCTCAATMATTTTATTTAAGTGAATGATCAAAGTTAGATTGTTGAGGAGATATGAATTGAGTGTACATTTATAAGAACCGTTGTTCGAGAAGGAGTTGAAGTTTTTCYTATGTCTTGTTGTTTGAAGACTATTATTGTTTCAATTTATAAAAGGGGCAGATATCAATAAGAATTTTTTTCTTATTTCTGCTACCTTTCATTTCATTTGTGTTGTATTATTGTTTGTTGTATGTATTTGTTTTGTTTTTAAATGAAATGAATAAATTTGTTTAAAAAAACACCTGCTTTTTGCCAAATAACTGAGGACAAATGAAATGATGGCACAAATGTATACAAGGAAACACAAGCAAGTAAACCTAAACACAGGAATTGCAAGACACAAAAACCCAATATAATAWACCCAAGAGCCATAAACAAATCAACAAAAACCACAGATCGGTCCAGTGTTTTAATGTGCTGAAGGGCCTTTGAGCATGCAGTGACTCAAAWCTTATTGTCTAGGCAATAAAAGGTTTTTTATAAAAAACACATGGTGTGAGTTAATCAGTCTGAGCAGCAGCCAAACCTAAACGATTCTGAATTTTTAGATGATATTCTCCCTCTATTACAATAAAACTACCATAAAAATTGAGACCGTTACTTTACTGTAAGCAGGCCAACGTATCAAACCAGCAGGGGATGAAATAATGGTTTCACTGCATACATAAACTACTCAATAAGCCCCGAGAGGAGTCCTGGTTTATGTGATCTCACCTTTGAAGGAGAGGTGAACCCGGGGTGCAAACTGCTGCCAGCCCAAGCCTCTGTAAACACAGAGGGCCAACAGGAGGAGTCGGGCTCCCGGTGCTGTCATGGTAACAGTCATGCAGGTAGCCCACAGAGATCTAAATCTGGACAAAAGAAGAAAGAGGAACGAGCGTTATTATAGCGTGCCCCATGAGAAAAAGGGAGACAGAAAAAGAAGGAAGGACGGGCAAATAAAAAGTCTCTCTGATCTCCATGATCAGACGTTTGGCCTGAAGCCTTCCCAGACGAGACGTATAGTTTGGCAGGAGAGGAGAAACAAAACAAAACAAAAAAAAAACCTCTCCAAACCTTCACACCTGCTCTGAAAAAAAAGGAAAAATATGACAGCCCTATTATTTATTTAGAGTGTAAACGTAGTGAGGAATGTGTTAGGACTGTAAATTGGTGCTTCTTGAAAGGAGTCTGACGATTAGAAAAGATTAAAATCTTCTATCCTTCATCTCGAACAAATTCTTAAACACACAATCCTCTACTGGTGCGTATATATTTCACCCACGTTTTTCTTTTTTTCCAAAAGAAACCTGTTAATGAGCGTGCCAATCATCGATTCCCCTCAGATCTCCTGCTCTCCTCCAACAAAGCCCGTCGAAGCACCCTCGAAAGGCTGACGAGCGAGAGACGTGACAGTTCAAAGAAACAGGTAGCCCTGGCTGAAACCCATCCTGACAGCTTCAGGGGGCTGGGGTGGGTTTGAAACTTAGCTCAACTGTTAAGACCCTTAACTCAAGCATTCATTATGCATCTGCACTTTGCTGGAGAGGATCCCATATAAATTATGAATACTAAAAGCTGARTCCATAACATCCATTAAATTGTCTCCCTGAAGGTGTGCCTTGCTTTGGGCTAYAAGCTGCCCCCCACCACCCCATCTTTTTTTTTCCCCCTCATGAAGCCACAGCCTTCAGAGCAGCACGCCTGGAAAGGGGGGGACGGGGGGTGTTTCAGGGAGAGTTATTCATGCTGAAAAAGAAAAAAAAAGAAGAAGAAGGGAAAAAAAGTGCGATTTCACAAAATTTGGGTGTAACACATAATCTGAAAAGCCTGTTCCCGAGAAAAATCTGCACATTCCGATGAGACTGAAGCGACGGCCATGATGAGGGGAAGGTTTAGGGGAACAGAGGATGCAGCGGCAGCACCTTGGRCAGGCATCATCACACCCATCTGCTCCCCCAGGACCAAACCGCCCTCTGRTGTTCTGCACTCACTGCAAGTGATTCACATCTACAAGCATGAGAAACGCTCTAATCAGCTAATAACCTTTCTGACTGCATGTCCATCCACTTTCAACACTAGGATTTTATGCAGCAATACAAAATTATCTTTTTTTTATTATTCACATATAAGCACAAGTGTACACAAACAACAGCAAAGTCAAAATGGAAAAGCTGTGGTTGGACAGATCATCCCTGCCTCTTCTATAGGATCACAGAGGTTCAGTATCAGTCAGGTACTGCTGATCAAATGTACTGA
>NW_013952477.1:1438421-1442810 GCF_001266775.1 Austrofundulus limnaeus
TAGCACCTGTTTGCTGCTCTGGAGAATGCAGGTGTGTGTTAGCACAATGCCAGGATGGAAAGAAATCAGCAATGACCTTAAAGAAGCAGCTGCTGCTGCCTGTCAGCCTGGGAAGGGTTAAAGGTCTCTTCCTAACAATCTGAMGTTTATCCTCATAGTGACACGAGATTATTCACAAGAGGAAAACATTTCAAATTGATGCCAGTCTTCCTAGTAGGGAACGCCCCAGCAAATTCACCCCAGCATCAGACCGTGCAATGCTCAGAGAAAGATCAAGAAACCCAGGCGCTCCCTTAACTCAGACCCTACCGGCCTCAGTTAGCAGGTTAAAGTTCATGACAGGGAGGGGCGGAGCCAGGATGTGGCCATGGCCTCCATGGAAAAAATATTTGGCCATCCCCAAACACCAGCTCGATTTATGTGAAGCTATTTCTAAATGCTGTTCATTTCAMCTGCACTGCTCAAATAGATMWTTCTCATTATGTCACTCCACATGATAGTCACTTAAGGAAACGAGATRATTACGATTAGATAATTATTTATAATTGAATTTGTATTGCACTTTACATTTTTCAGAAATGATGCAATTTAAAAATATCTCTAAAAAATAAGCAAGAACTAAAAGCAACAAAAATATAACTTCTTCAAAACACTATCTAATCTGGGACACCCCTATGTGACCAGTGGTCCCAGTCTGGCTACTCCAAAAGAAATCATCCGGCCCSGCCATGACAGGACAATTTAAAACATGGAACAAGTCCCAGACAGCAAAACATGTTAACTCAATGTTGAATTATGATCAAAAATTTGATTTTTGGTTAAGGTCAATGATTGATGGTGAATCAAACATCAAACAATCATCCAACTCTAGCCAAATAACCAATGTTGAAAAGATGTTGTTTGAATCAATGTTGTTTAATTCTAATTACTGAAATACCAACATCTAATCAAYGTTGAATCAACACTGATATCAGTTATGGTTGAAAACCTAACATTGTTTCAACAAGTAAGTCACACTGATCACTTTTTGTATCATTTCAACATGGATTCACTCATATTTTGTTATCTGAGGTTTGGCGTGTTTGAAAGAGCTGAAGAAGAAAACCTTTTCTGAAAAAAATAAAAGATTTCGATTTCGATTTGCAAAGCAGCATCTGAATGAATTTCAARACTGATATAACCAAAGTACAGATATTTATCCATAACGCACAGCAGCATGTTTTACTGAAAACCAAACACAGCACAGGTGCACAAACACCTCACTGTCAGCATGAAGGAGGGTTGATGGTGTGGGACCTGAGAGTCTTTGAGTCAAAAGTGAGGCCATCAGAACTATGGTCCAGAACAGAGCAGTAGATTTATAACAGAATGGCTTCAAAAGAAAAGAATCAGGTAAGGAATGGTCCAGTCAAAGTCCAAACCTCAGCTGAACGTCTGCAAACCTCAATGACCTGAAACAGTGTATAAAAAGAGTGGGCCAAAGTTCCTCCACAAAACAGAAAAAAAAACTTATTGCTGCTAAATGAGCTCTTAGTTTTAAACAGAATTTATGAGCTTCATTGTTGTTTCATAATCAGAGGTGGAATCTGTCATTCTGAGGACAGCTGAGGTCAAAACGGATTCATTCAAGGAGCAAATCATTTATTGTCCTGACAGAAATGAAGGAGGGTGGACTTTTTTTTTTCCTTCCAGGAAAATCAAAATATCTAAAGCCTTGGGTGCAGAGTGTAATTGTAAAGTTTAATACTGAAATTAAAAGAAAAAGCAGGTCAAAGCTCCCCCCCTGGTGCTGATAATAAAAGACTGGCTCTGCTCAGACATCTGATGGTCGGACTTATTTGTACAGCAGGGCTCTTTGGGTTGGTGAGCTGGGTGGGAGCTCCAGAGCAGACTGAAGTTCTGCCGTGGTAATAAACGGGTTCCCTTTAAATAATTACAGGATTTTCTTTCGTGCTTTTTGTAGCGGAGGAGTGCGCACTTACCTGTGAACTCAACATCCAGAAATAGGAGCTGAACAAATGTGCGCGCTCTCTCTCTCCATGTCTCTCTCTCTCTCGGTCACATTAAACGTCACACAGTAACTAAAGTTAAAAGTTAAACCCGTGGTGTGTGTGTGTGTGTGTGTGTGTGTGTGTGTGTGTGTGTGGGGGGGGGGGGGGGGGAGTTGAATATCTTACCTTTGAGTTCTTGGTTTGCTCTGCTGCTGCCGCTGTGTCTCGGAAAAAAACAGCCCCCAAACTTGCGGGGATGTTACCGCCGCATTCTCCCCAGCGAGTTTTGCGCGTCGGAGCCGGATCCTCTCTGCGTGTTTTTACGCAGAAAAATTAAAAGAAAAGAACCAATCAATCCAAAAGAGCTGAAAATTCCTCTGAGATTAAACAACTAATCAGAACACATTCTTTGGTGGTAACATTTAAAAAAATCTGATTCCTGATTTCTTGTCTCCAAAAGTTAAAAAATCGGGTGTCCATCCCCGGGACGAGGTCTGGGGTTTTGGTCCTCTGACCCGTTAAAGGGACCTCGGTTTGGGACTGAATGAGGACCAGGTGCAGGTGTTGGGAGACTGATCTGTCCTGCTGGCTTCTCCCTTCTGTTCTGCCCCCACACTGCCTTCCCTCTCCTGTTGGCCCACAGCAGCTTTGGACCAAACCTCTCCTACACCATATGGGTGTGATTAACCCTGTCAGCGCCGGTGGACTTTAACACACTGACAGGAASAGAGAGGACTTTATTTTCCTCACTGTCAGCTGTCAGGTCCTGTCTGTGTGGAGATTTTCTGTCTCTGTTTTCCCCTTGGAATCATTAACAGGTGATAGGAACCAAAAAGGTGAAAATCTGTGATCATATTTTGATCATGAACACTACAGTGTGTTTGTGTGTCTTTCAGTGTGTCTGTTAGCTAAATATCTCACGAACCGCTGGGCAGATTTTGATCAATTTTTCTGAAACTAACTATCTGATGCCCATCTACAACTGATTACCTTTGGACTTAATCCGATTTAAGATGGCCGCCACAGCCAATCCAACTCTACAAACACAAAAACACCCATAACTCAGTCAGTTTGACAGACACAGAGCTAAACTTTGGTGTGGTAGTAGGTGATAATCAACCCTAACATATTCCAATCACTGCTTTGTCGTGTAAGATTTTCTTTTAATCTTTCATATTAACTATTACAGTCAAMCCTGTTTGTCTGTTAGTAAAATATCTCATGAACCACCTAAAAGATTTTATTGAAAACCAAAGAAATGAATCACTGGATGCATATCTACAAATCWTTAACTTTTGGGGTCAATTCGATACAAGTTGTCTGCCATATCTAATCAATATTAGCAAACACAAAAATAGCTATAACACACTCAMCTTTAAAGATACAGAGCTAAAGTTGGGTATGGTAGTAGYTGAGAATCATCCCTAACAYATATTTCAAGGGATAATTGACTGATCTAAACTTTGTTTAATTTTTTTTGTAGACAACAGTGTCTGTTGGGGARATGTTAGGAATCATAGGGTGGATTTTGGTTAAACGTGCAACAAAGTGGATTAATTCAACATGGCTGCCACAGCTAATCACCATGGACCAACACARAATTATAATAATGGCTGTAACCTGGTTTTACTAATGTTGAGCTAAAATCTGATGTGGTAGCAGAGTCATTCACAACACGTAATCTGAGCAGAAGGGCTGCATTGTTATTATTTGCAACGACTCTATAATCTCACAACAAAGGATGACTTTAAGCTTAAAACCGTGCCATGAAAGGCAGTGTGGGATWCGCAGTCCTTCATCGAATTCAAGGYCTTTAATTTTATATAAACGTTTTTCTTTGACTCTATCGGGGAAATTCACTCATAAAAGATAAAGAAGTGGGGGCGCCTGTTGGGACTGTGTCACCAGCCAGGTCAGCTGAAAAAAAAGATTCCAGGGATTCCTCCCAGGCTGGCACCAGCGCTCATGACAACAGTGACAAAGCAGCCTAAAGAAGTGGGGGGTGGGCAACTGGATGTAAAAGACACCCAACCTGTTAGCAGAGCCTCTGGGCTGAAATTAAAGCCGTCTTCTGAGCACCTCTCATGGCTCTGTGGAGAGCTGCGATATCATGGGGCCTCTGAAGACACAAAGGCAGAGGGCGAGGCGTGTTCTGAGCAGCAGCCTCACASGACACTAAAACAGGAAAATAAACACAGGAGGTGTGTGAGAGAGTGTGTAAAGTTCAAACCGGCTCCTGTTATCACTCTCCGGACTTATCTTTTAATGGATGTGCTTGGGTTTGAATTATTTCCACACCAGCAGAGAGTGTAGGTCATATCTGAAGCTGGCGTCAGCCAGATATGATGCTGTGTGTGTGTGTGTGTGTGTGTGTGTGTGTGTGTGTGTGTGTGTGTGT
>NW_013952477.1:1443082-1446182 GCF_001266775.1 Austrofundulus limnaeus
TGTGTGTGTGTGTGTGTGTGTGTGTGTGTGTCGACCTGGAGGGAGTGTTTGCTTCCCGCTCTATAAGCAGCATCCCTCTCTGTCCAAGCTTAGGAAGTGAGTCATGAACTCAAGTTTCCGTTTGCTCTAAACTTTGGCCATGGACACCAGAACACGGACCAGCTCCTGCTGCTTTATAACCCTCCCATTAACGTCATCTGTCTCTTTCTCTGCATCCTCATCCTCAGCTATTCTTATCTCACCTGCCTGCAAACAGTACTGCCTGTAAAACTGTGCAAACTGAAAGCCTGAATTAAACGCAGGCGACTAACCCAGTTCTTCAACATTTATTTGCCATCATGTAAAATACACAATACTCTGTTGGCTCATTTTCCATTTTAGTGTATTATATATCAAACATGGCAACAACTATAAAACAAACAAACAAAAAATAAAGAACAGTAATGCAAATGAAATATGCAAATGGACTATTCTGCAAAAATACAATGTGAAACCTGGCTGTTGAATGATTACTGAAAAGGAAGGTATTATGTATTTTTCAGACATACTTCACATACCCCCAACCTCCTCCCCTCAGGGTGTAGCGCCAAATTCTGGGCCCTATACACTCTCGATGTCAGTGGGCCTCTATCCATGCCAGTGCACAAGGTGCATAAGTAAAGTAAAAAAAAAAGGGGGGGGGGCGCATTATTCTTTTGAATAAAGAAGCATAACGAGGGTTTTAAGCTACAATCAGATCAGATTATATTGATGAGTGGTTCTTTCATTCACCAGCTGAATTGATGCATTTGGTCTACCTGTGTTCAAATACCTAAAACATTTTTGCTACATCTGGTTTGTGTACTAATGTTGTGATCCATGACACCATAGCAAAATTTGATTTAAAAACATTTATTCTTGAACTTTAGACAAACATTTGGTACGTGACGTGTGCTCAGTTTAACTGTCTGCACACGTCATAAACTGAACACCAAATGTTTCTTTTGTGATGCAATAATACTCAAACCATGTTAACTGAGATTATGTTCACCTTTATTAAACCATGTAGTGTACCAGTCCTTTAAACTCACTAAGAATACARTTTGATAATCAGCCATAATTTCATACAGACACACAGGTGGAGCTCTACAGGTGTGTTTATCCTCTCTAACAGGGGCAACAGAAAACTTGTAATGTGTGTAAAGGACACACTGGAGGTGGGTCTGGGGGTCCTCCCCCAGAAAAATTTGAATAAAGTAGAAGCTATTTCCTGATTTCTAATGTATTTTAACAGGTTGTTAAATATACTTTTACTTACACAAATAAAGACTTAATTAGACAACTAGAGACAGATTCTTCATCATCCTGTTTTTAAACTCACTTATGGCTCAGAGAATTAATTTAATGTGATAGTTTATCTCAAACAGGCTTAGAGGAGGTTTTTACATTTATTTTGTTTATTATTAATTTAATCTTATTTATAACACAACATATTGTGCCAAACAGTGATGACACACAACTGCATGTTTCAAACTTAAAACTTTAATAACTTTATCCAATAAACCGTTGTAATTATTATAACTACCAACAGTGAATTTAGGAGCGTTTGACTTTTTTTCTGATTTGATGACAGGCCCACTCATAAACTGACATGACATCATGCAGCTTTCTTCACAACATAAAATAACACTGTGTCAAAGAATGGTGACGTACAAATAACTTGTGTCAGTTTCATCAACCTGCATGTAAATTAAGAACAATTGATACATGGATGTTTGGAAATGATTAGAAAGCTAATGATGGATGGATTGACAAGATTTATTTACTGACCTTTATTTAACCAAGAAAATCTGAACTATGAAAACTAATTTCTACAACTTCCTAGAAATGAAAGTAATAAGCCTTTCACTTTTATACTGGTCAAAATAAAAATGAAACTTAATCATGCTGTAGATAATGTATTTAGATCAGTAATTTGTTACATTAAGTTCACACAGCTGACTAGAATGTACTCAAAATAACATTTTATATTTCCTTCACATCTGCACATCACCTTCATCTCTTACCTGAGACATACCTGCTGCCTCTGCCTCTGTATCCAGCTCCTACATCAACAGACATGAAGATAGATTATTAGGTTTTTACTGCCACCTGAAGTCAGTCAGCTTTAAAAACTCCAGAAAATATCATGAAATAACACAAATAAATACCTGATCACTATTTGTTCTTTGCATCATTTCACTGTTTTTATGCAGAAAATAYAGAAACTCTAAGAAACTTGAACTTTTTTAATGTGATGAATTTATTCTTCCGAAGAAAATAAAAATGTACTACTATAATATTTATAAGCTTTACTGTATTTAATTAAATTCAAAAATATTTTATTGATCCCAGAGGGAAATTAATTATATTATACAGGTGTACTGAAGCAGGTAGACTAAATAACAGAAATATTTGGTGATTTATGAATGTAAATTATAATCAGTAAATATCAGAGTGGACTTGGACTCAATCTTAGGATTAAAATACAGTTTATAACTGATTAAAAGCAACTCAATAATAGATGAAATGCTATCACTAAAAGTGATCACTAACATTTATATGTGACTGTAGCAGCAAGCTAACTTTTCATTAGAATAACAGCTGTTCTGTGGACTTGTTTCTGGTTCTTTGTAAAGAATAGTTTGATCAAAAGTTGGATGTTCTGWTAATGAGGCYGACRTTACCTGCTGCAGCTCCAGGAGCACYASAATTCATCACCATGTTGTGTGTCTGCACTGTGTGCGCRTCTCKGTATCGGACTCCTGGACCTGCAGCAGGTCTGACGAGGCACGTTGACCACACCAAATAGTTTATTTAAAAGTTGTAGAGCGACCGAAACTTTTAACCAGCTGAGCAGGCCAGCCAGTCAGCAGGCAGGCCACGAGAAAATTCCCAGTTCCCCCAACAGTCTGTCCGGGTCTGCCCTCAGCTCATTCAGCTGTTTTTTAATCTTTTACTTCAAATTTGACAGATGTACACAAATATAATAGAAAATAAAGAAATTGTTACAAAAATACATAAGCAACAAATATGTAATATGAATATAACCAAAATATCACAAAGGGGTCAGGTTATGAGA
>NW_013952477.1:1446234-1450028 GCF_001266775.1 Austrofundulus limnaeus
GTTTGAATTGTTGAAAATGAGCAAAATTTGCAATTTTGATAAAACAATGTTTTTTTCTAATKTTTGCTGTAAGGAAACATTGCACACCTAAGCAAAAAAATACAACATGAGGACAATCTACAAAACAAGTGTTCAACACTTTCACCTTCATTTAAACAAAAAGAGCAGTTGTTACCGGCACTAGGAAAGAAACGACAAATACTATCTTTGGATAAAATCTGTGTAGCTYATTCAGCTGTGTCTGGGTTACACACTTCCTGCTTGCTGTCGGGCAGACTAAACCATTTTGCGCCTCCAGTGGGGGGCAGAATGTTCAATATGTTGTGTGGACAGTAAAATAAAGTTCATTCTCTCAGTTTATGTTATCAATATATTTGAAATACTACTACACCAATTAATTGAAGTGCCTATTTCATTTGGCAAAAAATAAATAAATTTAAAAAAATCAGGACTTCCATGGGGCCCTCTCTCTTCTTGGGCCGGGGGTACTGAGTTCCACATTCCCCCGGACTTCCACGCCCATKGCTGACTGCACTGTTTTGCAGAGTAGTTTTTTTTATTGTATGCGTGTGTGTTTTCTGTATAAAACACAGGATCACTGCTCTTTTTTTAACTCATCCTTCCTATGTGTGTGTGTATTCTAAACTGCAAAGGTAGCGCACTAAGTTGCGAAAGACCGTGGACATTCRTTMCCCCATGTTTGTCATGTGTGTGTTTCTCCGGACGAAAGTTCTAAACAGCAAATTTTGTTGTGCACTACATCTTGATGTTGTGTGTGTGAATGACAATAAATGATTCTGAAAGTCTGAAATTCTGAAATCAAGTAACTGYTACCTTCAGTTGTTATAAAAAGGCTGTATCAAAAATAAATTTGACTTCACATCATCTAAACACCTTGAAATTGACCTCTGTCTCTTTAAGAACCGCCTACCGTTTCAGACACTCCCACTTCAGCATCAATGCTTCGGGGGAGGGGTGCTCTGTGGGGCGGGAGCTCAACTGCAGACTGAGCTCCAGGAAGGAGCTTTGTGTAAATAGGCGGAGCTTTGTACCAGCAAGCGTTTAGGCAGCGCCAAATGCACAGGGGGATTCARGGATTTCTCAAACATAGCCCTACATGAATGAGTCAAAACAACACTGGTTTGTTTTGTTTTTGGTGWGTGGATGACATTATAACATGATATGAAGCTGTTTTGCATAATACTCCCGGTGAAAGCTAAAAAAAAAAAGGTAAGACAAATTAACCAAAAGCAAAAATGGCTAAAGACCAAAGAACCCAAACACAAGCCAAAAACAAAAATTTGTAACTATTACCTAAAATCCTAGTTTAAAAGTAATTGGAGGCTAGGTATAAGTGACAAAAGAATAGCTAAAAGCTAGTGGTAACATAAAAAAACAAACGTCAGCACACACCTCCTTAATGAGCTGAATGTTTTGATGTATAAAAAGCTAAAACAGTATGAGGAACTGCAAAAAAAATGTAAGAAAACAAAACAGGAAAGGAATTGTGTGAGTACAATAATGTAAACAAGAGGGGAACTCAATGTTTTGTTCAAAATGGAGAGTTAAATCCTACATCAGTGCTTTAAGAAAACAGCTCTTATTTAATCACGTTGGTTTATACTTGATTAAACAWTATTTCTTTTATAAATACTTTATATTTCTAACTCACAGTATGTCACATACTTAAAATATATCCACTTTGATCTATTTTCTATTAGTGTAACACACATTTACTCACACAGATATAATACACATATACAGTACATACAACAGGTATGTGGCCAGTCTGTTATTCTGTCCCACCTCAGTAAAAAAAACACTTTAAATAAATAATTATCTATAAATCTTTTCTTAATGTTTTAGTATTTCCAGAGACTGTTCCACAGTGTTTTTCTTCTAAGCTTCCACATGTAAGCATTATGTATTTATTTGTGTATTTACAGGTAAAGGGTTGACTTTTACTTTATACATTTCTATATTTAACAAGATCAGGAAACTTGAGAGAATTTGCCCTATAACAACATAAAAAGCCAGCATTAATAAATTAACTTTATGACTGTTCTGAAGTTGTCAGTTCCGGTGCTGTTTTCTATGTGTTGCAGTCCAAAAGGTGCTGGGGGGGCGGGGGGTCTCACTGCTGGAGCAGGTGTTTCTGCTTGGAGAATGGACGGCTGAGCTGGCGGGAGCAGGAGAGGCCTGTTATCTCCTGCATGATGGATGGATTTTGTRTCGTGGAGACAAGTCGGTGTGATTTAGAGAACAACGCTGCCTGTTTGTCTGTCAGGAAGCTCCTYGCTCCTGATGGAAAAGGCAATATGAAATGTTTCGGCAGACATTTATCCCTGTAGCCCGAACCAAAAGCTCGAGATAAATCAAGTTCTTACGCACACATCAATCATGACGGATCCAGGAGCAAAGTGTTTGTACCCTTGAGGAAAAGCAACTTATTATTTCCCCCCACTGCTGATTCCCTCTGCAGTTTATTGATGCATTAAAACCTGAAAAGGTCTGCCCTGGATTTTATCAATGTGTCACTGCTGTCAATGTGTCCAGTGGCCCTGAGAGTCCATCATATACAACAATTAAAGGCCTATCATTCCTTGAAAGAATGCATATCCCCCGTCACCTTTAATGTTAGGAAACAAATGACATTTATGCTCTTTTGGTCAAACTTTAAAAAAAAAAAACGTTTTATATTGCAAGATGTCACCTATTTGATGGGAATGACTCTTAGGTACTACCACCTTATATTTTAGCTAAGTAGTTCTAAACTTGACTGGTTAATAACCCTTTTTGTGTTGGCTAATGCTGATTTTTTTGTTTTGCTGTGGCCATCTTAAAGTGGACTGGCTCCAAATCTTAGTCAGTTGTAGATTTACATCCAAACATAACACTCAAACRGTTTTAATAAAATCCATCGAGTGGTTCTTGAGATATTTTGCTAACAGTCAAACATGATTCACTCTATCAGTTAAAGCTAAATTTTGAAGCAAAAACCTTGAGAAATGAGAAGCACTTAGACTATGTGCTGTAAATGAGTCTCAGCTAAAGCCACGACACAATTTAGCTTGATTTCTGTAAATTTGACTATATTATAGCAGATTTTGTGTTTTCTAAATTCAGTTGGCTATGGCGGCCATTTTGAATCAGGTTGACTAAAAGTTCATCAGTGATAGATGCCGATCCAGAGAAGATTTCCTATGAGTTTTATTAAAATCCTTTCAGTGGTTCATGAGATATTTTGCTAACAGACATAGACTAAACATTGTCTGCCCTCTCCCTTCAGCAGCAGGGAATAATAACCATGACCACAGCTTTTACTGTGTTTTAATTATCAGCTTACAGGTAAGAGAAAAAAAAACACGGAAACAGAAAATGTAAGAAAGATAACAGGTGCTGCTGCATGTCCACGAACTTCACACATCGCTGATTATCAAAGGAGACAACTATGGAAAACATCTTTTGACACGAAGGGCGCCGACGTGGCAGGCATTCCAGTCCCAGCCTGCTCACCTCGCACTGAATCTGTAAGTGAGGTGACTGCAGGTTTTAACACACGACTCTGTGCCGGAGCTGCAAACGTTTCAGGAGACTGACTGCAGCCGTCCAACAGCGCCACGTGTCCAAGAGGCCGGCCAGCAACCATCTGCCTCCAACACAAGACTGGCACTCTCCCTCTGCAGTAAAATTCAGCTGGGAGAAGGAACAGCTGTTCAAGACATTCTTTTGCAAAATAAGGGTGTGTGTGTGTGTGTGTGTGTGTGTGTGTGTGTGTGTGTGTGTGTGTGTGT
>NW_013952477.1:1451228-1464999 GCF_001266775.1 Austrofundulus limnaeus
GTGTGTGTGTGTGTGTGTGTGTGTGTGTGTGTGTGTATTTGTTACCTTTTTAGGACCATTTCTGGTATTCACACCTGCCTTGTCATGACCACTAGTTCTTATGGGGACTAAAGACTGGTCCTAATATGGTGGAACTCCATTTTTGAGTTGGGGGTTAAGTTAAGGGTCCGACTCTGGGTAATGTCTTCAGAAATGACTGGAGGTCAACACATGGTCCAAATGAAGCTAGAAATACCAATGCCAGGGGCGGTTCTAGGGGGTGGGGTCACAGGGGCATTGGCCCCAGCTGAAATCTGATTGGCCCCCTGACGTGCCCCTGTCCTGTCACTCATCTGTCCTTTGCTCAAGAGAAACGATTGTGGGTGCAGTTCCTTGTTCAGACACTAGTGGCGCTAATGAGTCCAGTAAGAAAGTCCAGCATGAATCAAACTTATAGAATTTTTATTCTCTATTCTGCAGAAAAAGTCTTTCAACTGACAGACAATGGCTAGATTTTATCATATGCTGTGTGTTTGAGAATATTTTACGTAGTAAAAATGCAAGTAAAATGGTAAAAAGTATTCACTGCGCAAGCTTTTATTTTAAAATTACAGGTGTTTAAATGTGTGACTGGTTAAATGTATATACCAAAACTAGGGATTTGTGTGCAAGGATGTTAAACAAATACTTGGCCCCTTCATAGTTATTGTGGCCCCTTGATAGCCCCTTACTCAGAAAAATGCTAGATCCGCCACTGACCAATGCGTGTGTACTTGTATTTGTTACCTTTTTAGCAGCGTTTCTGATATACACAGTTGTCAGGACCAGTAGTCCTATGGGGACCAAATAATGGTCCTAATATGGTGAAAGGTCATTAGTGGGTTAGGGGTTAAATTTAGGACAAAGATGTGAATTGATGGGGGCTTAGATGTTAGGGTAAGGGTCAAGGCAAGGCTACAGAAATGACTGCTAATGAATGGAAGTCAATACACGGTTTTAATAAGGCTAAAAATATAAATGTTTATGTGTGTGTACTTGTATTTGCTACCATTTTGTCAAGACCAGTAGTCCTTATGAGGACCAAAGACTGGTCCTAAAATGATGGAACTCCATTTTTGGGTTGGGGGGTTTGCTTATATGTACTGTGAGTGAAATTTAGAGTAAGGGGTCAGGGTTAGGCTGCCAAAATGATTGGAAATGAATGGAAGTCAATACACGGTCCTAATAAGGATAAAAATACAAATGTGTGTGTGTGTGAGCAGTGATTGCTGGGGGGTGGTGGAGGTGTTGTGGTGGGTGTGTGGGTAGGCCTATTCATCTGTCTGGTGTGATCATGGCTCTCTGTTACAGGGCCCAGGCGTGAGCGTGCTCTCTGTGATCTCCCAGATAASAGTCATCCATCTGCTGTGTGGATCTGTCAGGGCCCGGGCAGCTCCTCGTATCGCTGCACTCATCCGTTTTATTCCCCCCCCACTCACTTTGTCCTCCTTCTTTCTCATTCCTTCACCGTTCCTCGCGGTCCAGGCGCTGCGCTTCATCTCGATTCACCTGACGGGGCAGGTCGATCGTTTTGGGTATTGGTGGTGTTCGACCCCTGCRAACGCTCCTGACAGAATGCAAGCCTTTACAAGCAAGACAAAAGCACGCACACATGTGCAAACACACACACGCGCTAACACACACATGCGCTGGGGTAGTTGGTATTCAGGGGCCCCACCTCAGCCTCTCAGATTATCTACAATAGATGAGCCTCAGAGAGCAACACAAGAATACCCCCTCCTCATCATCAATCTTACACATGAAGAACTAGCCGTCGTGTTGTCTTTTCATTTTTCATTTCTGAGAGTGAAMAACACAAGAAAAAAAAACGAGAACATGAAGCAGCATGACATGAAGGTTTGTGTACAGTTACAACACCAGATTAGTGTAGACTGCAGAATCCATTTAGGGTTTACAGATAAGACCCCCCTCCCCAAACACACATACACACCTCCCACCCCAAAACCACAAAACCGCCTAAAGATGGTTTTTACAGTCCTGGCAATCTGTACTTAGTTTGTCACAATTAATATTGTAGGAAGCCAACCTATTATTAATTCATGGCTAAGGAAACACGTTGAGCTCTGAAGCGGTCTGAATGAAGCTGCTTACAGGAGACAAATGTGGTGTTTAACACGGGATCACTCTGTGGGGGACAAAACAGCCTTCGTCATCCGTATTAATAGTAAAGGGCCCATCCTGGACTGCATACCCTGGCTGCTGGCTGGGCCTACAACAGGACAGGTTTTAGCGAGTGGAATATTTATAGCTGTGCATTAAAAGCAGAATCATGGGTTTAGGTGTACCATTGCAACAGAGCTCCTGCTCTTTTGTCTGGGCCTGTCCAAAAATGTGTCCTGGGGCGACTCGCATTCAAACTGAAAGTGAGGTCACACTTCGGCCCTTATWTYGAACAAGAAAACCATTAAGGGAGCAGCTGGATCTCTTGGTCTTTTCTTTTTAAGAATATGCATTTATATTGGCGTGGTCTTAAATGTCAGACACCTGTTAGATTTCAAACTCTATTTAGGCATGTCTTATGTGATCACACCTGACGTTTAAACACTGGTTTATATATTTAATGACAAGCTATATTTATTATTACCAAGCKTACAGCTGAAGTTTGTCAATAGATTTGAAGAATGAACTCAACAACACTGCCATCTTGTGGCTAAATTATGCAAAGACTCCTAGCTTGGCTGTACAAAACGCTGTACAGTATTTTGTATTTTAAAACTGCATACTTTCCAAGAGTCACAGAAATTTCAGCAAATATCTGAGTCATTTTTATGTCAATATGTATATACATTAACTATAAATTTCTGTTTGTTCAGTGGTACTTTTATTTTGTGCGTTAAAGGTATTTCACAACAACAAAAAGATCTCAATCCTTTTGTTAGTTTTCAGAAGTTGGCAGTCGTACTGGTAAAAGCTGAAGCACTACTCCCACATTTGATACTGAAGATGAAAAATACTTTGAACAACCTACAGAACTTTAGGATTTTATTTAATAGAAAATGCAAAGTAATCAGTTTACTCTGTTTTCCCTTTTCGTAACACATCCAGATCTGGATCATCTTAAAACCAAATTCTGTAATTTTCCAAACTTGTTAAAACTGTGTAGAAACCTTTGATTTTATTATAAATGTTCACTAAATAAGTAAAAGTATTTAACTCTGCCTGAACCTCACACCTACAGGGGAGGTACTGAACTAGTCAGCTTCCACTCTTCATTGGAGCCTTTCTACAAGATGGATTAGGGGTGCGCCAATAAATGATCTGATCAATTCATCTGCACCGATTTCCTTCATTTTGGGAGATCGGTCGATACTTAGATAAGATCAGCTTCTCATCTACCTCCTCAAAGGTCTGAAAATCAGCCACTGTCCCCTTTTGCTCTGCTGTGAGCTCTACCTGATGTTCAGTTAAAACATATTGTTTCAGGGGTATTGTTCAATGTTTTTCAGTAAAATAATTGAAACACTGAAGGTGTATTGTGACCTTATAACACCCGACAGTGTCAGTTATTAAAAAAAAATCGGAATCAGCAGGTCAGACTTTTTAAAGATTGGTGATCTGTTAAAAAAATGCAGTCGGTGCACCCTTAGTTAATGTGCTCCTCTAAGAATTTGCACCCGTTCCTTTTGTGGAGCATTAATGAAGTCATGTTCTCCTCATGCAKGTGTGGGTTTCTCCGGTTTCTTCCCACAAACTAAAAACACGCATTTTAGGTGAATAAGTAATTCCTGAGGTGAGTGTAAGTGCTTGTTTTGTTTCTGTGTCTCTGTGAGGGACTTGTGACCTGGCCACAGTGCCCCCCCCCCCACTCCCCCTTACAGTGACTGAAGGAGACAGGCACCAGCTCCCTGCAACTATGAAATAAGCGGTTAAATAATGGATGGATTCAAGTTTAATCTCAGCCAGAATGTGATTAAATCCTAAAAGAGCTTCAGATCTGTTTTTCCAGTGATCTTATGTATAGAACTGTGCTCTGTATGAAAATGTGATTTTTTCCCCCTAATTTTATATGGCAAATCTAACATTTTTCATCTTTTTAAACTTCAGATGTTGCATGAAAGCTCTATGTAGCATGCACCTCTGCTTCTGTGTCTTATGTGCACATAATCATTACTTTGATTTGTATATGTTAAAAAAAAAAACACGTTCAGCAGTGCCCCAAAAGCACCTCCAGCTCAGGAGCCCTGTGAGGTGGTCTAAACCCAAACCCTGGAGGACAACTATTAAAGCACACAGGCAGCAAGAACARCCACTTTTCTATTTTATTAATTCTGATCCAAAAGATGAACATTTATCTTTTAAGCAAATCAAACAAAAAGAAATTACAAATAAAAAAGTAACCTTAACTACAACACAGCACATAAAATGTAATGTTCTCCTTAAGTTTACAAAAAAAAAAAAAAAAATCCAGATATGATAAATTTAACAAAGATTTAAACAAGCGCTGTTTAATCAAAAAGACAATGCAGAAATATTTACAGTTTCGGTGCCAAGAAAAGCAAATGTGAAGTTCGTTACAGTGCTCCTCTKTTCTTTTTGTTGTGGACTGAACATGTCCACTTTTATTCTCCTGTCCTACAGTTTGTGCTAACAGGCATGCCCTAATGAGATGTGTAGAGAAAAAAAAAAGTAAAATAAATACCAGCGTTTTCATGAATCCGATCTTAAAAGACAAAACATGAAAATAAACTTTAGGTGTTTGTGTTCGCAAGTTAAAACCTAGAGAAATGTTTAAACTACTTACTGTCAAGGCGTGTTACACAAATCCAGGCTTCCACAGAAACGTTAATCAAACTACATGATGGTTAGAAAATACATCGTCAGTATGGTTTAAAGGGCCGGGGGATGGCGTGTAACGCGACGGTGGGGAAATAAAACACGGGTAGTCTATTAAAATAACTGCTTCCATTTACTACAGTAGAGTACACGTCTTTATACACAACCGACAGTAAAGTGTGTGTGAATGTTCTAAAATTAGCATTTCTTTAATTTATACACCAACCACCTTGATCATCCCTGAGAACAAGATTTGGTTCAGTACTCAGTGCATCTGAAATGTACAAGTCACATCAGAATTAACTTGTGACGCATTTGCTTTGTCACGCGTCAGCTCTAAAACAAGCAAACAAAAACAAACAAACAAAAACAAACAAACAAACAAAAAAGACCAACTTATAATGCCGCTAAGAATTTCAGTGTTTATTTGAAGAATTTCTATTCAAAAATTKTACTGCCATCACTGGCATTCAAGCATGTGCAGAGCATGCTCCGTCGCTGCCTGGAGGAACCTGTACCCCGAAAACGGTTTAAAAAGACAAAACAAGAGCAGGAAGTGAATGAGAGTACACCAGAATACACAGTACTGACTGTAGAAAATAAGGAAGSGGGCGGGGACACGCTGCCTTGGCTTTAATTATTACAGTTAACCCTGAATTAAAAAAGCTCCTCTCTGTTTTTTTTCCTGTATAAAAACAAAGACTGATATTCTGTGCATAAAAATAACCAACATCAGGAAGAACGAGTCAACGTTTGCACTATTTGTCTTCATCGACTGAGCCGCCTCTTCACTGTCGCAGTCTCTGGTCCCTAAGGTGGCCCCACCCGCTTTCATTCAACACTATTCAGCCACAATATTAAAAACTACTGGGAGCYGAGGCAGCCTCGTGTCTACACAAAGGTTCTGGTGGGAAAACTTCGGTTCTCATATTCAAACAGATTGCATAAATTATCATTATTTTTTTTACATCACTTGTGGAAAAGCAGATGGGACGCTATAAAAACTGAATCACTCAAAAGGACACGACGGATCGTTTCTGGTGCTGGCCCGGTCTCTGATCTAACYGAGCAGTACGGTCAGGTCCTGTGTTCTTGGTGGGTCAGATCTGGTTTTGTGGCACGAGGAGGACACCCCCCACCCAAAAAAACAAACAAACAAAACAAAAAAGACTAGGGAGTGGGTTTAATGTTGTAGCTGACTGGTGTGCAACGTCTCTTCACCTTCATGTTCTTCTTAGGCCTCTTCCTCCTCCTCCTCCTCCTCCTCCTCCTCCTCCTGGTCACTGTCATCAGATCCTGGAGGACAAACATGATCACATGATTAAAAAAAGCTCCCACAGGCTTCCCAACCCTCCACTGCTCGTCTATAACAGTGATGTTTTACCGTCAATAACTATTTCTCCGCCGCCACCGCCGCCGTCGTCACCCTCTTCTTCGTCCTCCTCCTCTTCATCCTCCTGGCTGTCGTCTGAAACGGTCATTTATCTGTTCAGAGATCTCACATTCGCCTCATGAATCAAACTGGTTTTTAAACCAACCACAGGTCTGCATGATGTGAACCATTTTCAACAGATCTGATTTTGCTCTGACCTGCACCTGCCCCTCTATCCTCCTCTTCCTCCTCCTCTTCTTCTTCACCCTCCCCGCCCCCTTCTTCTTCGTCSTCCTCCTCCTCCTCCTCCCTGCTGTGGCCTTGCTCAGCCTCACCCGTCTCCTCGCTGGGCTCATCATCGGAGTCAGAAATCACCACACAGTCATCTCCGTTCCCGTTGCCAGCGGCTCTGGCCTCGGCGCCACTGTTGCAGAAAAGAAAAGCTTGACATCCAGTTGTGTGAACAGCGAACGCTCGTTACTCCTTTTGTTACAATAAAGAGAAAAGCTAAAGCAGCAGACACTTTTTTTAACTTACTAATTAATTAATTAGAGCTTTGTTCACTGACAGAATTTTACACGCTACGTGTGCCAACAGCTTGAGTCTGTTTGCTTTACCTGCCGTTTTCTCTTGGTTCCCAGAGAGGAGTAAGGTAGTATCTGAGCGGGTCTCTGTAGAGGTCATCTTTAAGTATCTAATCAACAGCACAAAGCATCATCAGTACTCGTTAAATTCAAAACATCTGTTGCAATAYTATGGTTTCGTTTTTTCAAGTGTTTAAAACAGGGGTCCCCAAACTTTTTCCTGTAAGGGCCACATATCTTTTCCCTTCTCTGGTGGGGGGCCGGAGTCAGTTTGTAACAAAAAGTGTGACTATTGCAGGAGTGCCTAAATGTAAAAATKTATTGTTTTCCAGAAAGCACAATCAAATAACCCTCTCTGGGTTCTTCACAGTATGTATTCTGCTGAGCTAACAGTCCACTTTTTAGCTTTGAGAGTTTGTTTGCTCACATTTGGCCTTACAGCTATCATACTAGTCTTTGTGACGGGATTCATGGTGTCGCCGCAGATTGTATTCTTTGAATACCGCCACCGCCTCTTGACAGATGCACAAAAAATAATCGTTTGCCCTGCATTCTGAATCAATTTTTCTCTTACCTAATCTTTTCGCCATTATTCGGTTCTCTCTTTGAGAGGGGCGGGTCAGGATTTTTTTTCTGGGGGTTGCCAGATAGGGGCACAGACCGCAGAAGGGTGGAACAGAATGTCACGTTATATGCGTGTATGTATGAAATAGTTACTAACTAATAATAGTTAATAATGAAAATAGTTCATAACTAAGGAACATTTTATTGCAAAAGTCCAAATTTATAATCAAATATAAATACACATATATGAAAAAAAAAAACTAAATGCTCTCTGGTATTGCTCTGGGGGCCGGACCAAATGGGGAGGCGGGCCAGATCCGGCCCGCGGGCYGTAGTTTGGAGACCACTGGTTTAAAATAATACGCTGTATACATTCCTGTTTACCAACATAATGTTTAAAAGCCATGGAGCTAATGTGCAAAATCAATCTTTAAAATCTGGTCTATTTCCTCCTAATTGTCTGTAACGTGTTGAACTGTGATCAATACTGTGAGTACATATAAATAAAAAGGTAATAATTTTAAAGTGAAGCCATCACCTGGCCATCCTGAATATTCCATAAACACAATGCTGCCACTTGCATCACATTTATTTTGCTTTACATCTGATCTATATATTTCATTCAGGTGTAGATTATTATTATTATTATTATTATTATTATTATGACAATCTGCTGGTTTAGCTTGTGTGGAGAAAAAAACAAACATCTGAACATGATTTTTTAGAAACTGTCCAAAGAATACGCACAAAAGCAAATCATTGTGGATTCAATGCTGTCTAATAATTAAACGACACAACTGCATCAAAGAATAGGTGTAAGTTAGGGCTGCGCGGTATATGTGATAAATGGTAGAAATGATATGAAGTTGGCCTATGGTAGAAATTTACCCTCATCACACCTGTGTCAACATGGCTGCGAGTGCAGAGACAACTGAGCAGGAGGAGTTCAATTCAAATTCAATTCAAAAATACTTTATTGATCCCAGAGGGAAATTAGGTAAAAGTAGAAGGTGGGAGTTTGAAATATTATGAAAATAAATTAAGAAATATAGCGTTTGAAAACACGTATAGAGAGAATAAATTCTCCAATTTTCCCCTCCTGCTGTAGAAAAGTTACGTTGTGTCACAGGATCATTTCCTCCTCCCTCCTCTGCACGTTGTGCAGAGTGAAGCTTTAGTAACCGTAGTTTTTTCACACCCAGGTTTTCTGAGAAAAAAAAACTTGTTTTTTATGTATTGTTCCCCACAGAGATGATAAAAAAAAGATGTGGACGTTCGGTCAGTCATAAATCCATCTTGCTAATGTAACAGTCTGAGGCTGACAGAGCAGCAGCCGGTCAGTTCAGCAGGCAGAAGCTCATCATATGGCAGGCAGATATTACATTTATTTGGCTTCACCACACTTACATTCCAGTTATCTGAAATTGTTTCATGACTAGAACTATATGCTCACTTGAGCCCCTTACGGTCCAGTCACACTGTAACATTTTAGGCTACTTATGCCAACTTAGAATTGTTTTTGTCTAAATGACTATTTTTTCTTGAAGTACTGTTTATAAAATCCACTTTATTTTGATATTGTTGAAAGTTTGAGAAATGTTTTTGTTTGTTGTTGAAACCGTTTTGCAAAATATATAAAACATTCTTTTGTACTTCTGTTATGTTCATTTGCACTACAGCAAAAATGCTGGGTTTGATTAAGATTACAGTTTTCTGCTAAATAAATGCACTAAAAATCATCATCTTTGCTTTTTATGATAATTTTCTACCGCGATATATATCGTTACCGTGAAGGAATTCAATTTATACCGTGATATGAACTTGAGGTTATACCGCCCAGTCCTAGTGTAAGTTGTCAGTTTTTATTTTGTTTGATCAGATTAAGATCCTCTAATAAAAGGTCAATTTAAGGTAATGCATCAACCACGGCCCTATTAATGACAGGTGTTTAAATGGGTGACTTGATCACAAATAGAAAACTCTGATTGTGGACAAAAATGCCTCCAACAGACCCATTCAGAGCTGATGGTTCAGACTGTAATGTGGTTCATTAAAGCCACACTGTTTAAGCATTAGTTGTAAAATTCGACAGTTTATTCTGGGCAGCACACTTTCCAAATCTGACCGCGAACTGGCACACAAAGCAGAGAAGCTCGTTCTTATGATAAACGGTGACGTGWAACACGTGTGGAGGTGAAGGCGTCTGTACCTGTGCTACATCGTCCTGTCCGGGGTTACTGTGGTCGCTGAACCAGCTGAAGAAGGTCTCGTAAACRCCACGGGACGACTTCCTGGGCTCACTGTTAGCCGTCAGGTTGTGTCCACGGTGCCARAGTATGGGGTTGGAGAAGGACAAGGACGAGCCTGAGAGCACGAGCAGCAAYGATCAGAGAGTGGTCCAAAATATAACAAGTGGATTTTAGGGTTTGGTGTCACTGCAGCCAAATTTCACCCACAGGCAGAAACAATTAAACCCCAAACAAACAATAAATAATATGCATTGTGTTGATTTAAACTTAATTTTAAAAGTCGCTGATGTTGTTACATCATTCTCTTTCCTTTCATTGTTCACCTGAACGATTCAATAACTAGTAACCAGGAGAAAAAAAAAAGAAGTTTTAACAAGGAAAATGCTATTTACATCCCATTCCAAGGTGCAGCTCCTTCATTATGATATTATTCTGGAAATACGGGTTTCGTCTGAAGTGGAAGCGAATCCTGTAGCCCAGTTTGCTGTTCTTAAAAGATTCAACCTGAGAAAGAACAGRAAAAAAAATCATAAAATCTGCCACTTTCCCACAGATACAAGCCATACTTGTAGGAAAGGTAGACAAAACACATCATACCTCCAGATCAGTCATGTAACTAAGAGCATCTTCATCTGTCTCATCAATGTGGGCTGAGAGGTGAGGGTGGTTCAACAGCTAAGACACTGAAGTTAAGATAAAAACAAAACGAATGTGCAAACACCCAAAAACAAAGCGTAGGAGCTGTGCGACTGCTCTCAGTTTAAGGATACTGCGGTCACCCAAAAGCCAGGAATAGTTTTTGTGATGGAGCTCCTCTGATCCAGGTGTGGACGCCTCTGACGGTTGATCTTCTGCTCCAGCCGCTGATGAAGTCGGGCACTTTTCTTCTCAAGAGCCTCCAGTCTCATTTGCACTTGAGCCAGCAGAGCCACAGACTGCCTCATCTCTGGGGCCATCTTCACCGACACGATGGCGCACTCCCCATCGTCGTTGTCCTCGTTGTCAGATGGGAAAGAGGAGCTCGGCGTGGACGAAGACCCAGATCCAGATTCATCCCCTTCGTCTGCCTCAGGAACATCCTCCCCAGCCTCTTTGTCTGCGCTCCGCGCAGATGTGGAGCTGTCAGCTGCCGCCGCCTGTGTTTTTGAGCCAACTTTTGAGGACTGGTGGCCTCCCCGTTGTTTGTATTTGCTTCCATGTTTTACCTGTTTCGCCTTTTCAGAGGAGCACGGTGTCTCCTGACTCTCTTCTCCATCGCCTCCGGTGAGACTGGCGAGAGCTTCAGCAGCTGCTATGGCTGCTGAGTCAGACTGAGGAGGTAAGGAACGCTGATCCGACTCCGCTGTTTTCTCCGTTTCTCCTTTTGMATCAGAGGGTGCTTGTGTGTCTGAGGTCAGGGGTTTGCTGGCGCTTTTACTGTCAGCTCTGGAGCGGTTGGCAGGCTGCACGCTGCTGCTGTCGGAGCCCTGCTCTGTCTTCGGAGCATCACCTTCGTTCCCAACTTYTTTAGGCTCCACCTGCGAGGCTACTTTGCTTCCACTTTCACTGTTTTTGCAACTTTCCGACGTAGTCTCTGTTGCACCGACACCGTCACTTACTTTAGAGGACTTCTGGGGAACCGCGCTGCCTTCATCCTGGCCGGGTGATGGACACCGTTTCCTCGAYGCAGAGTCCGCGGACAGTTTGCAGTCCGTCACTTCACTCATGCTAGCAAGCTAGGTAGCTCCAATGCTTTTTAAAAACCAAGTGCAATCGATTACACCGCAAATCAAGCTGCTCTGACTATCGTTGCGAGTTTAACACTTGCTGCAAAACTACATTCTCAGCAAAGCAAGAACGGGAAGCGGCTCTTCTGTTCTCCGCGGCCTTGTGGAACCTTAAAAAAAACTAGCAAGCTGCTACAGCTAATTTAGCTAGCTTGCCTTACCCGATTTGTATATCCTCGCACTGACGACAGTACCATATTTCCACGAGCATAATCCCGATAAAGAAGACTTGGTTCAGTCATTTAAAGCCGTCACCACAATATGGCTACGGGCAGGCAACAAACCGCGTTCTTTTTCTAAGTTTWTATTTGCCTTATCCGTTAGCTTACTATCCGTACAACGACGTGAAAGAAAAACAATCCTATGATTGGCTGCGTCTCGCCGCGCTAAAACGTCTCCACCAATCATATGCAAGGGTGTGTTTACGTAACTGAACAGCTACTTACCAGCGCATATGGTGTATGGCAGGCCATTTGTATCAAATAATGAAATAACACTTTTCTCTTGTAACAAGAAAAAACGTTTTCTTACGAAAAATCAAATGTTACTATAATACAGTATATTTCTGTTTAAAGCCTGATGTCTAATCTTAAATTGTTGTTCTGTTGAATAAACAACTGTATAACAACAACAACAACAACAACAACAACTAATAATAATAATAATAATAATAATAATAATAATAATAATAATAATAATAATAATAATAATACCTATTCTCACCCAAACACTGTTCACTTGGGCCAGGGGTCTGCAACCTGCAGCTCTGGGGCCACATGTGGCTCTTTGGTCCCTCAGCAGTGGCTCTTTGAAAATGTGACCAAACATAACAGAATCTTTTTTGCATGTGTGTTTTTTATACCCACAACAGAAATAAATCAATCAATCAATTTGTATGCAAATATGTGATCAATACTCATACAAAATGTAAAACATGCTAGCCTGTTATATACTTAAAGCTGCAGTCTGTAACTTTTTAAAATATATATTTTTGACATATTTGTTAAAACTGTCACTATGTCCTGACAGATTGATATTAGACAGATAATCTCTGGCTCAGTGAAGCTGACACCCCACCCACTTAAAAAATCCAAGCAAGTAAGCGGACTGGTTAGTGCTTCGTTTGTGCAGGTTTGTGCAGTTAAAATGAGCGTTTGTGCTGTTATMGTTTTTGAGATATTTTATGTTTCAATTTCAGGCGATCACATGGCCTGAATTATTTACATCATTACCTGAGGGTAATAGGTTTATTTAAGAGAATATAAGTAGAAAGAGCTAGTTCTTACACCAAATGGATGTAATCTGCCGATAAACCTCACAGAAGAAGAATGTCTGGAAAAGGAAGAAAAAGAATGGCCACCTGCTGACTGTTCTGCACATATCTTCACGTGAACTGATAATGTCTGTGTTCTGCGACCATTATAGTTTCATGTTGTAACATGAAACCTTTTTTGTAACTTTATTGATAATGTACATCTCACACAATCCTTGCTTTGATTTGCTAGCCCCTTCCACTCGACAACTCCATGACCCCATCCAGGATTGACCGTGAGACAGTGGATGAAAATAAGCTTTAGCAACATTATATACTCCATTAATAACAAAAATACACAAATTAGCTGTGTTACTCGTACATTCAAATAGTTTTTGTTCATAAACCTTTATTCAAGTACATTTCTGGACAAGGTGAGTAAATTTAAAACAGAGGTTTTAGTTAAAACACCTTTACTGATTCAAATGCAATGTATTACCAGACTAGCAAATAAGTATGAATGGATGGATGTTTCATAAATGCATTTAAGTAAATCCACAACTTCTAATATAGTTTGAAGTACAATTTTTATGCTAGTTTAAACAGACTAAGTGAAGCTGTGAACTGCAGTTAGACATTTCTATTCAGTCAAGAAAGCTAAATTAATTGTAAATTAATACTGAAGTCATCCTCACTGAGGTAGGTTAACACACACTGTAAAGGACCATGTAGCAAGGCCTAAACTTCAGTGTTAAAATAACCAAAATATTTATTAAAAGTGCCTTGTGCTTTTATAACCACCATGAACATGCATACTATTCATTGGAATTTAAAAGCTGTTAGAAAATGATTCCAGATGGTTACAGAACATCATGAAGTGGAATCAGAGTTTGCCAGGTGTGCAAAACTAACGAAAGCTAAATGTTCCTACTTTGAATTATCTAAATAAATTTAAATTATACTTTGGTTCATATAACAATGTTTAGATCTCTACATGATTCCAGTATGTGTTCCATCAAAGTTTGAATGACGTCAGCGTTACGTTTTAAAGTTGAAAGCAAACAAAAATATAACATTTAATGAGAAAGTGTGTCCAAACATTTTTACTGGTTGTGTATAAGCCAGAATTATTTATCTGACAAATGCTAATAGCTTTTTTTTATTTCTTTAAC
>NW_013952477.1:1467669-1484158 GCF_001266775.1 Austrofundulus limnaeus
ATTGATTATTCAAAATAAAACGTTTTTTTTTTCTTACTTCAGTGGTGATCATTTCTTCCACTTTTAAGGACTGAGGTTCAGACACTAAAATGTGGGCTACTTCTGGGAAACCCTAATATGAGAAAAATGCACTATATGTGAAGAAAGTTCACTGACTTTTTTCTTTTGTAAAATTTTACACTTAGCACCCCATACTCTTGCCAAAMCTGACTTTCAGAAYRGAAGAGTATCCAAAAAGCTCAAACTAACAATTTTMTTGAAAGATAAATCTGCTATGCACTTTTTCTTTTCTAGTCTTGCATTTGTTGACATGGAAGGGCGAGACTTGAAAATGATGCAGCAGTCAGCCACTAGGGKACGGTTGTCCTTTGTGGTTTCAACTTCCGGTCATGAGTCTGGGTAATGTGTGTGGATGCTTATCATAAATTAGGAAAATGAGGTAATTTCATTTATGAAAAAAAAAAAAAATCCGGATGATTGTGGACGAATGAAATTTTCATTTTAAAACAATTATGAAATATATGATGAACGATCTTGCCATACAGGAGWTCACAATCAAAGCCTGAGACTATTTTTGCAGATTGAAATTATAGCTAATTTCCACCTGGTTGTGTTTGCAGATAAACAAACTTGTGGAAGAAAATAAAACCCATCTTTAAATGTAAAAGGTTTTGGCTACCATCACACAATTATTCGAAATTAGCCGAATTCAAAATCTAATTTAGAGCGCTTTAATAACAATTGTCTCCTGTAGTGGGCGTTTTGTCAGACCGAACCCATCAGAACCAGCGGAAGTCGCAGGATTGCACCATTTCCCAAACAAATGTGGGTCACGTAAACCCGTGTAGGTCAGAGCTAAAAATAGACGCTGCTGCTTTTCGCGAGAGCTGCCAAAGCGCGCGGCAATAAAGTCATGCAGACCAGGAGATCCTGGATCACAGGGGCCGTCAGGGAGGTCAGGCTTTCCATGGGTGACATTTAACGCCACACGTTGCCTGGAGAGGCTCTGTGCGTAACGAGAGCACGGGACTGCTGCTGCGCAAAGCAGGACAGGGGGGCTTTTTGGAGGCGCCACATGTAGCTGCTCTCACACACATCTGCAGACATGTCCTTCCTAACCATCCCGAACAAGGAGGGCCTTTTTCCTGCCATCAAAACGGGCAAGGCGGCCGAGGAAGGGGCTCGATCGCGCACGGACGCGGATGTGGACGAGGAAGAGGAGGATGACACCGAGGACGCCCGCCTCATCCCCAGGTGCTCCCCGGTGCCCCGGAAGCGAGGCTCGTCCATCTTTGACGAGACCGCCGAGTACATGCGGATCCACCAGGCGCTGTGCACCGGCAAGCGGGTGTCGTTCGCGGACACCACGGGCGGGGACCTGGTGGACGTGCGCGAGTTCCACGCCTTCGACTCGGACGAGGATGAGGAACTCAMCGCCAAGTGGGAGGAAGAGGAGGCGAAGTACCGGAAAGCGGAGCGCGAGCCGAGCTACAGCGTGCGCGCGGAGTTCCACGCTCCCGGCGGCGGCGACCTGCTGCAGGCCGTCCGCGCCAGGAAGGTGGAGGTGGAGCGGATCGGTCCCGTGGAGGACGATCCGCTCGCCTTCAGCGGGCTCGTCCGGGTCCTGAACGTCTCCTTCCACAAAGCGGTTTACATCAGAGCCACCATGGACGGCTGGGCCACGTACTTTGACCACCCGGCGGAGTACGTCCCGGGGTCCAACGACGGGGAGACGGACCAGTTCTCCTTCAAGCTGTCCTTTGCGCCACCTTACACCACACACGGCTCCCGCATCGAGTTCGTGGTGCGCTACGAGACCTCAGACGGAGATTACTGGGCCAATAACTCCTCTCTGAACTATGTGGTGACGCTGATTCTGTCCTATAAGGATGATCCAGTTCAGACAATCAGTGATGCCCAACAGAGAAGAAGTATCTTGAAACCCTGCAGAGTGCACAGGTCAGACACCTCTTTGGGCCCATTTCCGTAAATTAAACAGACCTCCACAGACTGATCAGCTGGGGTCAAACGAAAATCAGCTTAACAGTCTTTCAAGCTGTCCATATGGGGATATAAGGGTGATTAAACTAATGAGGTTGTACAAAACAGCTTGATTTAAGGGTAAGTTCCATGTTACCAATCAAACAGGGAGATGATAGATTTAATCAAAAGGTGCCCCTGATTACTGACTCCCTGTGAGGCTTTCTGGCTGAAATCAGCTYATTTAATGGTTAACTTATAAAACAGGAAAGCATTGCACACCAATCTAGGAATGCTTTCTAAAAAGATTTCCAGTGACCCTTTGTGTCCGCTTTGACGCCATCATAGAAAGAGTTTTTAAGAGAGCGCAGAATGCCAATCCAGGAGATCAAAATAGGTGGTGGGGCGACGCAGGTGTCGTTTTCAGCCCTGGCTTTCCCCCCTGCTCTAAAATCTACCTCTGACCTTTTCCATCAGTCATAAGGGAGCGGAGCCATTTCAAAGGAGCAGATTGGCTCCTGTCCTGGATGTAATCAAGAGGCTGACGCACAGACCGCTCGGCTTCCTTCAGCACTTGGTTTAAGACATCTAATCCCCTCATTTATCATAGCGTCAACACTAAAGTACAAGCAGTTTCTGTGATGTTGGATCATAAAGATAGAGGTCGGGGCAAAGGTCATGCTTGCCTGGATAAAAGTGGGGCTGGTGTAATCCTAGTGTGCACATTAATTCCTCATAAATATTAAGGTATTGGAACTGATATAATAGTTTTCCTTYTGTTTCAGTGTCATTTATTGGTTTCGTTATGAGTGAGCTGTGCTTCAGTCCAGTTTTTATTATGAAGCAGAGCTGTCAGAATCTAAACTCTGAAGTCACACCAAAGTATTTCCCTCTACAAGGTCACATTGAGGTCAAAGGATTGGACTCAACGCTGGTCTGAGCGGTCTTGTATCAGAGTCACCACACAAGTCTTAACCTTTAAATAATGGATGAAAAGAGTCAGGTCTGTTCTTTCCAGGTGTTTATCTTTCGACATGTTTTCATTAGGCTGCTGTGACCGCTTCCCTTCAGCAGATCCACAAAGACCAGAGTTCTGCGTTAGATTTGAACTCTAACCCCCTCATGATAGAAACCCAAACACGTGATCCTCCCTCATCACATGTTCRCCACATTTCTTAAGAGTTTGGGTTCCTTTACAGATCTTTTGGCCCTGTCCCCACCCTAGAGAATATTGTGATATTTAGAGCTATATTTTCCACTAATAACCACAACTCACATTTGGTACATTTATGTTTACTTTGCTAGAGGATGTCTGTACATTACAGTGTCTGTTTTATAAAACACTTTGCTCTGGTCAGAATGAAACTCGCACAGCACATTAGCACTTTTACTGCATCAGTGATTCATGAGAGTAATTATCCAAAAYGGATTGCACCCATTTTTAATTTGATTTATTTCAGTCATTTTGTTTTTGTCGTATGCACATATGTCATTTATCAGAGCAGACAGTTAACCAAGACGTAGGGCAGCAAAGCTGGCTTATATTACAAAAATAAATTTCAAAAMCAGCAAAAATAAACTTTCACTGACTTACAAAGAGTACACATTTATTTCTATTACATTATGTTGTTATTTGCAAATACAAATAATGAGCTAAAGCACTTCCTGTAGAACACAGGGGACTCACAGCTGGAATACCTTAAYATTTCTGCTGGACTGACTGTACAAATAAAGATCAATTCATCCATTATAAAGTCAGGTTCTGTGCAAAAGTCATCTCACCTGTTTAAAATGAATATTTAAAGCTAAAGTATAGTTCTGACATGACTCAAATCTACAAAATTGAATACAGTTTTGAAAATGTTATATAAACCTTTTAACCACTTTTAGTTTGACATTACAGTTACTTATATAAAACTTTATGGCGATTTGCATCACAGATAACTGCCTTTGTATCTAGCTGTAACTTCTGAAACCTTGCAATAATTGATGGTAATATCAAGGTTTCTACGTTTGCATGAATAACTATGTGAAAACTTTAGGTTTTATTTTTACTAAGCTGCATTTTAAAGTGTTCAGCATTTCATGTCTTCTGTTCTTCAACAAATCTTCCTCTTCTTCCAGTKTGGATGATGAAAACAGTGATGATGGTGAAGCTTCAGAAGAGGATCAGGAAAAAGCAGAAGGTAAAGAAACACCGCTTTAATCCAGAACTGTAGTTATTGTATCACTTTATTAGGTGACAAATGGAGACATGGTTGATCAGTTGTGTCTCTGGTGGTAAAACTTAACTTTAATGGTTCAGTTCCAAGAATAAAGTCAGGAATATTATAGTCAGATTGGGGAATATCAGGATAACAGAGTTGCATCTCGTAAAGCAACTCAGTGAGAGTTTTTGTACATAATACAGCCCAGTACGTACTTCAGTATGTAGCAAGTAAGTACCTGGAACATAATTAGTACATACCTAAAACTCACTCTGTATGTACCAGATAAGTACACTGTAAGTACCCTGTAATACCAGGTACATAACCAGCAGTGGATTGGGTATGTAACGGGTATGTAACATATGCTTATMCGGTACCTACCTTAATGCTAGGCTATATGCAGTACATTTGTTAACATTAATGTGTGTAAATAACCACAGAGCCGATCTGTAATGCAAGTTTACTGTTAAGATCATATTTATATTCTTTTTGGTTTAAAAATTGTCATATTAATAGCAACAAACCTTTCCAACATATGTTCTGTTAAATGCAATAATTAATTGTCTTTGTTCTGATGGATCCAAGTCTCTGAGGTCATTTCTCTGTTTTCCATCAGCAGAAGAACTGGAGAACTCCACACTGAGACCCATCCGACCTGCAGCTGCCTGTCCGGCCACCGTGCATCCAGAGATCGACGTTGAGGTAAACCTGAAGTGACAAGCACACACAGATATCCTCTGAGTAAATGAGCTGAAGGAGGGAATGTTTTTTTCAGAGGACCTTGTCCTACATTTAGCCGAAGTTTAGACGATTTTTGCATGCAGTTTTCAGGAGAAGATTAAGACCTTTGCTCATTTTCACAAGTCATGTATCTAATAAAACATAACAAACATTCCTGTTCCCCTTTAAAAACTTATCATGGTTGGCTTGGTTGTTTATATTGTTCACAGCTCATTGAAGCTTCAGCAACAACTTAGGTAACGTTTTGCTCCTCACCACTGCAKCACGTCCACCGTGTGCTCATTTCACCGTCCCCTCTGACTTGGATTACTATGGTGTCGCATGCTGTGAAGTATTCTGACCTTTTAATTTGTCTGTTTCTAATTTTAATTCATTTTTTCCCCTTTCAGTTAAATGTGTGGGAATATCAGAGGACTAATCTTTAATCACAATGTTTACAACTAAAATGTTCTAACATTTGAAGTTCAAGATCTCCGTGTGTGATTCAGTTATAATCAGTAATAAAAAAGTTTATATTTGTTGTTTTACAGTACATTTGGCAAAAAGAGAGCTGTTRAAAGGTTTAATAGAGAAATATAAAACTTGTGTCAAAACTCAAAAATTATTTTTCTTTTTCTACACAAGGAGAAATAAACACATATTTCTGTAAGATGTAAAATGATTCTTGTGAGTATCTGTTTGTACTCAGTCCTCTCATCGTCATACCTGGTTCACCTCAGTCCCATGCATGACTTAGTCTTCTTGCAGATCAAAAAGTTAAAGATAAACCTGTCAGCTCATGTACAAACATCAGTGAAAGCAATAGTTCAGATCTTCTGGAATGAGCTTCTGTAGAAAGATTGCAAACACAACTCAATATGTTGATTGTAAAAACCATACATGGATTTGTGTACCGTTCGTTCTTTGTTTTTTCCGCTTCAAAACAAAATCGTAATAGTTTTTTTGTTTGTTTTTCCCATTTTTAAAAAACTTATTGTAAAAAAATGTTTCAAGATGGGTGGTGACTATGGCGGTCATTTTGATGTCAGCCATTTTGGATCCAACTTTAGTTTTTTCCAGAGTTGCAAAGTAACTATGTACAAATACTTCTTTACTGTACATAAGTAGATTTTTTGGGTATTTGTACTTTACTTGAGTAATTATTTTTCAGCCTACGTTTCACTTCTACTTCTTACATTTTCACACAATTATCTGTACTTTTTACTTCTTACATTTTTAAAGAAGACAAGAAGTAGAAAGTCGTTAATTTCATTTTTGCTTGTTTTCATTCCAGCTTGTAAAAAAAAAATACTATCCATATAAATTGTGCCTCCTAGACAGAATGAATTTAATTGTGGTTGAAATTGAAGTACAAATATATTACATTCTGATATCGTATTAGTTTGTACACAAACAAATCATGTCACACTCCAGCAGGACATAATCATTAAAAATAAAAGGACTGTACTTAGGAAGTATTTGTATTTCATGAATAATATTACATTTGGCCACAGCCCTCAGATAGATTTTCATTTTGGGGAAAAGGTTTGTGCAGCCTTGATATACGTATATAAACTGAAACAGCTAGACTAGTGCATCCTAAATTTAACATAAATTACTTATTTTAATACGACAGTCATTTCTGCATTTTTTTGGGGACGTCACCTCCTAATAAATGTACTTACAGGAAATCTAATTGCTCTTTTTAAATCAATACGTTTACTTTTAATACTTAGGTACAAAAAATATCAGATACTTTAAGAGTTTTACTCAAGTAATATTCCTAAAGGAGATTTTAACTTTTACCAGTCATTTTTTGGTAAGATACTTGTACTTTTACTCAAGTATCGCTTTGTGGTACTTTATACATCACTGGATTTTTCGATGAGTAGAGTGGGAGAAGAGGGTTGCATTGACAATCCAGCACAATGGGCAGCCTTTTGAACACATTTTATAAGTGATCAGAAATGTGTAAGTAACTCATAAAAGAAGAAAGTTACATTAAAACCAAGCATGCCATTGTTTTTCTTGTGAAATTCTCAATAAGTTTAATGTGTCACATAACCCTCTTCCCATTGTYAAAACTAAAGTTGGATCCAAAATGGCYGACTTCAAAATGGCCACCATGRTCACCAYCCATCTTGAAARGTTTTTCCACTCCCAAATGTGCCACAAACAGGAAGTTAATACCACCAACCATTCCCATTTTATTTAGGTGTATCCAAATAAATGGCCCGCCCTGAATATTATAATGTAACATAGGTCATTGAGAAGACTGCTTAAATAGAAACAAAACTCAAAATCAACTTTTTTTTGTAGATAAACTGTCTAAATTGGGCCTTAGGGTATTATCTTTCTGTGCAAATTTTAATATTTTTGTGTAAATTTGTTTAATTCTACAATATTTTGTAAAGCCATTTTGGTGCTGCCCTCTATGAGCTGAATGAAAGCAGCAGAGTGAGAAAATGTCTTCAGTTTGTCCTCCAACGGTCTAAACCTATAGCAGCAGAACTAAGGAATAACTCAGGAAACCTAAGCCTAACTGTAGGATTTAGCAAAAAGGAAAGTCTTCAGTCTAATCTTAAAAGTAGACAGAGTGTCAGCCTCACAGAATGAAACTGGAAGTTAGTTCCACAAGAGAGGAGCTTGATAACTGAAAGCTCTGCCTCCCATTCTACTTTTAGAAACTCGAGGAACCACAAGTAAACCTGCAGTCTAAGAGCCAAGTGCTCTGCTGCTAACATCCCTTTAACTCAGAAACGGGACCCATTTGGTCCTTCATTGCCTCGCAGCACCAGCTTCATGCATCACTGAGCCAGCGGCTCGATCTCATAAGGCTCAGTTCCACTGTGCTCCACAGCCTCCCTCAACCTCCATTGAAGATGGGGGTGAAAAATCATCTTTTGTATTTTCTTGTTTTATTTTGAAATGAAAAAAAAATCATACGCAGATTATTTAGAGCAGTGTTATTTAATTAATGTTATAGAGAAGACACCTGTGACGGACTTGTAACCTGTCCAGGGTGTACCCCGCCCCTCGCACTGACTGCTGGATATGGGCACCAGTGACCCCCGTGACCCTAGAAAAGGAATAAACAGGTGTAGATAATGGATGGATGGGTATAGAGAAGACACACAAGAATGTGTTTGTGTTTTCCATGTTTAGTGAGAAAATGAAGGAGCTGGTGTTCGGGCGGTCTCCAGAAAAACGCCGCATTAAAGTGAAACAACTTTAATTAGACTACCATCTTTCTGTCCCGCCCCCGTCATTTCTGGCCACTGGGAGCAATGATCGTCACCCATGTGGTTTTGTTTACAAATTACAGTAGGCTTGCAAAAAAAGCCCAATGAATGCAAATCGCACCAAACAAAAAAATAAAAATAAAGTCCGCTTTTGGTCTGGACCAAACAAACAGACCAAAGGACTTAATYGTTGCTTGCCACACTGAAAGGAGGGCAATAATTTATTTCAAATATGGCCAAGACCAAAATAAAATTCTGTCTGTTTGTTAGCAAAATATCATAGGAACCAGAAGATGTTTAATGAAAGTCAGACAGTACCTAAGGCTGCCACAGTTATTTGACCTCAGCAAACATAAAAGGCAGCATTCCTTCAAAAATGTGGTTTTCTTATTATTGAAAAGGTATTTCCTGAAACCTATTTATGATTTATATTAGAGTGACACACATCAATGAAATGTCATCAGGAATTCATTCACATGTAGTGCTGACTTAAAAATATGTTCACACATTAAAGGTTTATTTCCTATTTAACCTACAGTAAGTTTTTTAAATATTTATCATCGTGTCACTATCTTTTAATATAGGATTCCAAACAAACAGGATATTATCGTGTTATACCATCTCACAGTGTTTATGTTGTGTCTGTAGTGTCTCACAGTTATGGTGTCAGCATGAATCCCATTTCACAGAAAAGCATTAGTGAGTTGTAAAATGCTTTTCTTCTTACAGCGTGAAATAGAAATTCCTCCATATTTTCCTCCCTCTCTTCGAGCTGTCATTGTTTTCTTACTGTTTTAACAGAACACAGTTCAACCATCTGGTTCCTCCGTCCCACTCCACCACAGACCTCCATCTGTTGAAGGCACGCCGTCCACTCGTGCTGTTTTCCAGGGTGAACAGTTACCCCACACGCCTTCCGAAACCAACCTTCACACCGATCCAACCTTTGGACCGAACATCGGTGAATCCTACCAGCCAGATGAGTCCCAACCTTCAACCAGACACCAATGTGAACCACAGAGAAACACATCAGAGCAGTCCACGAGCAGCAGCCCCWCTGCTTCAGCTCCGTTATCACAGGAGACTGAAGGAAGATCCGATGAATCCCAGGCTGAAGGAGTGGAGAGCTCAGATTCAGAGTGTCTGTCTGCAACAGAGGCGAAGCTTCTGACAACAACACGAGAGGACGGATTGACTGAACTCGACCCGCCTGCTGAGAGGGTCTTCTCTGAACCTTTGTCTCCTGTGGCAGAGACTGCAGCACCCATTGAAGCAGACGGTGAAACCCAGCCTTTACCTGATCTCACGTTAAACCCCTCAGTGATCCCCAGACCYGCCTCCGAGGTGAGCCCAGACACAGCCTCTCAGTGTGTCTCGGCCAGCGGAGAGAACGACGGTGCTTCCCTGAACTCTTCATCAGATTATTCTCCAAACACGCTGGATCTCTCTGAGCCCTGGTCTGAACTCGACATCAACAGGAATCTGATGTYGTGTGTTTTCTTTCTGAGTGGAGTCGTCTCCCTCTCAGTGGTGATGCAGGAACCYCGTGCCCTCTTCTTCATCGGGCTGCTTCTGGTTTTACACCGTTTCTGAGCCCCCACACCCACCCTTAAAGGTTTATTTTGAGCTCCCGTCGATTTAAGTGCCTTGTAATAATTCCAAGATYGGCCAACGTGTGGAAAAAGGCTCAATTGTCCCTTTGAACTTGTAGGGATTTTTATGCAATATATTATGGAAAGTGCAGCGTTCAGTAGAATATTATCTATTTTTTTCATTAACCTTGTGATCACTGTAATGTCAAAGCACCGAATTTTACCAAAACAGCGGTGTAAGTGTTTTATGATTATTTTTGTTTCCTTGTGAAGATGTGACACTCAGCCAGTACAACAGTGCACCTTTAATGCCATTACTGATTAGATAAACAATGGTGGAAGCCTCCAGGTTTCAGTTTGATGCCAGTGMCAAAGTGCCTTAAAGAGCTAATATCACAGGTGGGTAATGGTTTGTGTTAAAATCCTGTCTGGTTCCAGAAATGCTCCCCTTCAAAACATGCATTACCATCTCAGATAATTGTATATTTTCACTGGTTTTGTTTAATTTCTCATACTGATGATGTTTGTTAAAATAAACCCTGTAAACATAGTATTTAGAATTTTAAAATAAGAGGACTCAGGTGGGTTTTGCTATATTTCTGAACCATTTCTGATGATTTGTGGCAGTGGTGGGCTTAGTTCAGCTAACAAATAATAGTGGATTTTTTTTTTTATTTAGTGGATTAGATTCTTCACTAACTTTGAAAACAGTAGCAAACCTATTAGCTTTTGCTAATGGTTTTGACAACTTTAGCTGTTTAGCGTTACCTTCTGCTATATATTTTTTTTTCTTTTTTTTACATGTTAGTGAATTATGAGTTAGCAAAGCTAACATTTTTGGTAGTTGTGCCCATCACTAATTTGTGGGTGGAATAGGCCAGTGGTTCCCAAAGTTGGGGTCGGGACCCACAGTGGGGTCCCGAAACATCAAGGTGGGGTCCTGAAAAGTTTTTTTCGGAATTAATTACACTAAAAAATGACAACATTTTTTTTGCCTTTGTCACAAAAATGTAAATTAAGTGTACTTAAAATGGACAAAAAATAGCGTAATAAATATTGTTACTATGCACAGGGGGAAGAGATCTCCACTGCTGGTATTTTGTGGGTCAAAAGCTGAAAAGTTTGGGAACCACTGGAATAGGCAACACGTTTACTTCAGTTCCTGTTTGTTTACATCTTTTATTCAGTTTGAACACGCTAAAACCTACAAATATTCTGACATCATTATTATTTTTGTGCAGAAAATGTTTATTTTCCTACAGATTTCTAATTTTAGTTCTATTTTAGAACTAAATAGAATGCATTTTTGCACACTGCACTATAAAACTTTCCCAACAATAGGAACGTTTAATGTGAACACATTTATGCATTTCTTTCTTTCTTACCTGCTTGTTCCCGTTCAGGGTCACAGRGAGCTGGTGCTTTTCTCYRGTGCACAAACAAGWGGCAGGGTTCAGCCTTTGGACAGGTCACCAGTCTAYCACAGGGCCACATATAGAAACAAACAAGCACGCACACGGCCAATTTAGAGTCGCCAATTAAACTTACGTGCAGGTTTTTGGTCTGTGGAAGGTAACTGGAGCACACAGAAAAAACCCACAAATGCATGGGGAAAATCATGCAGACCCCACTAAAAAAAAAGGACCTAGCTTGGTTTCAAACCCAGTGCTAACCGGCTGCATCACTGAAAACCACAAATACTTACACTCCTGAAAACTAAAGAAGTTCATTTGGTCTCTAAAATGAAATTGATGCAGCTTACACCAGGCAAGCAAAGATCTTTAGACAACAGAACAGCTGGTTTGCTTGCTTGTTTTGGTTTATTATTTGTATATTATTTCATTTAAATTTATTAAGTTTTAGAAAAAGAAAGAAAACTCTTAGTGGGTGCTAATAGTACATCGTGTAATAGTATAAGTATAGAATATTTCTGAAAACCTATTAGATTTATTATTTCTATTGTAGGTGTTAGCATTTTGTCTTGTAAACATGACATTGGCCCTTCAAAGGTTGGTGCAACGTTTTGGTCAACCTTTAGGGTCTGCTGGTGTTTTGACAAAAAAGGACCCCTGCCAAAAAGAGACACTAGTCTTGTGAAGTGCTGTTTTTAAGGGTGTGATGTCATGTGTCAAAAAAAATTGTACTACCCACAAATAGAGATGCTTGATAATTAGCCGAGGACCTTCAGACCTGACTAATGTGAATTATTTTAGGAATTTCATTAATGATATTACACAGTCAACTGATCCTTCACACCAATTTTACTTTTTGTTACACAATATCACTTTGTACAGACCRTTCTTGCAGAATTTACGGCTTCAGTAAATATTTTCATTCTTGGCRTTGTGGTCCTAAGTCACCTGCTGTTGATATTTGTGTGAATCATTGTTTCTTTTTGGAGTTAAACCAGTCTTGTTTGCACTGGAGTTGCTGAATTACACAGCTTGTGTGAGCTGATGACTTATTTCTCTTTGTCTCTATTTGGTTTGAGTCACCAAAAGTTAGTCACACAGGCAACTGCACAAAACCTACATGACCTCACGCTAACAGATCTGAGTCAGGAAGAACACTTCTGCTGCTACCTTTTGCTGTTTTATGAGCTATGATACAAAAGAGCACATGTAGGTTTTAGCCATTTAAAAATATTTAAGAGATGCAAATTACACAGTTGTTTTTCAACCCTGGTCCTCAAGGCACACTGCCCTGCATGTTTTAGATGTTTTCCTGCTTCAACACAGCTGATTTGAGTTGGTAACTGACTAACAGGCTTTTGTTGAACTGCAATCATCTGAATCAGGTGTGTCAAAGCAGGGAGACCTCTAAAACATGCAGGGCAGTGTGCCTYGAGGACCAAAAAGAGCAGACAAAAAGGGAAAAGAATTTCAGCTCTGTACTTTATGTCTATATCAAGACACAAGATTTTATCCTTAGTAGGTCACATGAACAGTTACCCTGACGTTAGCATGCTYGCAGAGACACATCTATCATCTGGCAGACGGTCAAGTAATGAGGCTCCTCTGTCTTTTCTTAAGATGGCCACTTGAGAAAACCAAGCTGGCAACAATCAACTGCCAAACCTAAGTTTGTGAGATGGTCCACTCATCCAGGGTCACACCTTGTCTCTACAGGCTGTGTTCAAACCACACTGTTGTGAATTTAACTTGTCGTATTCTTAATGATGGTTTACATCTCTGTTTGCACAAAAAGGTCACCAGAAGAGATTTGTAATGTGGACTTTTGTTTGTGAATTGTATTAAAATTATTTTAAATTGATCTTAAACACAAGATGGAAACTGATGCAGATTATGGGGACCGTCCACATGGGAATGAATTTTGTAAAAATGCTAATGGTTTTCATTGTTTCAACTTTAGTCCACAAAGAAACTCTTTAGGAACCCCAAAACAGTTTATTTATTTATGTATTTATTTTTTGAAAGGGATCTCTAACCACTTGCCCATGTTGGCTTTAACATGTTGCTCTTTCTCTACTCTACTAAAGGTTGTTTGTCACACATGAAAACTATTTGCATATATTTATACATTAGCTATGTTGTAACTGACACAATGCATTCTGGGGATGATAATGAGGATAGGCCCCACTTGAGACAAAAACAAAGAGTGAAGATTAAAAAGCAATAATGTGTGACAACAAATATATATTTTGCATTAATATTAATATTTCTATATTCTGCATAATACAGGGGTTGAAACGATTAAAAGTGACATTTAGTAATTTAGCTCTGAAGCTAATGCCATATATCGCCACACATTAGCTCAGGAGCTAACATGAAAGCTAAAAAGCTAAAGATGAGGTGAGCCTTCCATGAAGCAGCTCTATAGTCCATCATCATTATAAGTGGCAGGCAGAGTCATTTCTACATTCTCCTCTCTGTCAATGCACTCTGGTTTCATTTAAAAGGGCTGGATGTCAGACATTGTTCAAAAATAACATTGAAAATAGAGCTTGCACTGGAGGAYCAGAATGCTTTGCAACATAAATAATATGGTGATGTTTAAATGTTGACCAACACCTCAAGAGCTTCTCTGAGCTTGATGAGACATTTTCAAAATATAATATTGACTCAGTTTTATGTTTTTTTAGTGTTGCATCTGGTAGCCATTGATTCCTTGCCATTTATTTGTAAATAATAAATCAGATAACATGTATTAAAGCAGTGATTCTCAACCCTGGTCCTCAAGGACTCTTTTCCTGCATGTTTAGATGTTTCCCTGATTTGACACACCTGGTTTGAATGAATAAGTGATTAACAATCTTCTGAAGACCTGCTGAATAGCAGAGAAACAAGTAAAACATGCTGGATAGGGGTACTTGAGGACCAGGTTTGGGAACCACTGGTCTACAGTATTTAAAGTTAAGTAAATGTTTATCAAATAACRTCTAATGTTACAACTCGRAGTTCCCTTTAAACAAGTTCCAGAGTGAAAAACATCTTAAAACGCCACCCTTTCTGTATCAACAGCCAAAACACAAACTTTTGAAAAAAGAAGACATCTTTGTCTCTAATCTAACCTACAATCAAAGTGTGCATCCTACTTCCTCTTACATTTAAAACTCCAGGCCTTGTTTCCTGTTTTTGATACTTTTTTTTTTTTTGCATTTTAGCACCACTTACAGGTGTGGCAGGGTTACTACATTTTGTTTGTTTTTGATGTTTCCATGTAGATGAAGACAACTCTAGAAACATTGAYGTGTTTACAAGATTATTTTTAGAAATGACAAATAAAAAGCTTGTTTTGAAAAAAATCTGTGCTTCCATGCGAACCAGGTCTAAAGGATGAAATATGGAAGCCATCCTGTGTGGTTTGTTAGCTGTGTTGTTGATCACTTTCACTGAGGAGAACTTCTTGTTGAGTCGTGCCATGTTGATGTTAAGCAGCACATTTTATAAAACTGCTTTGTGAACCTCGCAGACAGACTGAAGCACAAAATGACAAGTTTGACGTGGTGAAATATTTTGCAGTGTATTRACATTAAACATGTTCTCATGTCCTGTACAGCTTTCTTCTTGGTTTTCATTTACCCCACACACAMAAAAAGAAAAAATACTGAAAAATTATGAACATTGCAACATCGTACAACAGAGTCGAAAAGTTAGTCATTGCTGACCCACCAAAAATAACATCAGTCTTTAGTGCCTCCATGATTGGAGCGTTTAGCTTTGCTAGARATGGAAACAAACAGATGGCAACATGAGCTGCAGAAGAAAACCAAAGGTCAYACATTGCATTGAAGGCATGGTGTCCTGGCCATTGTAAGCTGAGATCAAAATATGAGCATTGAAAACTTTCTGTAAAGCTGCCAGGATGTCAGAGACCAACTCTTATCATAGATATAATTAGTTATTTTAAAGCAATGTTATTTAAGTTTTCAAGACTAAAAAAATGTCTCGATCTAATCAAATATGAATTCTGGCAATAATTCTGACTTTTTAAAGTGGGTTCTGTAGAAAGTTAATGAACAATTCCTGTGAGTTCTTTGAGTGACCTCAGATTCTGATGCATTTCATTTGTACTAAAAAGCTGAATTTTTTGACTCCCACCTTACTAACTTTGTCAGTCAGCGCACTATGGCACTTTTAAAGCCTCTGCTAAGTACGGAAATTGAAACTAAATGTATATGAGAAAAAAAAAGTATATCTGAACAAGTAGCAGCAAGAACTACACCCAAATCAAAACCTGACAAAGACCATCTAAAGCACATGTCAAGGGTCCGTGGGCCAAATGTGGCACACCACAGCATTTTATGTGAACCATGAGAGTTTCATAGATCTATTTTCATCTTCACAAAAACATATGCTGCCAGCATTGACCATAAACTACATCTCCCATAATGCAAGTCCACTATTTTATCCATTAAATGATGACATCCCACCACTAGGTGGAGGTTCAAAAGTAGCCGTACAAAATCTACATTTTGTTGCATTTTTACTGGTTTCTTTTGTTGCGAGCCCAGTTGTGCTGGAAAGTAGGAATTTCATACTTACAAGTCAATAATTGAAACTGAAACATCCTACAATGGGAAGTCCCTGTCAGAAAATGAGAAATTTTAGAATTCAATAAAGCAGTTACTCCTCACAACTCCCTGCAAAATCAACTTTTTAAGGGATCCATGATTACCGGTAGTTGTAACATTAGACTTCATTTAATAAACATATATTTCAACTGTAAAATAAAGACTGTAAAAATACTGTAGGACATTCAGTTTTTATAATTTTTCAACTAAAGGTTTAAAAATACAGTACATTACACGGACAGGGCCATTTTATTTACATGCAAAGCATTCTGGGTAAATGATGACATGGACAGGTCAATGGTGTGAGACTGCTAGTGAGCTATATCCACCCTGAAGGTTAATCTTGGACAATATCTGATGATTGACTCTTTTAAATGAAACCAGAGAGCGTTGACAGAGAGGAGAAGGTAGAAATGACTCAGCCTGTAACTGAAAATATAGATGGAGGACAACAGTTTAGCTTGTTTGTCGCGCTAGGGGCGAGCTAATACATATAAGGCAATATAGCGTGAGGGCTAGCCCAAAGGCTAACAGGTTAAGCTGAGGTTCTTCTTCCATGAAGCAGCTCTGTTGTCCTCCATCTATATTTTCAGTTACAGGCTGAGTCATTTCTACCTTCTCCTCTCTGTCAACGCTCTCTGGTTTCACTTAAAAGAGTCAATCATCAGATATTGTCCAAGATTAACCTTCAGGGTGGATATAGCTCACTAGCAC
>NW_013952477.1:1485085-1487872 GCF_001266775.1 Austrofundulus limnaeus
ATTTATTTATTTATTTATTTATTATTTATAATAAACCATAAACAACAGTAACTTTATTCCCACCCACAAAAAAGAAATAATAAAATCTGTTCAAGCAACACAAAGACAAACCTGATATCAAACAGAAATATCTCATTAAAAAGCTGTCAACTCCATCAACAATGAAGCTTCACTTTGTGTTGTTTCAAGCAGCTTTTCATACTTTTGGCCACAGGATGAAGCCAAAGAGAGCTGTGTTGGAAAGCTTCGAGTAATGAACCCTTTTTTAAAGCAAGCTTCAGTGCTTCAGAAAAGCTTCATTTGCCCATCACTACTGTTAGCTTTTAGACAGTCATTTTGCTACATTTAGATTTAAATGATTTGCTACTTTAACCTTTAAATAGTTGTTTGCTGTATTTTTTATGTTCAGCAATAACATCTTGCTGTGTTAAGCTACTCTTTTGCTAATTTAGCTTTCAGTTAGCATTATGCGACGTTTGCATTTACTTAGCGTTTTGTTATTTTTAGCTTTGTGAAACCATTTTGTACAATTAGCTTTTAACTATCCTTTTGCTACTTTCGCCTTAGATGTTCCAATTATAGGCATTTTCCACTTTAGCAATAAGTTAACATTTAGCTGTGTTTTACTATTCTTTTGCTACGTTTTGTTTCCAGTTAAACTTTTGCTACTAAAAGGCTAGCCTTTAAGCAAAAATTTTGCAACATTTAGTTTTGCTATTTTGCTTCATTTATAGTTATGTTATTCTTAGCTTCTAGTTAGCCTTTCGCTACTTTTAGCTTCATGCTAAAAGTAGCTATTTGCTACTGTTAGCTTTATGCTAGCATTTACTTAGCTTTTTAAGCTAGCCAATTGCTATGCTTTAGCTTCTTTAACCTTTAGATATTTGCTCCATTTAGCTTGGCTTTTYGCTATTTACGATTTAGTTGTTTTTATCTACCCTTTTGCTACTATTAGCTTTCAGTTAGTATTTTGCTACTTTTATCTATCCTGTTACAATTTATAGCTTTTGTAGCTTTAGCCAGTGGTTTTTAATACCTTTAACTAAAAAGGTATGTATTTTCTAATTGTTATGTGTTGACATGGTGGCCATCATCGCTCACGAGGACCCAGAATCCCTTGCTGCTCCGCACTGACAGGCCTCTGCGTGCCTCTGACGTCCAGTCGGTCCAGTTCAGTCCGGCTCTGAGGACAGGAGACCGATGGAGGACGGAATGCCGACAGCCGGAGCTCCTCTCTGTGTCCGCGGCAGGAGAAAACAGGAGAGCCTGGTTCCGGGACTGGACCGGAGCACCGCTGTGGAGTCGCGGCCCACAACAAGCAGCAGCAGGCCCGCCTCCTCCCTCCTCTCACCGCCTCCCTCCCTCGCCGCCTCCGAATAAAACCGAACGCTTTCCGCGAATGTGCGATCTCCCTTCTCGCCAGCAGCCATAATTGGGATTATTCAGGAATAATTCGCCTGATCCTGCCGTGCTGCTTTTCTTTTTTTTTAGGGGGGGCTAACGTTTTTATTTTTCTTTTCATTTTTTTTGTTTTTATTATTTATTTTTGTATTTAAACGTGACTTAGACGCGGCTCCTGCGTGGTGGGTTTTTTTTTTTCTTTGCTGGGATTTTTTTATGTGCTTTGGTTTCCTCATACATTTCATCTGTCATGGAGGCTYTTATTGTGGACCATTAAGATGTAGTCCACCTTAGCAAGGCGGCAGCCAAACAAAGACTGCAGACTGACAGTGCAGGCTAAAAATGCACGGCGTTTTATTATTCTTATTCTTATTATTTCTTCTGCTTTTGACTGAAAGATGGGAAATAGAGACGCCGTCTGTCCTGATGGCCATCGCACACGCCAAGACAGTTCTTTTAGAGGATTTTTTTTCTTCCTCTCTGATTGTGGGTGGGTTATTGTAAGTATTCTGACATCACTTGGATATAAAACCAGAGCATAAAATTTCACCTTTTTTTTTATCGTGTTTGTTTCCAGCGCAATTAAATTTTTCTGGAGGCTGGTCGACGTGATGCAACATAAAAATCTGTTTTCTCGGATGATATTCAAATGAAGGGAAGCTGTAAAAAGGGTGGCGGTGGACGCATGTTTTTCCCTCCCGCTCCTCTTTATAACACGTCCTTTGAACGGGACTCGGCAGCAGCCAGGGCTCCTCGGATTGTTCGATCAGCTGTTGATTATTCATGTTTCTTACATGTTCGTCCGTCCGATCGCCTCCGCCGATGGATTTTGTGCAGAACAGGTGTTGTTTGAGCCTGAGAGAGCACCGAGAGGAGCGGGGAGCCCGGTTATGTGTCTTTCTGTCGGTCTAACGAGCTGTGAAACAAAGCAAACTGGGATMATTTAGTTTGTTTTTTGACCGTGAAATAAGAGCAGAAACCAAAGAATGAAGGAATGAAAGGTAGGTTATCATCTGTCTCTGTCTCCTTCTCCCCCCACCCCCTACACACACATACACACACACACATACACACACACACATACACACACACATACACAGAAAAATGGGAAAAAAACAGCAGAGGTGATTTTGACACCTGTTCATCTGATTTTCACTCCACCCTGTGTTTCAGGCCTAGCCGACATGGCAGCCATTTAATCAGGTGAAATGATGTCAAACTGGCGAAGCCTTGTTTTGTGTTAAGAAAGAAAGAAAGGAGAAAAAAAAAAGGACTGGGTTTTGTGTTCATGGCCTACATTGACAAGGCCCACCCAAACCATCAGCATCCCTCCCTATGCTTTGTTACCCCCCCCCCCAACACACACACACACACACAATCAGAAGG
>NW_013952477.1:1488362-1501793 GCF_001266775.1 Austrofundulus limnaeus
CCCCCACCCCCCGCCCCACCGTACACCCCCATGCATTCAGTCAAACACCCACACTTGCACAAAGTATGCGAGCTGTAGTATCTTAGCAACGGGCTAGGTAATTACTGAGAGAGCCAAGGAGCTGGCATGCTGTAGAGCTGCTGATCTGATCCCAGCGTTAGAAAAACAGAAAGGCAGAGATTTGAGCAGTGCTGTCCAACATCCACGCTGTGGCCACTTCAGTTCCCCCCCCCCCATCCCATTTAAAAGCTTAAAAGCTGTTTTCAGTTTCGATTTTTTTTTTGTCTGAAAAAAAATGTGTTTCTGTTCACAGGTGGTGAGGCCGTGGACAAAGAGGGGAGGATGATTCGCTCGTGTAGAAACGATCAGCACGGCCTCTCCTTGTAGAGACGAGGGAGCCGCGGGGAGRCGACGGCTGTAGGAGGGTAGCAACTGTGTTGGAAAAAAAGGGGCCGGCCCCCGATCGGCCAGGTTCTCGCGGAAGGTGGTAGAATGGCGAATCAGAGCTTTGCCATCGACGGTCCTGGCAGTTTACTGGCTGTGCTGGCCTCCCAGAGCGGACTGTCGAAAGGCGGCGGCGGCAGCGGCGGCGACAGCAGCACTGGAGGAATCTCGGCCACAGATGTGTCTGCCTACTTTAAGCTGGTCTTCTTGGGGTTGATCATCTGTGTCAGCCTGGTGGGCAACCTCCTGGTGTCCATGCTGGTTCTGCGAGACAGGACGCTTCACAAGGCTCCTTACTTCTTTCTTTTGGACCTGTGCCTGGCCGACGCAGTCCGCTCCGCCGCCTGCTTCCCCTTCGTSCTGGTGTCTGTCCACAACAGCTCGGCCTGGACTTACAGTAACCTGAGTTGTAAGGTTGTAGCTTTCATGGCCGTCCTGTTCTGTTTCCACGCTGCCTTTATGCTGTTCTGCGTGGCTGTCACCCGCTACCTTGCCATCGCCCACCACCGCTTCTACGCCAAACGCATGACCATCTGGACCTGTGCTGCCATCATCTGCATGGTGTGGACTCTGGCCGTGGCCATGGCGTTCCCGCCCGTCTTCGACGTGGGAACGTACAAGTTCATCCGCGACGAGGACCAGTGCATTTTCGAACACCGCTACCTGAAGACCAACGACACCCTGGGTTTCATGCTCATGCTGGCCGTGGTGGTCCTGGCCACCCACGGCTTCTACGCCAAGCTCCTGCTCTTCGAGTACAGACACCGCAAGATGAAACCCGTCCAACTGGTGCCGGCGATCAGCCAGAACTGGACCTTCCACGGTCCCGGGGCCACGGGCCAAGCCGCGGCCAACTGGATCGCTGGATTCGGTCGCGGTCCCATGCCCCCAACTCTGCTGGGCATCAGGCAGAATTTACACAATCAGCACCGGCGGCTGCTCGGCATGGAGGAGGTGAGGTCAGAGAGGAGGCTGGGCAGGATGTTCTACACCATCACCCTGCTGTTCCTCATCCTCTGGGCGCCGTACATCGTGGCGTGCTTCTGGAGGGTGTTTGTCAAGTTCTGCTCCATCCCCCAACAGTACCTGTCCATCACCGTGTGGATGAGCTTCGCCCAGGCCGGCGTCAACCCCATCTTCTGCCTCCTGCTCAACGAGGACCTGAGGAAGGTGCTGAGAGCCCACCTGCCCACTTACTGGAGGACTAAACAACACCTGCCCCAGGACGAGGCCTACTGCATAATGTGAGAAATTAAATCAAATAAATAAAACGAGGTCAATGCAAAGAATGTTTCTAGATTTAAAGTGAAGCTAACAGAGCTGAAGTGTAAGGAGCACTTGGAATAAGTCAGTGTCTGATTTGTTGTTTTTGCGCAACAAAATCCAATTTAAGAATCTAAGAAATTCAGGCACAGTTTGAAGAATGTTGATTTAAAAGGTGCAAAGGTTTGGAGCAGGGCAATAGAGAACCTTACTCCCCCCAACTGGTAACACTTGTAATACTGATCCAGTACTGTATCGAGATGTTGGAAAAGATCCCTCACCCCAGTTCCGTACGACAGATGCCATTTTAAAATAACGTTGCCTTATTTTAGACGGACCCGCTGCAGAACTTTGAGCCTAGAGCTAGTATGCGTCAACGGTAATGCTCTGACCAGAAACCGACTTGAAGAAACGTGCCGTGGACTATGAATAGGGCGGGGAGGGGGGACTGATCAGAGCTTTACTAACTCTGAAACACATCAAAGAACTCAAAGGGTCTGAATAGAGCGACACACTCTAGACACCTTTTCATGTAATTCAAAGAAGACTGTCAGGATATTAGGTGGACCCAATAACCTTGGACACATTTAAATAGCTGTTGTGAACCCAGAAGCCCCTAACATGCTTGATTTTTTTTCTTCTTTTTTCAAACTTATAGGGCGTGTCAGGTTTCTTTGTAACATAAAAAGGGGGGCAAAAAAAGAAGGAAAAAAAAGCCTGTTTTGCTTTATTTGTAAACAATACATGTTAAGCAGATGACACTATTTTGAAATATGACTTGATTTCATATTGTACAGACTGTACAGGAATGACCATTCCTGCTTGTGTGTTTTTATATAGCATTTGTGTGTATGTGTGCGCGCTGAGAGAGAGAGAGGAAAAGGTAAGAGAGAAGAAAAAAGAAAAAGGGGGAGAGAGGCAGGACGAGTCAGACAGAAATAACGATGATCGAATAGGTTTCAGTAAATACCGAGTCAAAATGAAAACCACATTTCGTTGTCTCCAAATCCAGCAAAACTGAGCAATCATCATTTGGAAATTAGATCTTTCAGTGGATTTCTGCGACCGGGAAAAGGGGTTACGATTCTCTTTTTTTAATATAAAATGCTAATGTGCAAGTTAATGTGAAAAACAGSGAAGAAGGAGGGATTCGTTTTACTATTTGTACATTGCAAACAGGCTATAGGATTTAATGACTTGAATAATGATGTATGTATATTACATCATCTTAAAAAGAGTATTAAAAAGTGTACATTTATTAATGGTTTTGGGGAATGTTTGAAACCACTGGACTGTTAATGTCTGCTTATCTCAGAACTTTAAAGAGGACATGACGTGGCCCCCTTTTGAGATGAAGGAACCTCTGACGTTACCCCGGCCCTCTTATATTTCTGCTCAATTTGAAAATGTCACCGTTTCTGAGTGTCCAGATCACAGTAACGTTTCTCCAAATCAAAGCAACTTCAGGCTGTGTGGATCCCCCACCCCCCACCCCTGACTCAATCAGCGCACTCCAAATTAAGATTCCTGTGATGTCTGACCTTCGGTACGTTAGGCATATAGATATATATTTGTGCAGTCAGTTTTCTAAATGTGGACACTTGCACAGCAAACTGTTCCAGCATGCATTCCACTGCGTTTCATAGATCCAAGACTTGGGTTCCACAACTTGTACAGATGCTGCGGGAAAGACGAAGCGACACGCGAACTGGGGTCCATGATTTGATTTTCGATTTGATTATTATTTTTTGTGTTAGGCATTCCTTTTTGCGAGATGATTTTCTGTGACTGTACAGTTTAACTGAGGTGGTTCTTTTGCCCACTCATCAATAAAGACTCTACTTTTGATGCTGTTTGAGTTATGAGCTGTCTGGACGGAGATGCAGCTGCGTGTAGCACAGAACGACGTTGTTGCTTTCTCATCGTCCGCAAAAAGAGTCATGACCCATGACAACGTTTGCACTCTGGCCAACGACCACTTCTCAGTTCAAAAGGTTTTGTGTTTTATCAAACATTTTCAATCTGCAGCATTTAGAAGATGAATTGAACTCCATTCAAAATACAGGTTTCATACAAGATCTGAAGTGAAAACTCCTCTACAAGCAGGGGGTCTTCTTGCTGTGCAGGGTTACATTTGGACAGTTGTGCTGCGCAGGAGACAACACAATCAGGAAAAGAGTCTCAAAATCACCAGACTGACTAAATAATGTTTGTTACTGCCAAGTAAGTAACGCTGCGGCCAAAACAGTATCGAGTTGATTATTGATGCAGCTTACTCCTATTAATGTACTTTTTTTTCTGTAAGGGGGAAAAAAAACTTTATTTCACTTACTATACTTCAAAAGTTACTGTAATACAAAAGTTAAAGTACTGGAGGAAAAAAGCGACACGGCAGAAACAATGAGAAAAGTTGAATGTAATGATTAAAAACTAAAGACTACAGATTAAAAGTTCAGATTGTTTGACATGGGGRTTCTAAGAAAAGATTGTGAACATCTTACCTGTTGTAGATATATATTTGAACAAACCTAGTTTGGAAAAATAATTGTTTAAAGTCTGGTAGGAGGGTTAATGAGCAAATGGCTAGTCTGAGTGGGGCCAGGACAGCTCCAATCTAAAAAATAATAATAAAGGAATACACGATTAACATGATTTTGTTTCAAGTGCAAATAGCAGCACTTCAGCTGCAGCCTTGGACACTTGCGGTTTGAAAATATTATTTCAGACTCTATGTTTATGTAAAGGTTGATGAAAGAGCATTTGCTTGAACCACTGTGACATTTTTAAGGATGGAGTTGYTTCATGGTGGCAGTAATCCAGTTTGGAACTGGTCCTAATGAGCTGTTAGTCCAGTGTGATCAGGATCAGCTCTAACGCAGATTTCTGTCATTTTAAAACCTAATATAAAGGTATTGTAGCAGGTTATGTAAATACTACTTTTAAAACCATACTATTGTCACTTTACATGGTTATTCTTGCAGGAACAGTATTATTATCAGCTTCACAACTCTCCTGTCTGCCAGGGGTGGTACAATAGAGGCACAGGYCAGATCTGTTAATCTGTTGGTCTGTGCCCCCGACCCAACCATAATAAAAAATACATAATAAAAAAAGACAAAGCAAAGCTTCAATTCATCATCAGTATTTTAATACAAGTTTGGTTTTGGATTATCAGTGGCCCCCACCTAAGCCGCCCCTATAGCCTGCACCATTAGTGCTACAGCTAGCTGCTATTACTGCTGTTTCTGCTTACAAATAATCAAAATACTTTACATTAGTAGCTGCATATGCTAACAGTGATGTAATGTAGAAGAAAAAGTTAGCTTCTGCTCATCTGTTAGCTTGGTAATCTGCTCAGAACTAAACTTTATTTCCCCAAACTGATTATGATCAAACAGCTACCTGCAGCAGGTAAGATAGTTATTACTGATCTTTTTWTTCACTTAATTCCACCTCAAGAGATCTGAACTCAGACTGTGGACACGCTTAATTAGTGTGACATTATAATAAAAATAACACATTGTTTGTTTTTACTTGAGAATATAGTTGATAGTGAGCTCGCAGAAACAGAAACTGTGTAAAAGTGAATCCTGACCCATGAGTGGCAGGCAGGGAGTGGAGAGTCATCAGTGGGAAGGATGTGCAAAATTCACATTTACAGCTTAGAAAACAAATCCAAAGAAGTGTCAAAACTCCTGGGAAGATTTTTCCAGAGATATGAACGACAGGTGTGTCCAAAGATAGTTTTTCTCATCAATATGATGGATTAAAGAAGAAATTTCCTGGTGAAGTTTTATCTTAGGGTCGAACTCATTAGTAAGTATAAAACTTTAAAATACACAATAAGCCGCTTTCAGTGCTGAATCTCCAGCTCTTGTGGTTTATAAAACAACTAATTTAACAAACGGTACGTAACAAGCTGCACTGAAGATGTGACGTTAAAATGAAATGGATAGGATGGGAGAAAATAATATGCTTGTATTTTAATTAGGCCCTGATTGAGATCCTGCTGCTGGATGGTTGTGTAATCTATATAAAAACAATCATCCTGTGTTTTGRGTTTGAATGAGAGCTAATTTGCTTTGTCTGCAGTGGTGCACTCAGAGTGTGCACGTTGGAGATGTTTTCCATTGTGAGCTGCAGCAGCGTCAGTGTGCACGTCCTGAAAACATCCCTGCTGCTGACAGGTTGCAGTGCCTCTCAGAACTGATGCTGCAGCTTCATCTCAGGCCTTATTTTTAGGTTCCTCCCCACCTCTGTCTCCAAGATCCACAACAAAGAGCCTCTTACTCATCTGTGAAGCTCACGCCCTGCCTGGGTGAAAGATGCTCACTAGAAACACTATTTCTCGGCCTTTGCTCCCTTTTTTGATTAGATGTCTCTTGACAGTTTTAAAATAAAAAAAAATATGTCCCAAAATGTCCAGGCAGYAGCCATTCAATGTTTTTTTTCTACACACATATGTCATTAAACAAATCTCATCAACCTTGAGAGGAAAATACTGAACTTTGATGGTTTATCCAAGAAATGCGTCGTTTCTCCTTTTTTTGAACATTTTTTACCAAACTTTTTCAGCTACACCTTTCATCTATTTTTTAATGAAATCCAGTTTTCAATAAAAAAAAACACATTCATCTGTTTAGAAATAGTTATTTCTAAATGGATGAATGTTTTTATTCAAGGTTGCTTAAGCTAATTTAATGAGCAAAATGTTTAGTTTTTAAAATCCTGTCTTTTTTTTAGAACAGTCATATAAGTTTTAATAAATGAGCACAAAAAGTGAGGGAATGTGTGTTTGGTATTATTGTGATGTTATAACAATGATTCTTGGCAATAAATCTTGCAGGCACCTGATTGGCAGCACCTGGAGGCATCAGAAGCTCAAAACAAGAGTCAGTAACATCAAAAGAAGCTGTTTGGTAGAGAAGATTTGGCAGTTATTTCATGTGCAGGACCCACATACTCAGCTCTACTGTTCATCCCACAAATGCATGTTCCTTACAAATGTGGCTCCATTTAAAARGGAAATTAACAGGCTTTCCAACGGTACAAGATTTATTGCCAAGAAGCATTGTTACAACAAAGAAAAAATCTACCAAACACTGATTTCCTTACTTATTGGACTAAGTAGTGTGCATTTCAGTGTTTACATATAAAATATGAACACAGCAGTCAGAGAAAACGTTTCAGTTCTTTTGTCTGTGTTGGGACGATACAAACTGCACATTGGAATGGGACAATAATTTGTTGGGATGCATCACAGCTCCAGAAATCCTGAGTCTGAGCTTCGACCTGAAGCATCCAGCCTGTCAGAACCACACAAATATTTCAGGTGTCAACATTTGTTTGTAATGTTTCATTTAGCTTCTATTACTTTGAGAATATGTAACATGTTTTCCAGTTGAGGGGATTATGAAGAAMAACCTGTTTCTGATTTACAGCCTCACGATGTCAACATGTAAAAAAACAAAAKAATCACAAAGCAGAAAGCCTCATGATTCTGTGATGGCTGAATACTGACCTAAACTTCTAAATATTAGGATGAAWATCAGACAACTGCATTCTGAGTTTCAGGTGTTTTTCTTTTAATAATCACTTGCAGTTTTTTCCCTTTGCTTACAATCATTTCAGGTAGTTTTTTTTTTATTGTTGTCAGATCTCACACAATCTAAAATAAGGTGCCAGATTGACTGAAACATGACACACAATACTGTTAAAGTAATCTTTTAGCACAAAACTCACTTAATATTTTAGGTTAAATATGTGACCTGAAAAAAAAAACACCAACAGTTTTTCATGATTTAAATCAATCAGAGAAATAATTATTTTCTGTTAGTAAAGAATTAGAATGCTTAGATGGAGTACTTATAATTGATCAAATAACATTATTAGTTGTAAAGATCTTTTCTAAGCCAAATGTAAAATGAAAGTCTGATCTGTGTGAGTAAAACAGCTGGTATGAAGAAGCCATGAAGTTTAACAGCAAAGTTTCCTAAAGTCAGCCACAGGCAGGAATTGGTAAATAAATGTACATAAAAAACAGCTTTTATTCTGTGATGATCGTGTGCTGAAAACACTAAGGTGCATTCTGCTGCAAGTTTACTGACAGCAAATTAGTTTTTTGTAACCCTTTCATGTYAAAAGAAAGTGGAAGAGGCTTGAACACATATTGGCCATTTTGTAGAGTGGGGTTCTGAGTAAAGGTTACAAATAATATCTTACCTGTTGTAGATGCATCTTTGAACCTGAGTGCAGAGGAACCCTGTWCTTTTATTGTGAAAACATGACAGATAATTTGTGAAACAGATCCGGTTCAGCTTGCTGTTTATCTATTAGCTTCTATGGTGGCTGTTGCCCTGTTTCTGCTCCTCCATGCGGTCACAGACGCTACCAGTGGACAGGATGAGTGGGGCTCAGTCTAGGGTTCTTATTCAAGTCTATGATTGAAATCAACCTTAGCCTTATAACTGTCTGACTAGCCATTGGCTCATCAGTGCTGTCACTTTTTTTTCTCTAAACTGAGGCTGCTCAAAGAGTGATCTACAAGTATGATMAAATTTTATACAAACTACCACAACAACAATGCTAATAGTCCTTTAAATGTTTAAGACAATAATAAAATAATCTTGGCCTTAATGCCTGACATGCAACATCTCATCAGAGCTTATTTATCCAGCTTCAAGCAGGATCAACTTATTTATGGGAAACCATGAACATGTCAATGAAAACAAAATGAACTGACAATGACAGCAGTTTATTTGTGTTAAATAAATTATTTGAACCTGCAAACAGCATCCAGAGTACACATATACAAATACGTACAAACACATACTTATAAACACGCTTATCGTTTGGGATAAATGGTCTGATATGCCTACTGACTGAATCGCAGCTCAGTTTCATGCACGTGGTCTCAAATGCAAACAGGCAACAGAGAGCAAACAAGGCAGTTGTACAACACTTGATTACACTGCTTGAATAAGAGTTATATAAATAGTGAACTAGAGTTATGCCAGAGGGAACGTCAGTGTGATACAAAGTGTTGCCCCCCCACTAAGATTATGTAGCATCCTCTTCACATGAATTCAGTCACATCCACACTAGCTGGAGGGAAGCCATGACACATACATGGTTGTAGTGATCACTCCTGAAAAACAGCTGCAGGTGTAGGAGTACTGACGCGCACGCACGCACGCACACACACACAACCCACCCAGTGACTTTTCTAAGACATCCTCCATCACCTACGCAGGATGATTTGATTGCACTTGAACACGACATTAAAACGTTTGAAGCAGCCCGTTACATTCCAGTGGAAACCTACAGATTCTTATTGGACGGTTAAAGAGCAGCAGGCCTCTCATACGCAGCCTCGTGTCGGCGGGCCGCCTCACTTCTGCTCCCGCCTCCAGACGATGACCATGCCGGTGGAGTCGGCAGACGCCAGCAGACTCTCGTCGCAGTTGAAACTCACGTCTAAAACGGGCCCTCCGTGGCCCTGCAGCTTGTTGACTATGGCCTTGGTGTTCCGCTCAACGTCGAAGAAGTAGACGCAGGTGTCCTCGCTGCCAGTCACTGAGGCACAGGAAGAAACCACACAAATTTAACAATAATCAGTGTTCTATTAAAACAGCCCGCTTCACCACCATACTGTCTGAAGGAACATCATTTATACTGAAATGAAAATGAAATTTACTCCTTTTTTGCCATCTAGCTCAAATTAACTGTTACTTCACATAACATAAAAAGAAAGCCAAACCAAGGGAGAGGGTCTTATTCTGCAGGGCGAAGCAGAGTTGCTGTTTCCTGCTCTCGTGTGTACAACACGCTGTATAAAATAGGTTGCTTTGTTGCTGAAAGATTGCTAATTTGAGCTGTTTTTTTAATCCAGAAGCAGCGGCGGCGTGCTATTTTTGCCTGTGCTTCGCCTGCAGCAAGCAATCCACCGTGGTCTCATTTTGGATTCAGATATCCCAGCAGGTATGCTAGGAGAGCGCAGAAGGAGCGCACAGAGACCACAGTGGGAACTGAGAAACCTCTTACCCACACAGGCCCCTTGTCTGAAAGACATGAGGGGGCAGAAAATGCTATGAATGTGCTGAGAGCCGTGCTGGATGGGGAAGCTTCTCTTCAGCTGCAGAGTTCCTTCGTTGTCCACCACCCTGCAGACGGGAACAAACTCAATAAACAAAGTCTTTTAAAGCCCGTACGCTCGGGAAGGACGACTATGATTAAACAGAGCAGCTTTAACGGACCAACCTGTACAGCAGCAGCTTGTTGATGCAGGCGTTGACCAGCAGGGAGGGGTCTCTGGCCTCCCGGCTGATCCAGGAGCGAGCAGATATGCTGCAGATGGAGCTGCCTTCACTCACCACCAGCCGCTTGGCTTTGGTTAGCTTCCCTGAGGGGAGGGAGGAGCCGACAGACACACATCAGCTGCATTCTCTCTCATTCAGTAAAAAACAAAATCAGATGAGCATCACCATCTACAATAACTCTTTAGTTAAAGGAGCTACAACACCTAACTTCCCTCTGGGATCAATAAAGTGTTTTTGTATTGAACTGAGTTTGTGATGCACTCAGAGGACAACTGTTACCTGTTGCCATGTCGAAGAGGAAGGAAAAGATGCTGCCCCTGTCATCGCCAGCCCACAGGATCCTCCCCGGTGCATCAAAGGAGAGAGACAGCACGCGGCCTGTCAGCTTACTGGAGCCCCCCTTCACCTTCTTCCCAGTGGAGATGTTAACCACCTGCAGGTGGTGCTTGCTGTTTCCCACCTACAATACAGAGCCAGGAGTGAGGACCTTCATCATTCCTGCAGTGCATCACTGAGAAGCCAACTGATAAACCGTGTTCTGCCGCCGAAAATTCAACAAAACATGACAAAATGATTTCATGTTTGATTTAATGCAGCGTAAAAAGTCACGGATAAGGCAAAAAAACACCAACGAAAAAAACCTAAGGTTAAATCAAAAGCCATCAAGACGTTCGCTGCTTTAGTTTTTGGTTTCCAAATGCTGACATTTAAATTTGAAATTTGAATAAATGTCTGCTGTATACGCCACGCTCGTGCATTATTTAGAACCAGATAAAAGGCTTCCATCTGGAGGTTATTTCCCCTGCATGTACTGGTCGGAGGTACACTGCACTCACATGAATAAGAAATAAAACATGTTAGAATTAAGTTCAGAGAGTGGGATTACCTTTGCAAGTGGAAATAAAAAAGTGCTCATGCCAGCTGACATTTTGGAGTAAATCTAAACCAATAAAAAGGCAAAAAATATAATAATAACAACAACAACAATAATAATAAAAAGTTGACTAAAACAGCAGAGGCCCTGCAGTAAAGCAAACACTGAAGGACAAGTTTTTTGGCATTTTTCAGGTGGTGTTTGTGTGTGTGTGTGTGTGTGTGTGTGTGTGTGTGTGTGTGTGTGTTCTCTCACTAAACATCCAGAGAAGTTTTAATATTTGTGGCACAAACAGTTTGGACCGATTCAAAAGGTTTTTAGACGACTGCAACTAAGTTAGACTGTAAAATCAGAGCTGCACTCAGGCCTCTRACATTAGTCGTGTTTATCTTGGCCACCAGTATAAACGGCACTAGATTTTAAAAATAACGCCAAAAAGCAACGATAGTTCTGTGCATGCACAACTTCCTGTTGTGATTTTCTATTACTCAGAAGTCTGAATTTTTAATAAAAGGGTCTGGATCAATATTTTCATTTTTTCAGGTTTTCTGGAGGTTCTTCAAAGTCGTTTTATAGACTTTGACTGCTCACCACCCCCACACATTTTTTGTTCAGTACCAGGTCGTTTTCCGATAAATGATGTTTAACTCAAACCTGTGTTGTGTTGACATATAGACAACTTGGCAAAGGAACGACTTCAAACTAAACCTTTAATGTATTTGTGACGAGCCTGCAACACAGTTTGTTTGCCTTTTTTTTTTTTTTTTTTTTTTTAGAAAAATACAAGAAAGCTACTTGGACGAAAAATAAAAACACATCTCCAGAAGTCCATTTGTCTTTGATCCATCTTGTGAGTTTATACAAAAAACAGCTTGACAAAAGATTTTTTTAGCTTCACAAAGTGATTGTAAAAAAGCCATGAAGTGAAAACTTGACAGAGTAGATGATGAACTAAAGGATGATGCATCTCTCAGGTCTTTGATGGATTGTTTTGTTTAAAGAAATGACCTTCAGATACTGTTCATCTGTTGTTAAGACTTCATACTTCTTACATCTTTCACTCTGCCCCCCTTTATTTATTTTAAGCACACACTGGACGAAATGCTTTCATGGTTAGGTACAAGGAACGAGACTAAAACTGAGGGGAAACAAACTGCAAACGTTCAAAGCATGAATTGGAAAGACCTTCAGAAAGTCTGAAGAAATATTGATCAAGACCACTTTGAAAAATTACAGAAAAAAAGTCTGGCTCCTGTAAATCCAAACAAAGAAATTAGAGGGAGGTTTTAAACTTTTTTAAAATGATTGTACTGTTAAAACAAATCATTACTGAAGGTCACAAAGTGCTTACTGAGAAAATGAATAGTTACAGAAATTGTTATTTTTTTAAATTCAATACAAGTTTAATTAACTTTGATCACATCTTTGTCTTCATYGAGTGTTAATTTACTTCGATTAGTGTACTGGTCCAGAGTGAAGGAACYATCAGTGCATTAGTGTTTATGTCACCATCTTTCATATTGTTTTTGTCAGGCTAAACTTTGTATCTTCAAGTATTATACAGTGGGGTGCAAAAGTTTAGGCAGCCTTGTTAATTTTCCTGATTTACCTTTATAAATCATTGATTGTTTGGATAAAAAAAAATCAGTTAAATATATCATATAGGGGACAAATACAGTGATATTTGAGGAGTGAAATGAAGTTGATATGATTTACAGAAAGTKTGCAATAAGTGGTTAAACAAAATTAGGCAGGTGCATAAATCTGGGCACCAAAAAAAATAACAACCTTAACTCAATATTTAGTAGATCCTCCTTCCACAGTAATAACAGCCTCTAAACACTTCCTATAGCTTCTAATGAGAGTCTGGATTGTGGCTGAAGGTATTTTAGACCACTCTTCTTTACAAAACATCTCTAGTTCATTCAGGTTTGATGGTTTCTGAGAATGGACAACTCTCTTTAAGTGACACCACAGATTTTCAATAAAATTCAGGTCTGGGGACTGAGATGTCCATTCCAGAACATTGTACTTGTTCCTATGCATGAAKRCCTYAGTAGATTTTGAGCAGTGTTTAGGGTGGTTGTCTTGTAGGAAGATGCAGCCCCGGCTTCAGCAGCTTCAGCTTTGTCACTGATTCCTGGACATTGGTCTCCAGAATCTGCTGATCTTGATTGGAATCCATGCGTCCATCAAATTTAACAAGATTCCCAGTCCCTGTACTGGCCACACAGCCCCACAGCATGATGGAACCACCACCAAATTTCACTGTAGGTAGCAGGTGTTTTTCTTGGAGTGCTGTATTATTTTCCTCCATGCATAACATCCCTTGTTCTGCCCAAATAACTCTATTTTAGTTTCATCAGTCCACAGCACCTTATTCCAAAATGAAGCTGGCTTGTCCAAATGTGCTTTAGCATACCTCAAGCAGCTCTGTTTGTGATGTGGGCGGAGAAAAGTCTTCCTCTGCATCACTCTCACATACATCTTCACCTTGTGTAAAGTGTGCTGAATAGTTGAACGATGCACAGT
>NW_013952477.1:1502255-1508379 GCF_001266775.1 Austrofundulus limnaeus
GTACTATATAACATTTTAGACACATTCTAGACAGTTTATCAGCTAAAAAAAGTTAATTTTGGGGTAAGTTACTCTTTAACCAATTTTTTCACACTTTCTGTAAATCATATAAACTTCATTTCACTTCTCAAATATCACTGTGTTTGTCCCCTATATGATAAATTTAACTGATATTTTTATCCAAATAATCAAGGATTTATAAAAGGTAAATCAGGAAAATTAACAAGGCTGCCCAAACCGTTGCAYCCCACTGTATTACAGGAGTTCTTAAATACAGTATTGGTTTGCATAAGTACAGCTTTTCTTTAGAAAAGAAACCATAACCATAGTTTATTTTAAATGAAAGATGCTGAAAAGTGAGGTTTTTGGAGATAGAAGGTTTGTTTCTGCCTGACAAAGATGATATGCAAAGCAGCATCTCTGCACTTGTCATTCCATGGGAGATAAAGCATCAGACAAAATAGCAGCACAACATCCAACAGTCTGTTAGATTTGTTTATTCCTAAACACGGACCATATTCGAGTTTCCACTGACTGAGAAATAGAGCACAGCTTGGGGGAGTCGCCTGTTACTGGGGAGTATTTTTTGTTTGTTTAGGATAAGTGCCCCAGCTCTTAAAATGACGCCACTTATTCTAAAACTACAGCAGTTCAAGTGTTACTAGCATTCTTGGCCCCCTTCACATTGGATGACAACCTCACTGACAAGCAAAAGAAAAGAAAAAAAGAGAAATCAGTCAGAATGTGAATTGTTTTTGCAGGGTTTTGACAAGGTTGTATTACRAACACAGTAGGCTCTCCATTATACATGACAGAGAGAGATGGGTGATGGTTCTGAACATGCACAAAACTTTTATAGCAAACTGGGTTATTGTTTTGTGGCAAAAATATTAATGATGTGGAGCCTCTGCCKATCAGCAGGTCTGGGTCTGGACTGATCACGCTGGCCTTACAGGCTACATGAAAACACAGTACAGRCATGATACCCAGAGTTGTAGAGTAATGCTGGCAGAGCGTGATCATGCAAAAATAAATAAATAGAAAACTAAAAACTATGTTGAGTACAAAGAGTTTTGCAACACCTTGGCTGCCTTCAACTGATGTAGTTTTTCCAGCAACATTCACAAAGATCTTGTAGGTCGGAGAGACAGTTTCAGGGTTGTCTTTCTGTGTGAAAGTAGTCCACATTTATATTATTACTAATCTGAGCAATCACCTGCTCTGTTATTASCCATTTACTTTTAAAATAATTCTGCTGTAATTGCACAATGTGTCTGCACTGTGATACTTTACAGTTAGTACTCTGTTAAGATTGTTTTGCACTGAAAATAGGCAAATTCTGATTCCTAATGTCAGATTCTGATAGTCTACTGTCTCTAAAACAATTTTTTTAAATTCTTGCACAATTCTTTATAATATATTTTTTTGTTATTAATAGTTGTATCATGGCTAGTCTGTGTTAATTTTGTGTACTGTCTATAGTTTGTAAACTAACTAGCGTGTGAACCTCTGTACTGATGCTGCTGTGACACCTGAATTTCCCCTCAGTGGGACAATAAAGGCTATTTCTATTCTATTCTATGAAGAAATGTAGTTACCATTAGGAGCTATATACKATGTGAAAAGTCCATAAATGAGCATGAATTGAAAACTGTATGAAGGATTATGTTATAGAATAAACAGCAAAAGTTGCATTTAAAGCCTGAACAGTTCACTCTTTAGTGGTCAGAAGAAAACGRAACATATTCACCACTGATCAGTGTAAAGTGTGCAGCTGGACAACTTTTTGTTTTTAAGCTTTCTAAGTACTGTCTAATACTAATGGTACTTTATAATATTCTTATAGAAAACATATAATATTCTTATAGAAAGCACATGAAGAAGCAATAAGTGAAAGCTAAATTGATTCACATAATAGTAAAAACAAGATTGTTATTGGTGTCACTACAGAGTATGTGTTGAGGATGACTCAGCTACTACCACACCAAATGTTAGTTCAGTATCTGTGAAACTGGCAGAGTTGCTACGTTTCAAAAATTCAGTTAGCTGAGGCGGCCATYTTGAATMAGGTTAACTCAAAACATTATTTAGATATTGTTGAACATTCACTGCTTACTTTGAGGGTTTTATTGGTTCATGTTGTTAGTGGAGTTAAATCCAACAATTAGCAACATTTTAGAAACAGATAATGTTACTAATCACACTAAATTTTAGCTCAATCTGTAAAGTAATCTGTAAAGTGGACTGTGGTGTAGCCATTTTAGAGGTTGTTTTTCTATGGAAGTCATGTTGAATGGGGCCAATTCAAAAAGTTAAGCTGAAGATGTACATTCAGTGCCTACAGGTTTAATTTAATCTGTCAGTGGTTCATCAGAAACTGTGATAAAACAAAAAGGTAAAACAAAATCTTTTTTKCCCTTTTGCCTTTGATTTTCTTTCGCACTCCTTCTTTTGGCTGACTCAGGGGTCGCCACAGCGAGCAAACTTGCATGAGGATTTGGCAATTATTTTTATACCAGATGCCCTTCCTGACGTAACCACTGACCACAGAGCTACCGTGGCCCATGTGTGGAGCAGAGTGTGGCCATACAGGGTGCCGGTGGGAGCAGATTGTTTGTTTGTTTGGGGGCTGGAGGGTTACAGGCTTGCTCAAAGGTCCAGAATGAGACGGCATCAGCTTTCCTACYCAAACTGTGCTGCAGTCAGGGGATTCAAACCGGTGACCTCTCTCTATCCACCCATTGTGCACCACATCCCATTATTTGCCGCTTTGATGGGGAGTGATTATAAAAATAAAAAAGACTTTTAACAAAGTGAATGTATCTACATTGTTCAACTCAAAATCTTTTTCATCTTTACCCTTTGATAAAAACTTGTGGTACAACAGGACTAGTACTACAATATAGACGTCAACAGATACATCGTCTGGACAATATTGTTGACGATATTTGTGTTTGTTTTTTTCCTTGTATCGGCTGATGCTTGCATGCGTTTCCTGATCCATCAGTGCATTCAGCAGCCATGCACTGAGATCACATGGCCGCATGTATTGCTGCCCCCACCCCCTGGCAGGGAGTGGCTGGTAAGACTGAGTGCCAACGACAAGTGTGAGTTTTCAACTTTTAATGTACTTTTAATTGTCTAATTTAGCTGTGTCTGCCCTTTGAAAGTCTGTCCCTGTCTCAGGTTACAAAGTGGAGAAAAAAAAGCATCATCAGCTTAAAGCATGATAGGTTTGGGCGATATGAAGGTATACTGTTATACCGCGATATCAAAATGTGATGACAGTATGTATAAATTATGACAATATGAGTCACATGAGAGGAAGCATCAAATTTCCACAAGCCTGTTACAAACATTTCAGAAGACGCTCCATGTTCTTACTGACGCTTGTTCTGACCACCTCAGCTCATTCAGGAAAAAAAATTAATAAAACAAACAAACAAACAAAAAAAAGAAGAAAGTGGGGAGCAGAGACACCTTCGCCTGCTGTGCAGCTCGCTGGCACCCAAAAGATGGGCCACTGTGGTGCCTCAGACAGCTTCACAGACYAACCAGTTGCGGGTTTCTTAAGTCAAACAAAGAGCTGACTCCTTTCGAATTTAAACTTTTGGTGATTTTTTTTCCGACTCACAAGCTTGTCCTCAATGCAGACAAGGAAATGACTACTAACTTTATTGGCACAAAGACATTCCTGGCTAAAAGCATGCAGCAGCATGGATACAACCAGGGTAATGTGCGGTCACACCAAATGCATTTTGAGTGTCAAAATCACGTCCAACTCTTGTGCACGATGCTCGTTAAAAAGGTTCTCGACGTGCTTGACGCYGGTCTCGCCTCTGCCAGTCTCTAATGTCTGATGAAATAAAAGAAAGTGGCTTTGCTTTGTTTACTGAGAGCAAGCGTACGTCGTGCTCATGAGACAGTTCATTCAWAATTAATTCACCAGAAAATTCAGAGACGTTATGAGTTTGGTGAGTTTCATCACCCAGGAGCTGTGAGCTAACGAGGCTCGCTTTCAGAACTATTTTTGTCCTGAGCTCAGTTTGATGAGCCGCTGACCCGCATCGGTGCTGATATCTCCTGCCATGACGCCAACTACAGACACTCGACTTCAGCTAAAGAGCTCCTGTCCGTCTATCTCAGGTTAGTGGACATCATTCAGGAAACCGTCCTGTTGGGACACTCAAAACGCCGTGCTAAACGTACCGCAGTACTTCCTGATGCGCAGCCACTATAGACTTTGCGTGTACACCTGACGCTCAAAATGTGTTTGGTGTGAACGCACCATAAGACTGAGTCAGATTATTTTGAAACTTAAACACATAGTTGGACTATTTTGATCTGTTTGACTTAATAAGGGGCAAAACTCATTCTGTGTCTCCTGCTGCAACTCTGAGTGACAGCAATGGTAAATGCTCACAAGCAGCTACTTCTCAGTTAGTTATTAATTAATCAACACGCCACAGACCCCCAGCGTCTACCCCAGTAATACCATACACCGCGGTATTTTCTAAAGATTATACCAGGGTATGAAAACGATCAATACCGCCCAACTCTACTGCGTGACTTAAAAATCACTCACCACAGTAAGGTTATTATTCATTGGCTGGAAGGTGCAGCAGAGCAGCTCGCTGGATTCTGGGTCTCGGACTTCTCGAATGCACCGACCATCCTCTGTGTTCCAGATGCGCAGGGTCCCATCTAATGACGTCGACACAATGATGTCATTACTCAGAGACCAGGCGAAGTCTGTGACAGGACCCCCGTGCCCTTTCAGAGTGACTTTCACGGTGGGAGGAGGTGGGGACAGCGTCATGATGGACAGGGTTCCATCCAGGGAGCAACAAGCAAGGAGGTGCTTGTCATCGTTAGCAAACTGTAACCGTGGAACTTTAGAAAGAAAAGGAAGAAACATAAAGAACGTTAGGCATGCAAATACTAATTCAGATAAATAAAATGTATATATATATTGCTTACACACCAGCAGAGTCGACATGTTGGTCAAATATGTGATGCATGCCAGCAAAAGCATAGTTTTCACTCAAGGTTGTGTCTCCTGCCATCGCRCGGCTGGCCTCTGCCACGGAGGTGGGCACCAAACTGCCCGGAGGCCTGTGGTCACAAATAAAAACCCTTTATCAAAACATCATCACGACCATTTTATAGAGTGTACAACAAATTTATATGATCATAAAGTGAACGCATGCCAAACAGTAAATCTAACAAAACACAGCTGCTTATCAAATGTAATGATGCTTTGAGACAAGATGTATGGAAAACAGAGGATCTTTGTTTAGCAGTTTTCAGAGGACCTCTCATCGTAGACGGCTCTGTTCATCTGCGCCTGCAGCTGGTAGGAGCCTCTGCTGACAGACCGGCGGTGACCGCGAGCCCCTTGAGCACGAGGGTCCTCCTCAAAGTCCTGCCAGAGAGGGGCAGGGAGAGGAGCCACAACAGAAAAATAACCTCAAAGGAGTGAGTTAAGGTGTTTTAAGGCACGCTTAAAACTACGACACATGCAATCCTACATAAATCTACAGAAACTGCCATGCACTTTTTCATCTAAAGACACTGCCATACAAGAGCAGTGACAGCCATTTCAACCAAGCTGCTCAGCTTCAYATGTCCTGCAACCAACATGTTGCTTGGCACCCATTTGTTTTTTGTTTTTTTAAGTTTTAGAATAGTTTCAACCCYCCCATCTCCAAATCAATGCAGACACCTCCATTCATTTTATTTTTCTCTACTGTCCCTGTCCTTTCGTTTTCTCTGAGTCTGACCTCCATGCGGTCCAGTGTGGTGCGGGAGCTGCGCACACTGCTGGCCCTGAAGCTGCTCTGCTCAGACAGGGGCCCGTAGCGTAGAGCCAACAGCTGACTGCGCAGCCTCAGGTACTGCCTGCGCAGCCCTGGCTCAAAGCCACACTTGGCGTTCTCTCTGAGCAGCTGGCTGCGTCGGCGGATGTACTGAGTTCGGAACTGTGGGAAGGTAGGCGTGCGGTAAGCATTGTACCTGGAAGAAGACAAAAAAACGTGACATCAGCACACTTTAATTCACTGTAACACACACACACACACACACACACACACACACACACACACACACACACACACACACACAC
>NW_013952477.1:1509545-1519165 GCF_001266775.1 Austrofundulus limnaeus
ATATATATATATATATATAAGAGAAAGTTGTATTGTTTCTGCATTTATAATACGTTATAAACCAGGATTGAGCATGTCCTACTTATTTCACTTATTCATCTGCTCCAACACACCTGATTCAGTCATTAAATAAGCCTGTTAATCACACATCATTTAAATCAGGTGTGAAATATAAACATGCAGAATAAGTGGCCCTCCAGGATCTGGATGTGACACTCCTGTTATTGACTGTATTTAAGCTTACCTTCAAAAAATAAAGTTGGTTATCTTTATGTAAAATGGACACAACCACAGAATACAATGAAGTGTTTTTTCTCTAAAAACATTTTAAATGGTCATATTTACAAAAACAGCTTTACTTTTGTGTTTTTTTTTATTTAATTTTTTTGCTTGTTTGATTTTAATCAAACATTTTAGTAAAGCATGAGCACTTGTTACATTTATTTATTTAGTTAGATCAAATTAAGATGGACTGAAGACTTGATTAGAATATAAAACTTGTAAAACAAACATTCCTCTAAAATAAAACTGTGCATGTGAGAGGAGACTTTGATTTATAGTAGAGCTTATTAATCATTTAGAGCTGATCAGATCAAAGAGCTAAAAATCCATTGTTGGCACRAACTAAAGACACTGTAATTTCCCTAATTTAAACTTTTCATTATTGGAGTTTATAGACATAAGCAAATAATATTTTACATTAAACAATCATTTGCTATTTTTTAATGAATTTGATTTGTAATCTGGTACCAAATCTGATGTGAAATCTCTTTAAATGTAATCCACTTTCACTTTTCAAAATAATGCTGATATGTCTTCATAAATACTAAAAAAACAATTTGTTGTATTCATGAAACATATTCTAAAACAATAAATTTTAGTTATTTTAATATTACAGATGAGTTAAGTCGTTTTTTTTTTCATTCAACAAAAACAAATCAACACAAATATAGACATGTATTTATCTGCCTCACCAGTACCTTGATGAAAAAGCTTTCTTGTCATGCACAATAGGTGAACGCACGGTTCCAGTAAGTTCACAATGGCAGTATTACAAGGTCAGCTCGGAGGTTTCGCCTGGCTCAGCAAAGACCTGCAGGGCTGCAGGGCGTTCTGCTCAGCTGACGGGGCTCTTTGCTTGTTCACCGGGCTCTTTCTCGAAGGGGCCCCTGTGACCGAGCCATTCAGGAGCTCTGGCCATAAATGACAGAGGTGAGCGGCACATTAAGCACTGCATTCTCAAAAAAAATAAATTAGCATCAACTTTGGAGAGCAGCCAAAATGCCAGGAACAAAAGGTGAGAAACATTTAACAAATAATAATAATAATAATAAACATTAAACGCATTTGTTGAATATTAGATAATAAAAACTAAAAATGAAATCATAATTAAAAGACAAAGCCTTTAGATGTTTAATGAACCTGTTTATGTGAGTCTTATTATTCCACTATGTTCAGGTAATAAATCGGACAAGAAATCAGCTACCAAGGTGGGACAAAAAATTCTTTGTTAACATTTTTGACCATTTTTCTTCATTTGAACTTGACTAATATTACTTTCATCTCACAGCAACCTCAGAGTCCTAAAGAGCAACCGAAGAAAGGTGATCAGAAAGGAGATGACAACAAGAAGCAAGGAGGTAAGCATTTACAACTTCAGTTCAYGAAGAGCTTGGAACATCGTGTAAATGCAAAACAAAACAAACAACAACAAAAAAAAAAAAACAGAATGCAAAGCTTATAAAACCAGATTTTATTCACAATAGAAATTAGTGAATAAAATAAAATTATGCCATTAAAAAATAAATGTAATTTTAAAATTATGGTAGCCAGAAAAGTTGGGACAGGAGCAACAAAAGGCTCTAAAGGTCGGTAACTTTAATGAGAAACAGATGGGAGAGTATTTATAAATAAATAACTTCATTGGCAACAGGTGGGGACTGGATATAAATTAACATTTTAGAAAAGAAGAATCTGTTGGAAGTAAAGGTGGGAAAAGGTTATCCTGCATCTAAAAAGAGTGGCGCAATTTCAGAATAATAAGATTTCAAATATCTGGAGAAATCTCTGCGTTCAAATGACAAAACTGAAAGTCATTATTCAAAACTGCATGGGCTCAGCAACACTTCCACAAAACGTTGTCTCTAAAAACAATTCATCGTGCCATACACAAGTACTGGTTAAAGCTCTATCATGCAAAATAAAAGCCATATGTGAGCACCATCTAAACACAGCTGTGGGGCAAAGCTCRTTTAAAATGAACTGAGGCAAAGTGGAAAACTGTTCTGTGATCAGACAAATCTAAACTTTTAATTTCATTTGGAAACCACATTTTTTCACACTAAAGAGGAGAGGAACCATCCTCCTCGTTAGCAATCAGTTTAAAAGCCTGCCTCTCTGACGGTATGGGGGTGCATTAGTGTGTCAGTTATGGAAATGCACCATCACTGTATATAAAGTACATTAAGGTTTTAGAACATTATACTTCTATTAATACGTCTTTATTTCAGGGAGGGACTTGCAGATTTCAGCAAGACAATGCTAAACCCTATAATAGATTCATTACAACAACATGGACTGTTAGTAGAAAAGTCCAGATGTTGAACTGGCCACCAGGACTGCTGAACACCTAGAATGAGACAGAAACAGAGCTCTGTCCTCCAAAAGCTTTAGTAACCATCAACTCAGTTCCAAGAAGATTAAAATCACATTTGTTCTTTAAAATGCTTCTTAGTTTAAACATTTGGCATGTTCATAATGTTCCACTGTGAATAAAGTATGGATCTATTAGATTAGCAAATATTTGCATTGCTTTTATATTTTACACTTTAGACTTTTTATTATCATTTATGGAAAAGTGTCTGCATTCTAACGCTGCTTATCTGTGTTAAAAACAACAAGCGTGGACGTGACGTGTGACTGCTTTGTCCCCAGAGAAGATATCTGTCTGTTTTCTTCCCTCGCAGGACAGCCGAAGGGAGAGAAGCAGTAATTTCCAGGCATTCGTGAAGATGGCTTTGGAGACGCTGCTGGGGTCCTGCCGCCGTAAACACGGGGGTCCTCGGGGTAGACAGGGCTGAGCGTCCCTCCCCTCTGCACTTTACTGCCCCCTCCGACCCCAGATGGGGGCTGCTGTGTGGCCCTGTGACACAACATCTGCTCGCCTCTCACAGGAGCAGAAACCTGATCTTCATTCATCAGCATCTGCTGCAACTCTGATCCTCTCAACTATTTTTATCCAACTCTTCCTTTCTGGAAATTAAGAAAATAGTTATCTAAAGAAAAAAAATGTTTTTGCAACTTGCCCCTGAAACCCACCTTCACTGACTATAAGATAAGTGTAAATTATTTTSTGTAAATAATGAATGAAATAAAAGCAATCTATTAATTACATCAGTTTGTATGCATGGTGCCTTGCAAAAGTATTCACACCCCTTAAACCTTTCGACATTTTGTTACATCACAGCAGGGCTATTCAACTAAATCACTCCAGGGGCCACAGTTACTGCAGGCCAACAGCACAGGGGCAGAATATCCRGCAATTAAAATCATTATGGAAATAAACGGTTTATTACAAAGATCTGTTCCCTTTGAAATAGTTTATTTTGCTGCATTTAATCATGGAAACATCATACAGGACCATATGTAATAAAGGTAGTGACAAAAAACAATATCAAAAACAAAAATAACACATTATACCTCCAATTTAACACAATGTTTTTACATCTCTGACATCTAAAATTTTTTACCCCATTTTTTTCATAGTTTTATTTTTGACTGCTTGTAGTTTTAACTGTCTTTGATGTTCATAGAGATTTTTACCAGCTTTTAGCCAAGATTCTGACATTYCTGTAGACCCAAAGCATATCTAACTAAAAGAGCTTATAGTAAAGTAGAAAAYCGGGAGTTTGGGCTTGAACTGGTGGGCCAAACTTTCATCACTCGCCCGTTGAATAGCCCTGCACAACCACAAAACATATTTTACTGGGATTTTATGTGATCAACCAACAAAAGTAGTTCATTGATTGTCAATTGAAAGCAAAACTATACATGGGTTTCAAAATATTTATGCAAATAAAAATCTGAAAAGCACTTCTATCAGATACCCCTAAAATCCACTGTAGCCGTCAAAAGTCACCCCAAAAGTAAAGACACCCATTTATAATTTAATCTCAGCATAAATCCAGATGTTCTGTGAAGGCCTCAGAGGTTTGGTACAAAACATTAATGATCAAACATAAAGACCAAGGGGAAAACAACACACAGGTCAGGGATAGGACTGAGACATTTACAGCAGAGTTAGGTTCTAAAATACCCCAACCCATCTCATGGAGCTCTGCACAATTTATCATTCAAAAACTAAAAGACGAACAGCAAACCTCACCAAGACATGGCCATCCACCTAAACTGATTTATCAGGCAAGGAGACAAATAATTCAAGAAGCAGCCAAAATACCCCATAGAGGAACTGCACTCTCACTTGGTTGGGACAATCTGTGGACAGGACAAGCATTGCACTCCATWGCACTCCACAAATCTGGCTTTTATGGAAACGTGGCAAGAAGATAGCTAAACCAGAGGTCTTGTTTACAGTTTTGCAGGGACTTAGTGAACATGTGGACGAAGCTGCTACGCTTAGATCAGATCAAAGTGGAACTTTTTGGTCTAAAATTGTAAAACTAACCACACATTAGCCTGAATGCACCATCCCTGCAGTGAAACATGGGGGTGGCAGCATCATGCTGCGGGGATACTTTTCTTCAGCAGATAAGTTGGTCAGAGCTGAAGGGAAGATAGATGGAGTTTATAAAAAAATCTAATAGAATGTTAAAAAATAGATAAAATTTGTCTGGCCCATTTCTGGCTTACGCACCAAAACTCAGCCCAGATACTGCAAAAAATGACAGTCCTTTGGTGGCCCAGATAAAGTTTGCTAGAGGTGGTCCATGCGTGGGCCACCACCACATAAACCGAACCACATCTAGGGCCAACAGTGACATGCCATCTTAAAAAGAGTGCCATCATTGCCTGGCCCACATCCGGTTGAAAGACCACAGCAGTCAGCCAGCAGTGTTAGCTTGCTCTGGCCCACACCAGTCTGCAATGTGTCTATTTGAGATTGAGGCCAAGGGTCACCTGCCAACAGGACCAGTCAAAAYATCCAGTTAGGGTTTGGGTTAGGGTTAACCTCAACCCATTAGGGCTAAAATAAAATGGGTTTGATTGAAGCTTATTCAAATGTTAGAACGGCTCAGTCAAAGAATCTGTGGCAAGTCTTGAAACACTGATCAGATGCTCTTTGTCCAAACTGACTCAGCAGCAGCTATTTTGGAAAGGATGGACAAAAAAATTGTTTCTAGATGTGCAAAACTTTAGCCTGGTTTAAACCAGACCCTGTCCTTCACTTTGCTTCATACTAGGGTCTGGACTTGATGCATAGAGAAGTGATTCTTGCAGGAGGCGTGGCCTCCGCTGAAGCATATATGTGTTGTCGCTGTGACGGAGGCTAAACTAAGAAGCTAACCTGAAATTGCATGTGTTGTAAACAACCCTACTGAGAGGAGAAAAGTACCAAGCCGAACGAGACGGCTGTAAATGAGATTTGCTGCTTTGTCAGACAAATTTAATTTAATTTGGAAGCCTTATCAACACGGACAGGCTTCATTCACTTCCTTCACTGCCGTATGCTAAAATAACTAGCAGACACTGCGCAGAACACGACGTCATTCAAAACTCCGCCTTCTGTTCTCTGATTGGCCCAGGTAAAATAAACTACAAGCAGACTCTGCACAGAAAATTGATGTTCTGTTCTCTGATTGGCCCGGCTAAAAATCTGCCAGCGAAATCCTTGTCAATGGGAGAAATCCCAGACGGAGCAGAGAAGGGAAACTAGAATTGACGGAGCTGCATAGGAAGGTAAGGGCCAGGCTAGTAAAACTTAGAAACACCCTGAAAGACCAATTTTACCAAAAGTGGTTCTACAAAGTATTGACTCAGGGAGGCTGAATACAAATGCATGCCACATTTAGCAGATTTTTTTATTTTTTGGTAAAACATTTTTAAAACCATCGGCGATGGACCCTCCAGTTCACAACAATGTACTACTTTGTGTTGCTCCATCACATAAAACCTCAGTAAAATACTGTAAAGGGGTATTATGCAAAATTTACTATTTTTAGCTTTGTACCATGTTATGTCATTACCTCATCAAAAACATAACCAGAGTGTTGCTTTGACTCATTCAGGCATGTTTGAGAAAGCCTTGAATCTCCTGTGGCCATGTGGTGCTGCCTGAGCGCTTGCTGGTACAAAGCTCCGCCTATTTACACAAAGCTCCTCCCTGGAGCTCAGTCTGCAGTCGAGCTCCCGCCCCACAGAGCACCCCTCCCCTGAAACACTGCTGTGAAGACGTGCTGAAGTGGGAGTGTCAGAAATGGTAGGTTCTTAAAGAGACAGAGGCCATTTTCAAGGTGTTTAGGTGATGCTATGATGCAAAGTCAAAATTATTTTTGATATATACAGCGTTGTTATAACAACTGAAAGTAACATAGTTGCTTGATTGTGGTATAGAATTGAACGATGTGCCTGGAAAACACATAATGCCTCCCGCTTTGAAATGTATAATTCTAGCTTGACAAAATGTGGAAAGGTCCAAAAGGTATGGATATTTCAAAGGTTTTTACCTCAAAATCTAACATCTCACACCATCTCAGAACTACTTTCATCAAAAACAGAGACAACGTTCCTGGTTTCATGTAAAATTTTATAAAAATATCACAGGTGTGCCTTCACATTTACAGGAACCAAACATCAAACAGAAAGTAAATATCAGAGGAAAGAAAATTTACAGTATTTGCTGTGGACGTCTGCAGATACCGAGCTGTAACCAAACGTCGGCGCGCCTGCTTCAAGAAGATTGTTTTCACATTTTGATTTTCACATTTTCTGATGCACTTCCACAAAATCTTTCATTAGTTACGATCACACAAGTTAATCCTTAAAATCAGCTGTTAGGGGAAAGACTCTAAATAACATACTGTTCATATTAAAATCTCTGTACAAAATTGGAGTTTTATGATTTTTAACTATGCAATAATACATTGTAAATACCTTGACTTTAACTTTTATTTTAGGCTGAGGAGAGTTAAAACACAAATAAATTTTTTTGGAGGGAATTAGTTAGCTTCATAGAAATATTAATGTAACACAACAAAATCCAAACACTATAAGGATACTTCCACTACAAAACCTAATTCATAGACTTTATAATTAATTTGAATTACATTGTATATAAAGTTCACAAAAAGAGGAAACTACTATTGTTAACAGTAAAACCATAACCAGTGCTGTCTTCACACAAAGTAAAAAAAMCCCCCCACAAATTTAAGAGTTTTAATGAGTTTCATAATTTATTATATACTGTATTCCTTATTGCCAGCAAATCTGGAGACCAAAACTAACACTAATCTTACAAAACACTCTTTGTCATGAAGATTTAAAATAGAAAATGCACCTAGCACAAACAGAATGTGATCACAATCTAAGAATATGACTCACTGCTGGTTTTAGGACATTTTCTGAAAATGTTTTCAAAATCAAAGAATGAGGCCAGTGTTCTATTCAGTTTTTGATTGTGCTTTCTAACAGAACAACAACCAGGCAGCCGAGATTTAAAAAAAAGGTTGGGTTTTAAGGTTTAAATGCTGTAAAAAGAAAGAAATCAGAGAGACCTGAGAAGTTACATAACTTCTGAAGAAATTTAGATGGGCACCAATCCATTTACTGTCTGAAACTCTAACATCCATCATTTCTTCTAAAATAATAGTAACATTGCCAGTTTTTAATGAAACAAACGCAGAGCATACATTAGGCCTCAAATTGTCACTGTGCAAAAACTACAAGTTGTATTTATAAATACCCTGAACTCTGAGTAATCCTCCTGTATGTCCTTTTTATGTCTACAGTGTTTTAATTAGGCGATACAGTATAAGCATATATAGAGATATAGTCCTTTCAATGACTCCTGTGTATCGTCACCAGTGCATGTTCTCATAAAATGATGAAAGCTGTGCTCTGCATTTGACCCATAACACGAGATACAACCAGGTGGAGCAGCTAGGTAAGCACCCGATGAGCAGCTAGAGATTGGGTGTCTTGCTCAAGAACACAACAAAATGAGGGGATGGTGGGAAGTCGAACCTGGGACTTTCTGGTCCCAAGTCAGCTGCCCTACCACTGCATCACCGTTACGGGAATCAATGAGATTTGCACGCTCAGATGGATTTGAGAATAAATATATGTTCTTACAGCCGTATAAACATTGGGTGCAAGAAGACAGAAATGCCTACATTTTGAAGCATAAACTGTAAAAAGTGTAAAGACTGAGCTAACAGAATTTGTCTTTAAAGATTACGTACAGTTTAAAAGCTGACCATGTCCTGCTTGTTTTACCAAAGTCTCATTTTTGTTTATTTCCACAAATTTTGTCTACACTAAAAGATGTACTGCTACCAAAGTTCAAGCTGATTTATCTAAAGCTGCGTGAGGAATGGTGACAAAAACCTGCGACAAAAACTGAAGTATAAYAGCAAAACAGTAATAAAAGTATTTTTAATGCTTAACCACTGGCGTCTTGTTTGGAGGTTTTGCAGACAGCAACGTAAATTGAATAAAATTGCATTTATTCCTCCTTCCTCTTGTTCCACTTGTCTGTCACGCTGGTTTGTGATTAAGCTCCTCTGACAGAATGACATACAGGCAGCCGAGGTGAAACACTGCGGCTTTAAAGGCCGACAAAATGAGAAAGCGTTCAGAAACATAATGGCATAATTGATTTTGGTCATTTAACTGGATTTACTGACTATAAGAAGACCACAAAAAGTCATCAGCTTTATCTTTCTAACAGAAGTGGCACTGCAAAGCAATTGAGCTGAGAGGATATCACATCTGGAGGACATCTGCCTCGAGTGTGCACAGAGGAGCAGCCGATCTGAGCTGTGCTGATAGCTATTGATTAGGAGCCTTGGTGAGACGGTGGTAACTGCTGTCGCAGCGGGGGGTGGGGGTGGGGGGTGGGGTTCAACAACTGTAGCTCAGATAAAGAAAAAGATGTGATGTGGCGAAAGAAAAAAGGAGCCACAGGGTTTTCTCTTAGCGGGTATAAAAAACTATAGTCCCCAGCAGGTTAGCGTTCCACATGCCAACCGGGCGACCTGAGCTCTCAGTTGGTTTATTGTTATAACATGAAGGTGGATTTTTGTTCTCTTCGGTTCAACGCAGGATAAAGTCACAGTGCAGAAGAGGATTATGGGCTTCTCGTTATTTGCTCCCCTCACTTCTTCTGTTTTTATTAGAGAATGAGGCGGTACAGTACCCAGCATCCAAACGTGACCCAGTGGCTAGTCCAGCTCAGCTCTGACCACTTCTGAATGGTGTGGTGGGTGATGTCATCCTGCAGAGGAGACAATATAACTTAGATACCTAAAAGAATGATGCACAGACTTGTTGCAGTAAAATATTTTGTGAATGTAAAACCGTGGCACCAACATTTTAGATTTTCTGAACATATAACCCTTCTGTTACACACACACACACACACACACACACACACACACACACAC
>NW_013952477.1:1519282-1527243 GCF_001266775.1 Austrofundulus limnaeus
TGTTTGTGTCTCCATCTCCAGGCTGAGGAGGCAACAGGTCTAGGATTAAAAAAAAAAAAAAAAAACAGACATCCCTCTCCCCAGCATCACTATCCAGCTCGCCCTGGGGGACCCTTGAGGCGTTCCCAGGCCAGAGAGGATACATAATCCCTACGGTTAGTCCTGGGTCTTCCCCGAGGCTTCCCACCAGTGGGACGTGACTGGAACACCTCTAAAGGGAGGCATCCTAATCAGATGAACCACCTCAACGGACTCCTTTCGATGTGGAGGAGCAGCGTCTCTACTCTGAGCTCTTCCTGGATGATTGAGCTCCTCACCCTATCTCTAAGGCTGAACCCGGCCACTCTACGAAGGAAGCTCACTTTGGCCGCTTGTATCCTGGATCTGGTTCTTTCGGTCATGATCACAGGTGAGGGTTGGAATGAAGACAGACCAGCAAACTGAGAGCTTTGCCTTCGACTCAGCTCTTTCTTCACCACGACCGACTGAAGCAACAGCCTCATTACTGAGGACGAGGCCCCAATCCGTCGATCCAACTCCCRCTCCGTCTCACAATCACTCATGAAGAAGACACCCAGATACTTAAAACTCCTGCACCTGATGCAAAGACTCCACCCCAACTCGGAGGGGGTATTCTACCCTTTTTCTGTGAGAACCATGGTCTCAGACGCTGCTTCACACTCAACTGTGAAATGCACCAGTGCCTGCTGAATGTCTTGGCTTGAACACACCAACTGAACCACATCATCCACATAAAGGAGAGACGAGACGCTGTGGTTCCCAAACCGGACTGAGGATGAGGCATTTTCAAATGTTTGTGTGTTTTTATCAAATGTCAAGAAATTAAGAAATCTTGAACTGGGTAAAGACAAAAATATCTTTAGAATAAAAGCTGCATAAATCAGAATGCATTAGTATTTGTTATATGACCATTAAGTTGATGCTTAAACTCAGACTGTGGAAATGATTAAAAGTTATTCTTTGCAAAGTATGAAATCAAACATAAAAAATAACATGAACTAAATCTAAGGATGCAGTTGAAATGCAGGTACACACTCCATGTAAACAAAGCTCTTTGCTGATCCTGCCCTGCCAAAAATGGACGTTTGAGTCAAATGACTGACCTGTTTAGATTGGCTGTAATCCTTAAATAAAAAATGCATCAAAATGTGTAGAATTTCAGAGATGTTTATGTGGAAATATATGATTAAATCAGCTGATAAATTCTTCGTTTTGTATTCTGACTTGTTTTCCTTCCTAATTTCAACCACTTAGCTTTAGTTCTTTTACTCCATGCTTATGCGCACCATTACACCAGAGCAAATTCCTAGTCTGTAACTCGTTTACTGACAATGGCAATAAAGTGTTTCTGATTCTGATATTAAAAAACAAACAAAACTGAACCAACATCCTGGAAGATAAAAATAACTGTGTGTTTTCAGAGCCATTTTACTAATTTTTTTGCACTAACTTTGATGATAACCCTGCTTTTGAAGGAACATTAGTCTTGTTTTACTGAGGGTGTGTAATTAAAAAAAAAAACATGACAAGGACCGGCAGCTTTTCCAGCTTCAAGAACTAATTCAGGTTTTAGCAGGAAAAAAACACTCTTTGAAATCTTTAAGGAAACTGGTGGGTCACTCTGGGTCAAACAGATCATTTTAGTTTTTATCTCCCATTCAGCTCAACCCACTCTTCAGAAACAGTGGCGGAGCAAGACATTTTTCTCAGGGGTGGCCAGACGGGGACCACTACTCACACAGGGGTGGCCAGACGGGGACCACTACTCACACAGGGGTGGCCAGGAATATTACATAATTTTTTAATTGAAAGTTTCTGCAGATCTTTGTGTTTTGGTCATTTCCTCATGTTCTTAAACAGGCAATGACCTCATAAACATGGGGGTCAGAACATTTTGAAAGTGGGGGGACACACTGTTGGGAGGTCTGGGGGTCCTCCCCCAGAAAATTTTGAATGAAATAGATGCCATTTCTTGCATTTTGGTGTATTTTACCAGGTTGGTAAACATGCTTTTACCTACGTAAATAAACACTTGATTTAATAATTATTTCAGAGACAGATTCTTAATTAATCTAGTTCCATCATCCTGTTTTTAAACTCACTGCTGCAGCTGAGATAAGGTTAATTAATGTGTCACGATTTCTCATATCCAATGACTTTAGGGGTGCTTTTTACTTCTATATTGTTTATTGATTTATTTTTTATTGTAACACATGTCATTGTGCCAAATAATGATGACCCTCAGCTGCATGTTAAAAACTCACGTTAATAATTTTACCCAATGAACAGGTGCAATATTGATAACCACCAACAATGAATTTAGAGGGGTATTTCCTTTTTTTTGATTTAGTGATAGGCCTACTCATATCTAAACACAGAGAATCATGCAGCATTCAGAACATAAAATGAAATAAATAAAATAAAATAAAATGAAAATAAAATAAAAAACATTTATCACCATAAGTCCAAAAGTAAGTAAGTAAAATTACATAGGCATATGTTCTGTATATAAAGAAAACAATCACTTCTTTGAGCTTGGTGATGTTTCAAACTGTTAAACACTGCCACCAACTGTTCAGGAGGATTATTACACTCCTAAAGGTTGTTTCACTGTGGAAAGGGGTGTGTACAGCAGGGTGGCCAATGGGGTGGCCTAAGATTTGTCTGTGGTGGCCATGGCCACCCCCTGGCCCCACCCCTGTTCAGAAACAACCTTCAGCACCGCTGCAACAATGAAAACTAAAGGCCAGCAGAACAGCTGTGCTGTTGCAAACATCACATGTGACAGCTCATCCTCTGACCAAACGAAGGCTCACCATGGTCATCTGTTTTTATGAGAGAAAAATGAGACAAACTAGAGGAGAGGAGAGCCAATACAGTCTGGAGTTTTATCCTGTCAGGCTGTGATTGCATAAGATGGACAACGAGGAAGGTGGGACAAATAAACCTTTTCTTTCAATATTAAAACTTGGACAGTTTGATCAAGAATTTACATGTATGTCATCTCAGGCTTCTAACATCTAATGATGGCTTCCATTTGCATTTAGAAGACACAATGTATGAGTCAATACAGAAAAACAAACAAACAAACAAAAAAACAAAGTGGGAATTCTTTCTAGCATAATCTGAGCATCCTGACCAGCTTCAACATGAAGTCTAATAAGGCTGACTCTGGCTATTTCTTTGCCTGTTCCTTACAAATGTGGCACCATTTAAGAGGAAAATAAACAGGTTTTCCAACRGTATAAGATTTATTGCCAAGAAGCACTGTTACAACAAAGGAACAATGTATCAAACAAAAATTTCCTAACTTTTTGTGCTACGTGTACCAGTTTCCTCTATGAGGCCTTTCATCTTACCTCGTCCTCCTCCGTGTAGTCTATGCTGGAGTTGAACACAGAGCCCAGGTACGTCAGGTGAAGTATTGCCAAAGCACTAAAGGCTATGTTAATCAAATACACCCATAGTTTCTGCAGATAATCATAAAATARATAGGTTACACAATCTACATGAGATTAATCATTTTAAAGAACACGTCTGCTTAGAAATAATAAAAAAATGCCCTCAAAATATTTGCAACATTATAAAGAAATACATAAATCAGCATCAGTTGATCAAAGTCTGACTTGCAATCAGAACTATAATATTCTGTACTTCATCATGCTGGCGGCTTTTTCTTCCCATAAATTATTTCCACTCCCTGCTTTTGAAATGTGTGCAACTAATCTAAAAGAAATTAAAACTGCCAAGCCTCTTTTTCTGTAAATTTCCCATATAAGACCAGGCAGTCCAGATAAAGTTGATGTATTTTAACTGCAGCAGATGTGAAAACAGAATAAACTGAATATCATGATTCTTTACTAATACAGTCAGTGTAGAGTCTCTTATTTCCCAACGTGATACTCACCCAGCTAGTTTATTCTAAATAACAATAAAAAAATTGAATCCACCTCCTGCTGTGAAAGCAAATGTCAGCAATTAACTGTACAGATAAAATGGTTGAAAGACACAATAATACCTGTGAGAAACACCGCTTGTTGTCGGAAGGCACATTTTCTAATAGGATTACATAACAGCAGAACTGACCGAGCTACTGCAGCACCCAATTATGTTAGACTTTGTGCTGCATAAAAATAAGTTCAATATGTATTTAAAAATAAAACATACCTTGCGAAAAGTAAAAACAAAGTAGAATATATTGTACAGCAGTGGGGAAAAATATGGTGATATTTAAAAAAAAAATCTAAGAACCATGGCATAAAGTAACCTCAGTTTCAAACTCTGGCATGAAAGGTGGCGGCTGATATGCTTTCCTTCAAGGAGTGCTAGGCCTTTAATTTCAATATACAGTATTTATTTTTGTTGAATAAACAAACAATATAATCAAAAGTACTAAGTCTGCATCATCCATCAATAATCATTAGTACCTTTTTGTTTTGGTGACTGCAGTTTGGTGGACATTTCCTTGACAGCACGCAGGCGTTAAAAATGGCGGCAAGCCTCTTCCGCAGAACTGAAACAAAGAAAACAAGAAGCATTCGAATGAAACGAGCGGAGGAGCTCCTTTCCGACCATAATAAGAAAATTAAAGGCACTGCAGTGAACAGAAACGGCGTGTCATGGAGGCTGCAATTAACCATTACTGCAGAGCTAAGCACTTCCTCTAAATGGAACGATTCTAATGTGAAAAAAGAGAAAAAAAAAACATACCGTGCTCAATGTATGTGATGAACGCCAGAGACATCAGCACTGCCCCCAGRTGGAAACTCAAACCCTGAAATAGACAAAAAGTTCAAATCAAAACAAACCACTTGTTGACACAAAGGCCGTTCGAATCAAGAGGAAAGCACGCAGAACGCTCACATGCAGGAGGGCGCTGGCTGCGTACGTCACCACCAGGGCCGTGAACGTCCCGAATTTGAGTGCGCTCTTAAACACGTCTGTGGGGTGAGAGCTTCAGCTTAGTAAACGGATAACTGCTGCTTTGGATWGTCGCTGTTAGCGGTAAAACTCACAGGTGTGTAGAAAGCGAGACATGGGCAGATTCCACGACGTTACCACCTCCACCRTGGACCGAGGAAACTCGATACTGAGTGGTTTTGACACACTCATATCCCTACGAAACAAGAGGTGAAAAGCAGCTTTTAAGAAATGTGGAAAAAAACAAAAATGTTAAAAGGTGCACCTGCAGCTCTGACCATTTTAAGTTGTCTTTCTCCTCTGTGAAGCCTGCCCCGGCCAGCGTCGTGGTAGCCTCGCTCAAGTAACCAACAAAGTAGTTRCTGAAGTGAAAAGACATGGTGCTCTCGTACGCCAGCAGCCACCTAACACAGGAGCATCAGAGCACCAGGTTCCATTTCAACTCAAACCGAGCTACATTTAGAGATCACACAGCACGAGACGGTGAGACATACTTTGCCGGTGAACCTCTGAGACGCGATGGGTTAAAGAGAGCGGGATTAGTGATCCACGACATTTACACAAACCTTTCACTGACTTGCGTTTCGACGACGTACGTCTCACCACGTTTTCAAGGAGGTGAAATGGTAAATGAGAGGTTGAGAAACATCCTGGCACACATGTAGCTGCACAGAGAGGGAGGGGGGGACGATGCATGCAGGTGAAGCTTTTTTGCTCACACGGTGGACAGAGAACGAGTGTGCAGCAACGGAGCGAAAATGAAGTCGATGTCGGGAGCATTCTGGACAATTCTGGACAATTACTTACTTGATTTTCCTCCTCTTTTTGCTATAAATGAAACAGACAGCAGAAGCATTACCTTAATTAGCATTCCAACGGGAACTCATTTGTATTTCTGTACCTCGCTCACCTTCGCAGTAGCTTGTCTCCATAAATGGGTATGAAATAGGGGAAGAGGTAGGGCGCCACGCAGTTGGAAATCACAAGGCAGATCTGGCTCTTCACCCAGCTAACAGACACTTTGAAAAGCCATGCTAAACTCTGAAACAAGGACAACCTGTAAGGTCCCTCCCAAGACCGCCGCCGTCTCAGGATAAAATGTTCAAACAGCTGAACGTGTCTTTTCATTCGCTCACCAGCTTACGTCCTTCTAAAGCTTCTTTGTAGCTGTTGAAGCTGATCCAGGGCCCAAAGATGACCGTGCCCACAAAGTAAATGTAGCCCATGAACTCAACGGGTGAGGGGACATTCGCTACAACACCCCTGTCCAAATCAAACGCCAGAGAGATGGCTTTCATGGCAACCACCATTTGTGAACCTGGATGACAGAGAATTTAAGTTATGGCTAAAATAATTCAAGATATATTGAGATGAAGTATCATGTATGCATAATATGGTGAGTTCTATTCCACCTCTCATCTTGTGCCAATTGGTGGTCTCCATCATRTGCAGCTCCCTGATRAAAACAGAGAAGAATGTTTACATTTTAATTTATTGCATAGTGTACAGGCACTACAACACAGACTGAGAGAGTGTTTGACGCCTGCCAGGTATTCAGTGCCAGGCATCAAGAAATAACTCTCTTACCCCAGGAGCAGGTAGATGAGCACGGTTATAGAGAGAAAGGTGCCTCGGATGGTAGAGTGACGGCACAGGAAGAGGAAGAGGTAGCACAGAAGGCTGAGAAGAACCACCCAGATCATGTGGAGCTCAAAGAACAGGTAGAGAGCGTAGAAACCTCCAGCCACCGTGCTCATGTGTTTCACAAATGAAGGAAGGCCTTATGAAGCAAGATTTAAGAGACAAAGCACAGTGATGGTTTATTTAGGATGCAGGCGGTAGGACAGGCGAAATACACCTTTAAAAAAAATAACTGAACTCCTACCCAACATCCAGAGCAGTCGACACAGCAGACAGATAACCAGCAGCTGCCAGAACTGCTCCAGGCCCTGCTGGGCTGTGGGCAGCAGGCAGCCATGAGCGAGCTCCTGGAAAAACTTCTGTCGGCTGAACACCCCCATCCCTGGACTGAGAGAGCACAAATAAGCTGAACACCTTCTAATGACAGTAGCTATAAATACATATATGCAAATAACTGTGCAACATTCAGTATAAACACAATTCAAACTTCAATTCCCAGCATGCAAAGCAACTCACTGCGAAAATATGTGCACCACACGAGTTTACTCTCTGAAATGTAACAATAATTTCTTGTTTTTGCACCARTTTAAATGTAGATCTGTATACACAGTTAATGAATGAGTCCGATTAAAMCAGTCTGAGAGAATAGATGACAGCTACAGCTCAATGAGATTAAAAATTAGGTTTTGACAAACACTTGTTCATTGATTTGAATAAGGATGCTTTTCACTAAAGCATGTTGTCCGCAATGCAGTGGACCAAGCATGGAGGTGAGTTGACTCACAGCTGAATTAAACAGCTGCATCACCAGCACGCTAATAAACATCCTCACTGAGCTCACTGCTCTGCTCTGACTTAGAAAAGAAACGCACCATAAACACACGAAACCTGGAGGTTTGCTGACCTCGCTTTCACTGAACCCAGTGGTTTTTACAGCCTCATTTAACGTAACTGAGGGTAGCCCCCTGGTAGCCCCCCCGCCCTTCCCCGCGCGTCACCCGGCTGGACACCCGGACCTGTCAGTTTATTTTCCGGAGAAAAAAAACCTACCCTTTCCACGCAGCAGCAGAAAGTCCAGTCTYGTCTCTTTGTTCGACTTCTTTTACACTTGGTCTAGGAGATGCATATCTAGAAGAGCCCAATTGTCACAGCATCAGCACCACTAGCTTATCATCTAACGAAGGCACGCGAGAGTGGTCAACCAACCTGAAGCGGAGCTCCGTGAACGCTCGCCAATCACAGCGGGGAGTGAACAGAAGTGACAGCCGAAACGTCCAATCAGATTTGTTGCTCGCTTCTGATGGACGCATCTTAACCAATCGGAAGCGTACAACGTGCAGCTGGTGTGTAGACATTCTTCTTCTGGCAGAGGGCATAAT
>NW_013952477.1:1527350-1528981 GCF_001266775.1 Austrofundulus limnaeus
CTGCTTTTTGAGGGCAGTGATTATTTATTAAAGACAAAGTAACAATCGACAACAAATCCATTCATTAGCAGCGTGATGCAGGGAGGCCCAGACAACCCTTCCACAGCCACCTTTTCCAGTTTTTCCTGGACAAATACAAGGCATTTCCAGGACAGCAATGGCACGGTCTCTTCAGTAAGTTTTGAGACTTCCCTTGGACATGCCCTGCAATTTTCTCTAGGGAGGCAGCCAGAAAACATCCATKGATGCTCAAACTACGGCCACTGGAGGAGTAGCAGCTTTAATCCAAGTTTCTCCTGAATAACCCAACTTTTCCCTCTCTATCCCAGCCATTGTGAAAACTCTTTTTGACTACCTGTATCTAAGATCTCAATGTTTTGTGACCACACACTATTAARAGCGAAGGAGAAAGGTTTGCTCAAAACACTTCAGAACGTATCTGCTGCTTATGTCAACATCATATTATCAATAAATACAAGTGAACCAGTTCCTTTGGCAGCCATACAYCCCCACACAATACTCCCATCACAGATGAGGCGGTTTGCATTGGATCACGAGCGTTCCTTCTTTTTCCACAGTCTTCTCACTCTGGCACAAGTTGATCCATGCCTCATCATTGCATAGGATGTTGTCACAGAATTGTAAAGGCTTATTATTTAAATTTTCTTTGGCTAATTTTAATCTGGTCTTCCTGTTTTTGAGGCTCACCAGTGGTTTACATCTTGTGGTGAAGCCTGTGTAATCACACTGGAGAGGTCTTCTCTTGATYGTTGACTTGTGTGTGATGCTGACAAAAGCAGCCGGATGTATTCTGAGGTGTTTGGGGCAATATCATCTGCTCATCATCCTTTCACATCCTTTTGTCAGATGTTTCTAAGGTACATAGAAGTATACAGTCTGAAGTATAAGAAAACTTGAAAATATTAGTCATTCTCAAAACCTTTGGCCACAGTTTACAAAGCATGCCTCCATATCAAAACACTCCACACCTCATTTCATTCATCTCATGCTCCAGTGTTCTTGTTAAAATCCTTGTGAGTTTACACTAAAGATGGWTAGCTTACTTTTTACTGTACCAGGTTTTTCTGAGTACACCTAACAAGCAACTAACAAACATAGAAAAGGGGCTTTTAGAAATTTGTCAGACCTGTCCAAATGGGTACTGACCATGAAATAACAGTATAGAAAATGTTGAAAAGCTGAAAAATAACATTTGCCAATCAACAGCAACTCAACTAAATCAAAAAGCTGTAACAAAACTGTTAACTTTTTGAAAAACTTTAGTTTAACAAAAATGGTGCACAAAGTATTGTTAGTACAGTAGTTTTTTCCCACATGCAACATAGTAAAAATAAATCTGCTTGTATTTCCTACATACAAAAGTTGCTGCAACTGTGTATAAACATTATGTACAGATTGTCCAAATGCAGCATATGTCTGTGATATGGAGCAGCAACAATTTGTTTCTAGCTGTCTGAGGTACATGAAAAAAAAAAACTGAAGTAAAGGCAACTTTTTGTTTGTGAAACAAGACATTAATGTTTCAATGAATTGTATATTGCAACTCAAATATGTGACCCATCATATTGAAATGAGGATTAAGTCAAATTCGGACAAAATGACCTAATTAC
>NW_013952477.1:1530306-1534589 GCF_001266775.1 Austrofundulus limnaeus
CGCATATATAGGATATTTATTCATTATATTTGGACAAAATGCAATTGCTGCAAATGTCCACTTCTATGAGTAACACTTTGAGACTTAATCCTCAGTTGGATGTRATGGCTCACATGTTACACAAAACAATAAAGCAAATTCCAGTTTGAAACTAAAAAAATAAAAGAACTGAGAAAAAAAATACATTTGCATAACGTTAATTCAAGATAAGACTTTAGTCTGAAATCAATCATTGACCATTAGCAGCACAGATACACATAAGAAGGCAGCTTGTTAAAACATCAGTGATAAAACAGGCTGATATTTAACACATGAAGTTATCAAAATGTATATTTTTTTATAACAAGCACCAGTTCTTGTGTAACAGTGAAATATTTCACCAAATGTAAACAGGTCAGTAAGATAGTGGGTTTAGTTTGCAGAACAGTCAGATTTCGCCCCTGCAGTTTAAATCAGAGTATTATCTCTAGGTCATAAGCAATTTTTTCTTTTTTAGTTTTCTTGACGGGTTGCTCAACCGGACAGATAACGACCGGATTCTCCTCTTCTTTGACAACGATTTTATTACTGCTGACGGGAACCTTGTTTAAAATGTATTCATAATTTCTCTGAACGTGAAGCAAGGCTGAGGTGAGGTACTGAGGGGAAAAAAGCTTCAGGGAAGGTGGGAGTTCTGGATGTTTGGGGAGATGTGGCTGTACAACCACAGCAGGGCTGTCGAGCACCGGCGACGTCAGGTGAAACGAGGCAACAGGGTATCGTAGGAAAGTGAATACTGGGATGGGTGGCGGGGGCACGGGAGAGGGTTTCACTGACATCAGCCCACGTCTATTGACAAAAGGCCTTTTACGGAGAAGGTTGGGTAATGGTTTTGGGTCAGGACCAGGAGGCGTATCCATGACAGAAGCAGATGGTGGAGGTGTATTATCAACGATTTTTGTTATCTGACTTGGCTCCATCTTTTCTGGGTTCAAATTACTCTCCAAATGTTGCTCTTTGGAACTGGAAGACTCATCCTCGGAGTCCGTTTTGGTTTTCTGAATACACGGCGTAGGCTGAAAGAAAAAGTGGTTGTGGCGTCGACAGAACAGCACGCCGCATCGGAGGCACTTCCTACTATCTTTGAGGTGGAGGATTTTGTGGCGCTTGAGGTGGTGAACGGCAGTGAAAGTTCTATCGCACATGTTGCACGGATAGGACAGCTCGACCCTGGAGACCTGCTGGGGCTCAGGGGACTCTGCTCGACTCAAGTCAGAGGAATTTTGTTCTTCAGGCTGCTGTTCGTCCTCCACGGGCTCAGAAACACCGGTGCATGCCGTATCATGATTTTCACGTTGATAGACGTCTTTTGGTAAAACTAAAGGCTTTAGGACCACAACTGGATGCAAATATTTTAGTCGTGAGAGGACTTCTTGTGGTTTTAAGCATGATGTCAAGTTTAAGCTGGATGTTTCTTGCGATTCAACTTTTTCTGGTTTAGTCGCATCTTCGGTCAACCCATCCTCTTCCTAGATGACAGAAAAACAAAACAAAACAAAACAATAAATTCATGTGCTAGTAGTAGCATAAATTAAACGACAGCGATTTCATGTAACCTGAGATTATAATATATTAATAAGTGACAGCTGCTACCTTTGGCACTGATGAAGGTGGCTGAGTTTGTGCTGAAACCTCATTTTCAGTTTCCATTGGAACATCTTGGAGGTTCACGGGAGACTCGGGTCCAGCTTTTATGTTCTTTTTTCCTGCGTTGTTGCGTCCACTGAGCTTTTTTTTACAACCCATAATCCTTTAAAACAAAAAATAAGTTATTTCCCAATAAGAACTTTTGTTTTCTTTTTTCAATTGTAATAAACAAGAGTCTTTAATTATGTTACAATTAAAGCAACAGTCAGTATTATTCATCTGTAACAAACATCCTGACATCTTCCTGGACTGATGAATAAAAGGTTGAGGCACATTCTGTTAATTTTTATGGGGAWAACACATTTGGAATATCTTACCAATAAATGAATAACCTCCTAGGACCTGGCTCCACAATGCATGCAATGCAAGAATTTGTATTTTAGGACCACAATAAATTAGCATTTTTTTGCCACTGTGCCATCATTTTTGYTAAATTCTTTGTGCATGCATGAAGGGAGGTGCAGCTTTTCACTCGGCACKGGGAATGGGGCTCTGAGGAGAAAAGGTTGGGATTCAGTGACCTAGAATAGAGCGCTTTTATCACAGTGACAAACGGGACGTTCAGCTACTTGTGCAATGTTTACAATGTTGTTGATGAAAAGAACAAGCCTGTCAGAACGTACCAAGATAGGTTTAACAAAAGAAAGCAAAGGAGCAATAATCACAGAAAAACTGTATTTAATAAGAAATAATATTCACATAAACGGCTTTGATATTTCTGCACACATAAATGCCAGAGAGTCAAATGCACAGTGAATTAGAAAAACATAAAAGGCAGAAAATGGAGGCAGCATGTTAATTAGTCAGAGGTTTCCTGGTGAAGGTTTTATTTTCACAACAGTTAATAAATTATTACTCATGGATAAAGCAGATCATGAGTACTGATGATCATGCCACTCAAACTCTGTAAGTCCTGCAGAACTAGTTTTCTGTTTTACCATAAGTCAAATCATTTTTTCTCTTTAACTGAGGCGCTGAAAAAAACAAAACAAACAACAAAAAAAACCACTTTGTGCAGCAGCTACAGTGGTGTGATATTTCATTATTACCTGTTTGTCACACTTAATGTTTCAGATCAACAAACAAATTTAAATATGAGACAAAGATAACAAGTAAACACAAAGTGTAGTTCATGAATGAAGGTCTTTGAGGGGGAAAGAAATGCAGACATGCAGGGCCCTGTGTGAAAAAGTAAACCACAGTGGTTTATCACATTTATGGAAAGCTAAATTTAATTTCCCCAAGCCACACCTGTTCTCAATCAAGAAACCACTTAAATAAGACCTGCCTGACAAAGTAGAGCTAAATAAAATGGAAATAAACTCAGAATGAATGAGAAACAAAGTAATTGAGATCTATCAGTCTGGAAAAGGTTATAAATCATTTCTAAAGCTTTGGGACTCCAGTGAACCACAGTGAGAGCCATTGTTCACAAATGGTGAAAGTATGGAACGTTGAACCATCCCAGGAGTGGCCGGCCRACCAAAATGACTCAAAGAGCGGAGCGACAGCTCATTCTGGAGGTCAGAAAGACTCAACAACCACACCCAAAGAACTGCAGGCYTCACTGGCCTCAGATAAAGTTCAGGCCTCCACCATAAGAACAAAACTGGGCAAAACTGGACTGCATGGCCGAGTTCAAAGACAAAAACTACCACTGAGCAAAAAGAACATTAAGGCTCATCTATTTTGACATCTTGATGATCCCCAAGACTTTTGGGAGAATACTCTGACGACTGRCGAGACAAAAGCTGAACTTTTAGGAAGGTGCAAGTTACTTTACATCTGGCGGAGAAGTAAAAGCCTTTCAGGAAAGGAACATCACAACAGTAAAAGATGGTGGTGGTAGTGTGATGGTCAGGGGCTGTTTTGCAGTTTCAGGACCTGGAAGACTTGCTGTGGTAAATGGAACCATGAATTCTGCTGGAGGAGAAAATCAGCCATCTGTTGAAGTGCACATGGGTTCTGCAGCAGGACAATGATCCAAAACACACCAGCAAGTCTCTGAATGGCTTAAGAAAAACAGATTTAAGACTTGGGGTTGTGCAGCACTGTAAAAGACTTGTTGCCAGTTATCCCAAACACTTGGTTGCAGTTTTTGCTGCTACAGGTGGCTCAACCAGTTTTTAGGTTTAGGAGACATTTACTTTTTCATACAGCGCCCTCAGTGTTTGGATTTATTTTCTCCCTAATAATAAAGACCTTCATTTCTGAACTGCATTTTGTGTTATCTTTGTCTCATACTTAAATTTGTTTGGTAATCTGAAACATTTAAGTTGGACAAATATGTAAAAAAAAATAAAAAAAGTAATCAGAGCGGTGCCAAACACTTTCACTCCACTGCTCGACTGGAGGTAAAACATAGAGGAAAAGTCTGGAGCAGCACTGTTATTGATTTAATAAAGCGATCTTTCTGATTCCTCTGAACAGAGGCCAAATGAACTGCTGTGGGTCTGTTCATTATGTGACAGCTGCACATCAGTGAGTGGTGACTTTGTTATTTATGATGACCACATCTATAATTTGGGACTAAGCTTTCATCTGAGACATTGGGCCTCATTGCAAGAACCGTTCATACGCACAGATTTGTTCTTAAG
>NW_013952477.1:1535498-1539366 GCF_001266775.1 Austrofundulus limnaeus
CTCCTAAATCACTCGTACGCACATCTTAAGAACAAATCTGTGAATACGAACATGTTCTTGCATGAGGCCCTATGAGCACTGTCCAGTGTTGCTCAGATATTTTCCCTCAACGTACTGATGAATTTCAGCCATAGACGCTACAACTAGGTATTGTTAACCTCACAATTCTTTGGGTCACATTTGATTTGATTCAGTTTCGCTTCAGTATTGCTTTGCATGCTTTAATATCAATTTCCTAATAATAACAAATACACAAATATTTCATTGGAGTCCCTGTGGATAATTTTTAGATATTTATTTTCTTGTCCATGCAAACAGAAATCGTATAACATTTTAGAGAAATAAAATATTTGGGAAAAAAAAAGCAGTAGAACAATAATACTTGCTTTAAGTATTTAAGTATTATGGAGTGAAAAAGCATAAAACCTGACAAATTCAAGGCTCAAAGTGAAAGAAAAATCCTGAGCCTGAAACATTTTTGTGGTGGTGATAGGAATAAAATCATCACATATTTTGACTCTACAATCTGTGAGAATCTGTGCAAAAWATCCACTCTTTAAATGGCAGACTACGAATGGGGCAGTGGGGTATTTGCTTCCCTACACCAGAGCCTGAGACAAACCAATTGTATTGCAAGGGCAGGTAAGAATATAAGTATGTACATTATTTACAACAGAGTCCTTCACTGATTTTTAAAGTCAACACAAACTGTGTCATCATCAACATTCTGTCTGTAATATAATCCTGCAGCCAAGAGGTATCACGAAACATGTACCATCACCTCGCTTTATTTATATAAGATCCCGTTTAAAATTTAAATCAGCAGATTTTCACGTTAACTATGAATATCTGACAATAATGTTAMGGAGAAAACTTTTATTTTTGGGGAAGGAAGGAAAGCTAGACATCAAACGTAAAATTAGACACCACTTGGCTGTACTTGGTCACACAAACTTACATCTTTCTGTGTTAATAGTTTTATTCAAGGACTAAAGTAACCAAGACAGACAGGCTGTGTGCGCTCTCCTGGTGACTAAACAGCTGTTAGCACAACACTAGCTTACCTTTACAAACGTTGAGCAATTCAGCTCTTTGCTCTTAAACACCACAAAATCTACCACATCCCTGACCGTCGTGATGCAGCCAGGCCAGTTTCCTTGTTTTCAGGCTAGTTACGATGGAGTTTTGTTTTAACAAATGTGCGTGATGTGTCCCACGATTATTACCGACTGTCCAGAAACAATTACAATCGTTCTGGATCGCACCCCATCAAAGCAAAAACTAGCCAGGGGATTGAATCGATTTTTTTTTTTAATTATTGCATTGCTTTTCTGATCATTTTACCCACCCTTACGGCTGCGACTAACAAGTCGCATCCATATTTAGCTACAGTGGGTTGAATGTGACATCGCGTCATCTACTGTGCATGCGGGTCGCATCAGGGTCATGAAGAGCACACACTGGAGTCAGATGGAAGCCGAATTTAAAATATAAAGTTAACAATAATGCCTAAAACAATCAAATAAAAAAGAAGAGAATTTAAGACCTGCCGAGTGAATATGGCCGTTGAAGTATCGCATTAGAAAAGGTTAATGGAAATGGTAAAATTCGGGGGGAAAAAACGTCCTCAATTTTGTAAAAACAGTTCTTATGCATGCTTGAGGTAGTTTTTGGGTGTTCAAAAATAAAGAGTTAATATGCAAAAGGGGAGATGGAAAGAGATTCGCTAAATAAGTTCTGAAGAAGCGAACATTTACCTCACATCATTGATCAGCTGTTTCCACGCTCAGCGTCTTCCCAGCTATTCCCATAAGAATTATATTTCTTTCTCTAYGCCTCTGGGCAGAATGTAGTTTTCTCGTGATGTGTTTTCCCTGCTAGTTTCCAGCTTCTACTTCCTGTTTATTACAGACATGCGTAACGTCACTGTTGCCCTGATTGATTCACTCCATTTCTCCCCCCCCCCCCCTTTTTTTGCAACATTCTAAAAGGTTGCTCAAAATTCACATTATAGTTAGATAGAAAAATGGTGTTTGAGCTAATTCTGTTCCATAAACTGCACATTAGTGATAGACCCACGATGGTTTTATTGTTTGGTTCAAGGGCAATAACTCATTAAATCAAAATTTCTTTATTTTTCTTTAAATGACAAGGGTTAAAAGCAGCAAACAGCTGTGATTCTCATTGAGCATCGAGTGTGGCTGGCTAATAAATGGAGGAAAAACATGCAGTTTGTCTGATATTGCACAGATTCGCTCTGATCAGTTTTAGCAGTAAGGGCAATTTCAAATGTTTCTAAAAATAACAAATGTGATCACAATGGCTAGCTTCCAGTCCAGTCTTGTGGGAACTATTTATTGTTAAGCGTAACAAGACTAGAGTTTGAGTATCTCTATAATGGTGCAACTTCAGGTACTCTGTGGTCATGACAGCTGTGCAATAGGTCTATATGAAAAAGTGTGGCACATATTATAATCAAATATTAGCAACTAATAACTGTAAATGAAAAAAATATTTTTTTATAGTTGACCTGTTCAGCTCAGATTATAGAAGCAAAAAGAGATCAACTTTATTACACGAAGATGATGCTTGGGGTGTTAAGTAAAATACATAGATGTTGTTTTTATTAGAAGAGAAAGGTGTTAATCCAGGATATTATGTCAGTGAATTAAGCTGCAAGGGGAGGAACCTCTGTGTTTAAATTTACCCAAGCACTACTATAACGTTCTATCACACTATAATGTTTTAGACAACTTTTAACAATTTATGAAAAGTTTGTCCAACACTAAAAGCTCTAAGCTGAAGATAACTATTTAAATACTACTGGAAGCCTCTTTTGGACCTATAAATACTGAAATGCTAACAAGATTAGATTGAATATATCGCCAATACGAGTAAAATAGTCATAACAAAATTTTCATAAGTCGGCATAAGTTGTCTAAAATGTTTTAGTGTGGCAGGGCCATAACAACAACAACAACAATAACAATAATAATAATAATAATAATAATGAAACACTAGACATTCAAACACATTTAGTCAAATGAAATCTCTGACTTTATAAGTCATTATGGAAATATGAGCAGAAAAACAAAAGCACCAGAGCTCATACTAATAGTGATCCTTTAACTTAAAGTACAGCAGATAAACAATAAACAAATGGTTGGTCAGAAGTCATTCTAACCCAMTAAATTACCCACAGGTGTTTGTTTCTTACCTTTTAGCCCACTGTGATCTTGTCTGAACGGGTTTGGTGCATGATGATGGAAACACAGATGGTACAAAATCCGGACTGTTTGTGTCCATCGAAGCCACTCCTGTAAACCATAAAATTAAATGAATAAATAAATAAATGAACTTTTATGCTACATGTCGTAAATGACTTTTATATCTCTATCGAAAAGCCAACCGCTTCATGAGACATTCAGATGAGAAGTGAAGCTACCTGAGATGAAATGAGCGCCACAAACCCGATGATTCCCAGTGAGCTCCTTCTTGTTGCCGTTAGCTTTTTGGACCGCTTCGACCCACAAACGCCTCCGGTTTGCATGAAAAGGACGAAATCCACAAGGAATTCTGTAAAATCTTAGGCTGCTGTTGCGACTAAAGAGGTTTTTACAACCAGCCACGCAACAATGAGACATTTTAGCTTTAAAAACGAGACGAACACTGAATTAGCATTGCTATCGGGAAGTTAAACAAAACTCAACTTCCGCTGCCGAAATGCGCGCGCATCATGACGATGACGTCACGTCGAGGCAAAAAAATATATTAAAAATCAGGACTAAATCAGGACTTTTTAGTTGGTAATTTACAGTGGCGGGCAGCACTAATCTAAAAATTAGTTCCACTAGCCCTAAAGCACTAA
>NW_013952477.1:1539993-1541321 GCF_001266775.1 Austrofundulus limnaeus
ACCCTCAGCTGTAAACATTAACGTTGATCAATAACATTTATAGACCTCAGTTAGTGTTTGTAAATTTAGCAAGTGCTAATCCACGAATACATTTTTTTAATTGTCAAAAGCCCTAAAGCACTAAACAGGAAATTAGTTCCCCTATTAGGGCTTTAGGGGAACTGTGCCCACCACTGGTTATTTCCTACAACGGTGTATTAGGGCCACTTGAAAAAATAAAAAATAAAAAAGAAGGAGCAAATCTCTGAGTAAAAACAAGAAAATTCTCTGAGCTCTGAGAGTCGCAGATCTGCAAGAAAAAACTCAGAATTTCTGAGATTAATTTTAGAAGTTTTCGAGAAACAAAAATAATTTCTCTTATGTTAAAGAGTCACAAATTTGCGAGAAAACCCCCCGAAATTTCCATAATTAAAGGCAGAAATTTGCGACATTTAAACTAAATATTTTCTGACATTGTAAAGTCAGAGATTTACAAGAAAAAACATAAATTTATGAGAGAAAAAAAATGAAGTTTTCAGGAATGACTAAAGGGTGATTCCACCTGTTTCACTACCTTGAGCATCTTTAATCTGCTCTAGTTAGTGTCTACTTGACAATCAGAAATACGTCGTGTAAAATCTATAAACCAGCCCAATCATTTGTAAATCTGATAAACTCATATTTTWTGTTATAGTAAACATTAAATGTTGAAACTAGGAAAGGGTACCATCTTTAAAATCAGGTGTTGTGAATTTCATAGCAACACAATTAAAAAAGTTATGGCAGAGTCATATTTATCAAGTATCCTCCATTCTTGTAACACCATGTCTGTAAACATCTGGGACCAGAGGAAACTATAGCTTTTGGAGTTTTTGGAGGGGAATATGCTTTCTTTTCTGATGTGAAATTCAAGCAGCACAACAGTCCAMCCTGGGACTTTTAGTCACTTTAAATCAATGCATAAAAATTAGTAGTCTCAGTATTCTCGTTAGGTAAATTGTACTTTATTCAATCATGTAAATAAAAGAATCATGCATGGCTTGATTAGCATTTACTAAATTTGTTTGTGCAAATTCAAAGGTCTGCCAATTCCCTTTTTTTCAGTGGAACAAAGGGTGGGCACCAAAACATACAGATGTCAATAAGGATGATAATCAGAGAAGCACCCAAGATCAACCTGATGGAGCTGGGCAGCTCTCCTGCAGAAATGACAGTGTCTGTCCACAGGACCAGACTCACAGAGCTGAGCTTCATGGAGGAGTGGCAGGGAAAAACAGGACTGCTTACATTTTCTTTTTCTTCAAACGTGTAGTAAAAGAAGGTTCTACCAGACACCATGACCAGTTTAT
>NW_013952477.1:1541737-1547303 GCF_001266775.1 Austrofundulus limnaeus
ATAGTTAAAGTTATAAAGTATAGTCTAATGAAGTTATATAGTTATTATAATAATAATTTTTTTAAATAAGTTGGAATTGTACAAACTTAATGTATTTTGTTATCTGTTTTTCAAGTTTCAATCATATTTTGCAGTGTGGACAACAGACCCTTTCTTTTCTAACCTGATCCATCACCACACGGCGCTCTGAGGACCCCTGCTGGCTGGTGTCACAGCAAACTGTGACTCAAACTTCTTTGACCTCAGGTTTCTTYAGATCTTGATTTAAATAAAAAGTGCACTGGCAGTCAGGGTTCWAACTTGTGAAATGTGCTACCCAGTAATTAAATATGTAACTTAAAAGAAAGTGTTAATAAGTTACTGCTCAGAATCTAAACAGTTTCTAATGTGTACATTTCAGGCCAAAGACCACCTCCTGACCTGTTAGTGCCACAGAAATAAAACGTTTAAACTTTAAAACCTGTCTGTATCATTGGGATCAACATTTAATTGTATTTTTAATGTCAAACTGATGAGTTTTAGATTGAAGAAAATAAATTAATTCATGGATTAATTATAATCTTCTGTATTTCTGTTCAGACCTCTCAAATAAACTGAAACACACAGAGAAAAAAATGAAAAATATTTTCTTTTCATATGAAATGTTTGTGTTATTGTGATGCTCTGCATGAATCTATCATCATAATGAGTCTCTTTAAGACACTTAAAAGGATTTTTATGTCTGCTTTGTGTCTCATTTTTATTTTAGCTTTAATTTAATTTAGCTGTGAGCAATTTTTCTACAGTTCTTTTAAAATTCATTTAATTTGATTGCCATCTCTTTACAGTCATTTTGTTTATTTGTGTAATCATTTCATTCTGTATTTTTTGGTCTAATTTTGTTTTTCTAATATGTCAGCATTTTTTCGTGTTTACTAACCTTTTCATACTTTTAGAATTTTTGTTGTTGTTTGTTTTTCTATTAGTTATAATAAATATTGCATTTATAACAGTTTTGTGAACAATCCAAACTCCTTCCAAGTTGTTGTCAGTGTAGGTTTGCTTATTTTTCAAAGTGTAATGTAGTTTTAATATAACTTTTCCAAGAGTTTCTTAGTAAACATGAATAATTAACTTCAGCTTTACGTCAAAAACTATATACAGCGGGTAAAATAAGTATTGAACACATCAACATTTTTCTCAGTAAATATATTACTAGAGGTGCTAATGACATGAAATTCTCACCAGATGTCTGTAACAACCCAAGTGATCCATACATACAAAGAAATCAAACCATAAATGTCCAGAAATGAAGTTATTTGTAATAATGTGGAATGGCACAGGGAAAAAGTATTGAACACACTCACTGAAATTTATCTAATACTTTGTACAAAAGCCTTTGTTGTCAATGACAGCTTCAAGATGCCTCCTGTATGGAGAAACTAGTGGCATGCATTGCTCAGGTGTGATTTTGGCCCATTCTTCCACACAAACAGTCTTCAAATCTTGAAGGTTTCGTGGACCTCTTCTATGAACTCTGATCTTTAGTTCTTTCCATAGATTTTCTGTTGGATTCAGGTCAGGTGATTGGCTGGGCCATTCCAGCAGCTTTAGTTTCTTTCTCTGAAACCAACTGAGAGTTTCCTTGGCTTTGTGTTTGGGCTCACCGTCTTGCTGAAATGTCCAGCCACGTTTCATCTTCATCATCCTGGTAGATGGAAGCAGATTTTTATCAAGAATGTCTCTGTACATTTTTCCACTCATCCTTCCTTCAATTATTTGAAGTTTGCCAGTACCATATGCTGAAAAACAGCCCCACATCATGATGTTCCCACCTCCAAACTTCACTGTTGGTATGGTGTTTTTGGGCTGATGTGCAGTGCCATTTGACCTCCAAACATGATGTGTATTCTGGCATCYAAACAGTTCAATGTTGGTCTCATCTGACCAGACTATATTCTCCCAGTATTACACAGGCTTGTCTAAATGTTGTGCAGCAAACTTTAAAGGAGCTTCAACATGCTGTTTCTTCAGCAGTGGAGTCTTGCGTGGTGTGCGTGCATACAGGCCATGGTGGTTCAGTGCATTACTTATTGTTTTCTTTGAAACAATCGTACCTGCTAATTCCAGGTGTTTCTGAAGCTCTCCACAAGTGGTCCTTGGCTCTTGGACAACTCTTCTGATAATTATTTTCACTCCTCTGTCAGAAATCTTGTGAGGAGCACCTGGTCRYGGTCGGTTTATGGTGAAATGATGTTCTTTCCACTTCTGAATTATGGCCCCAACAGTGCTCACTGGAACCTTCAGAAGTTTAGACATTCTTCTGTAACCGATGCCATCATTATGCTTTGCAACAATAAGGTTGTGAAGGTCTTGAGAGAGCTCTTTATTTTTACCCATCATCAGATGGTTCTTGTGTGATACCTGGCCATCATTTGRGACTGAACCAGCTGATATTAACTTGCACTGACAAGGGGCAGGCTTGTTTTCTAATTACTAAGAGAGTTCAGCTGGTGTCTTGTCTTTCCATGCCTTTTTACACCTCCCTTTCTTCATGTGTTCAATACTTTTCCCCTGTGCCATTCCACATTATTACAAATAACTTCATTTCTGGACATTTATGGTTTGATTTCTTTGTATGTWTGGATCACTTGGGTTGTTACCRACATCTGGTGAAAATTTCATGTCATTAGCACCTCTAGTAATATATTTACTGAGAAAAATGGGGACGTGTTCAATACTTATTTTACCCACTGTATCTATAGTAGTAAAACTACTTTAGGTTGCATTTATTAAAAATATTATTGTGGAATAATAAATACATTTTTAATCATGAAGTAAAGCACAGAAGGTTTTATGTAACAGTAGGCCTAAATACATATCTTTTTACAAATATAGCTTTGGTAGAGCTCAGCCAACCTTTTACTGACGGTTAATTTTATATAATCAGTGCAGAAAACCATCTTTGACCAAAAGATTTCCTCTGCAGTGCCACGCCTGACAGACGTTCCTCCCACTGCAGAGACCACAGAGAGGTGGCAGTAATTAGGACAGAGACTTAAACACTGAGGCACTTTTCTCTGCTCCTGCTCTTCATGACTCAATAAGTCTGCTGGTGTGTTCTCTGYTGTCTGGTGTGTATTTGTGCATCCTAATGTGCCTCAGCTGCTGTTTTATGTCTGTCCAAATRCCTCCCAAGACTCTCCCACCTCCCTTTATTACATCCTCCTGCAGCCATCATGACTTTGCTGCTTTTTTTATTCGGTGCATTCAATCTTGCTAACATCCTGAAGAACACTGGACTTCATTCAGTCTTTATATTATTTTATTTATTTGTCTTAATGCCATTATTGACTTACATTAGCTTGTTTACTCTGACCTAATTAGTAATTGCATCTCTCGTCCTCTTTTGCTAATTCTGAACAAACACATAGCAACTACACAACAAGAAGTGATGAAGGAATCAGCTATTAAGTTGTATATCCTATATTTGATTTAACGATCAAAGAAATGTGAAGGAAAAACTCAACCAAAGCATCACAAGCTGCAAATAAAAGTGACTTTTTATTATAAATAGTTTGAAATATTTTGATAACACAACAAATGATGCTCTGCAGAATTGGTCTGATCAGTTCAGGTGTTCAGGTTTAGAACCAAATTATAGAAACTGGTGGTGTTCCCACCCTCATAACAGAATCATGCCGACATCAGCATTTTTACAAGTGTACTTGTACAAAATGCCCGACTTACATCAATACTAGCATCAATGGTTCATTGAATGTGTAACAGTTTGCATTTCAAGTGAAAAAAAAGTAAGTTCCATGTTTAAGAAACTGACATAGATTAAAAGAAAATCTTGTGTTAATCTTTTGTTAAAAAAATGTTGCAACAGCTGCATGTTTGATTTGTAAGAGGGGCCAATAAGTAAGGAGAGCCACCTTGTTCTAAACAAAAGAAATGTGTTTATATAGTCATTGTGTAATGCTTATGTAAGTAGCTACTCTGAGTTCTTAAACTCTACTTGTACTCGCTTTGAGAAAAACTGGTATCAGCCCTAACAAAGACTGCATCTTAAATATACAAATGTTTTTGTTCATTCAATTTCCATATTTACTAGGTCATATGGTGAGGTGTATCATCCAAAAATAGACCTGTTTAAGCTCACACTCTTTCCTGCAGAACAATCAGCCACACAGAAAGATCTTGACGGAAACATGACTAAATACATTATTGGGTCATTCAAACAAAATATCTGAATATCTAAAACATAACCTTGAAGAATTTTCTTTTGAGCAGTGAGTACAGAAAAAAGGGCAGAAAAGCTGAAAAGTCTTGTCATTTTCCCTGCAAAACTAACAACCCCCCCCCCCCCCCGTTTACCTGGTTAATATCCACATATTGTTTGAGGTTTTCTGCTTTAAAATTACATAGAACAGAGAAAAGAATAACCTAAACATAGGATTCAGACTAAATGTCAATGGGTTTTCCTGACAAAGCAAGCCAAGTCTCTGTAGTTCATGAGATCAGGATGATCCAGGAATGAAAATGTAGCTGAAAAAGCAGGAATCTGAAAATATTCTGGGGTCATTTTGATAAAATCTGACTTACAGTAATTCTCAGTTTGATGTGATGGATTGGAGTCAATTCAATCCAAGATGGCTGCCTCAGATAATTAAACATAAAACAGATGGCGATAGATGATAGTATACCAAAACATTATCTTCTTCTGAGTCATTACAGCATCCCACCAGCAGGTGTCACTGTGGTTAAATGTTTGACATGAACCCTAACCCTAAGGTATCTGGAAAAAAAAACAGCAAACTCACATTTTATGTACTAAAAAACAAGCAAATAAAACAAACTCTGTTCTGTTCAACTTTAACAGATTATATATTTCCTCTTATAATGTCTGTTAAATTTCTTCTAAAATATTTCACTGAATAGGTCTTAGATGTCAGTCTGCGATTGTGATGAACTGTAGATTGATGACGCTCATAATCAGTTGGGACTTTACTCATATTCTTTCATAAATCTCTCACCAGAAAGTTATGACTCTCTGTTAAACCAGTAATGTTTAAATTTCCCCCTGCACCTCCAATAAAGAAGAAAACCAGGAGCTTTGTGGCTCATATTTTAATCTCAGAGGAACACAGGTGCAGAATTCTCTCTTATACTCTGCTGTTTGTATTCTGGAAGATATTTCAGGATAGTTTTTATGTTTTTGTTTTTTTAATGACTACATAGTTGAAGGACAGATTAATTGATCTTAAGGTGTGGTTCTCACATAGCTGCTGATAGCCTGGAAAAAAATCTCTGGCATTGTCGACATGTTCTTACCCTCCCTTCCCCTCTTCTGCCTCAAGGTGACTCCTCCATCTGTACCCTTCCTGGTCCAGCCAATCCCAGACTCTGCAGAAACCCAACGGTCCAGTAACAGGGATTTGATTCTAGCTATCGAGAGCTGTTGCTGTCTCACCTATTTCATTAGGTGTCCTGGAGCTTTATTAGCACATCGATCAGAGCTGTGTGTGTGTGTGTGTGTGTGTGTGTGTGTGTGTGTGTGTGTGTGTGTGTGTGTGTGTGTGTG
>NW_013952477.1:1547476-1552795 GCF_001266775.1 Austrofundulus limnaeus
AGAGAGAGAGAGAGAGAGGAGAGAGAGAGAGAAAGAGAGAGAGAGAGGAGAGAGAGAGAGAAAGAGAGAGAGAGGAGAGAGAGAGAGAGTATGTCTACATTTGAGAGGGATATATATGAGTTAACAAAGCTGGTTATATCCATGTTTAATCCAGTGTTTATTGTCCAATTTTCCATTTACATTTCTTAGTAAAGTAAATTTGGGAAGGTCACAAACAAATAATATCTGTTGTAGATAGTTCTTCAAACATGACTAAGAACAAAGTAGATCATTGCCATCTTTAAACTACTTCATATCATATTGTTTCACGTGAACATGTATTTATAAACTCCGCTTCGAAGTAAGTTTCATCTTATGGTTTATAGTGAGTGGGGATGGATAAAGAAACCATATGAGCAGTGGTCTCGTGAATGAGCCCATTGCTCTCCCCAAAAAGACACTCGTCTCTGTTCAAAACTTCCTGTCCCTTGGATGAAGGACACAAGGTTAGAAACATTCAGTGTTCTGAGCTTTTCGGGATCCATAAAGGGGTCCCTAAGAATTATTTTCCTTTGACTACTCAGAGCCAGGCAGTGGCCTTGGTCCAAAGAGGTCTCTAATGCAGTGCCACATCATCACACAGACCATTTTGTGGTGGGTGAGCAGGTTTTTCCCAGTTAGGATTCCAACCAGTGTACTCAGAGTTTTCCTCGTCAGGGTGATGAGAGCTTTCCCAAACCTTAGATTTGGGCCGTTGATCAGTTCCCGTGCCTGTCTACAGTCCATCAGCTCCCTCCAGCAGATTGAGTGTTGATGTCTAATCCAGGCCTGCAGGGCAGTCCTACAGACTGTTGTTGAGGTACCTACAACAGGCTCTGGTCCTTCGAAGTGAGCCTGACTGCCAGCTTTTGCGAGGTAGTCAGCTCTCTCGTTACCATTAATGTCAGTATGTTCTGGTACCCATTTAACAGTAACACTGTTATCACTCCCCAGTTGGTTGACTGCTTCGGCACACTCCCAAGCCAGTAATGACGTAAAGTGGGACCCTCGGAGAGCTTTAATAGCAGCTTGGCTATCTGTTAGGAYGAATATTTCCTTCTGTGTACACTGAAGGTCTTTGAGAGATGCCACACACTGGTGGAATGCATATAACTCAGCTTGAGATACAGCTGCAAAACAACCTAGTGGGTTTTTATGCTCTCTCTCACTCTGGTTATGCAAAATCAGCACCCCTGCACCTGCTGACCCCTTCAGAAGGGATCCATCTGTAAAACAGTAGAAATGATTGGAAGACATGTCCATCGTAGAGAGGTTACTCCAGGCAGATCTGTCTTCTGTCTCTGTCTCCAGGTCCTGCAGTTACTGGAACAGCAGCAACTGCCCAGTCCCAGACTCTAGTGTGTGAGTCAGATAGGTTTTTTCCACCTACCAGACTGGTGTAGCCTTACTGCACCGCAGCCTCCCCAAAGATATGTAAATCTAGTGGAGCCAGGTCCAGTAGGACTTCAAAGGCTGCTGTGGGTTGCAGCCTTTGAAGTTTCACAGTACAGGAGTTACAGAAATACTATTATAATCTATGGTTAGCTGTGTAGCTATTACTGCTGCTGTTTGTGCTTACAAAGAAAAAATTCAATGAAAAAATGTGCAATGCACAATTAACAGTTCAGTGAAAATTTATTAACTTTCATTTGCATAAACAGTTTTTTGGTCTTGGTCCCACTCTGACTACACATTAGTTCCTCAGTCTGGTCTGAGGTAAAGTTTGTTACTCCAATTATCTACCACAGATAAGATATTTGTTCACAACCTTTAACAAATCTTCATAAGATCTGAACTGTCTCTTTAAGGAGGTGGGGTTATTTTTGTGTTTTTCAGGCACATTCAATTCTATACCACAATAAAGTAACTATGTTACCTTCAGCTGTTATGAAAATGCTGGAAATGTAAAAAACATGCATCTTAGCCCTTTTAAACACCTTGAAATTGGCCTCTGTCTCTTTACATAAGAACCAACACTCCCACTTCAGCACCTCTTCACAACAACGCTTCGGGGGAGGGGTGCTCTGTGGGGAGAGAGCTCGGCTGCAGACTGAGCTCCAGGGAGGAGCTTTGTGTAAATAGGTGGAGCTTTGTACCTGCAAGTGTTCAGGCAGCTACATGACTACAGGAGATTCAAGGATTTCTCAAACATGCATGAGTGAGTCAAAGCAACACTCTGTTTTTAATGAGGGAATGACTTTAAAGCATGATATAAAGCTCAAAAAAGTCAATTTTGCATAAAACCCCACCACCACACAGTATCCCTGTTTTATTTACCATCTTCTTAACCCCTACCTGTGAAAGAAAGGGATAAAAGAAAGGGGGAAGAGTGAGGAAGATAAGAAAAGGTACAGCATGTGAAGAAAATGAACATTTATGGATTTAAAGAAAAAAAAGGTGGAGTGCTGCAGCCATGATTAATCACTTGTTGATAACGATCACTTTTTGAGAGTTTCATTAAAACCCAGCCAGTTGTTTTTTGAAATAATTTGCCAAGAGACAGACAAATATGTAAGAATAGACACATTAAAAATCACTTTTCAGTGATAGACAAATATGTATTATGTATATGAGATGCAAACCTTCCCAGAGTTCGTGATAAATGGATGATATTTAGCAGATATAGATAAAAGGATAAAATACATATTTGCACCGATTCATTGACTGTTCTATTGTTTTATTGACTCTTGTCAACTTGTTTGACTGGTTCCATGGAGGGATGCTGCTGGTGATGCTGGCAGCTGCACACTGACCGCCTCCTCTGTTTACCAAACAACACAACAAACCGGAGGCGCAGCTGCCTGCGGCTGCGGCCATCGTTCTGCTGCTCAGAGCTCATTTCACCCTCAGCATCAGGCTCTCCTCTCTTTCCCTTCGCACGTCTCTTTCATCACCCCTCCTCACCTCTCTACACCTGCTGGCTCAAATCCCTTCTTCAAGCCCCCCTTTCCACCATTTCTTTGCGCCTCTTTCAGGCTTATTTTTCCTCCTAACGTCAGAAGCAGCTCTGCGGAGTGAAGGAGGTAAAAGGAGGAAAGGCAGCATCAGATAGAGCAAAATGTGAGGGGAGGTCAGCTCGGGAGTGCACTGTAAAAAATGAAATGTTGGATTTACTTAACCATGTTATGTCAGCTGGTTCCACTTAACTGAGTTGAGTAAATTCAAAGCAATAWACCAGTTTTTTAACCAAAGAACATGACACAACATGGTTAAGTAAATCCAACATTTCATTTTTAGGGTGTGGAGCGGGGCTGGAGACGGCGGGGTGAGAGGAGAGCCTGGCTAATGATGTATTGATTCAGCTGTGCCTGGGGCAAATAAAGAGGGAGTGTGTGTGGGAGGAGAGGAGCCTCAACTSGCAGATGTGTGAAAACACCTGGGCAGGATGGGGTTTTGTTTACGGTGAGCTTCCTGACAGGAGGACAGGCGGGGTTTTGGCGAAGCTTGGCGTCTCAGCTGGGCTTATTTGTTTACACACAAACATTATTYACGCTTCTAGCAGCCGTAAGAAAGGAGCAAGGAATTTTAAAATTGTGGTTCATCTCAGGCTGGACACGCATCCAAGTTCCTGGCTGTAAAAGCAAACGTTTATCCAGCAGCTGGACTTTGGGGATCACATTAGGTGAGATCCTCCAGGGATGCAGACTCGCTAAGGTGGAGGGATAAAGGTGGACTTAATTGGATTTTGTGTGTTTTCTCTTCAAAATGCATCATTTGTCTGCGCATGTGAGTCCCTGTGGGCAAACAGGTGAAGGCTGAGGATTAATAAAGCCATTTCTGGTTGAATCTTCATTGACTGGAGGAGTTGCACAAAGCAAGAGGTGAAATCTGAAATGTYACATGTTTGTTTCACAGTCAGCAGGATGAATCAGAGATGACCGTGTTCATTTAGAAAATACATTTCGCACAAATCAGGAGTGAGTTAATTGAATTTTCTTTGTTGCGTGTTGTGCCATCCTTTCATTCAGAGCTGATATGATGTGTTTCTGCTCCGTTATTAGTTGTGGCTTCATTCTGACTCAGGCAGCCGGCGGAACAATAACTCATTCAAGCATCKCAGACTTTGAAGCCCATTTAATTAGGCGGCCTTCTTTTCCTCTCCTCCAACATCATATTTTCTCCCATTCTTTCACCTCCTTCACTCTGACACCTTTTCATTGGTTTTATTTTACGGCAAATAATAAGCTACAAGCTGCTGAGTTCTCATCCAGAGGAAAATGAACTGAAACCACAATCACCAAACATTAAACATTGTTTTCAGTGTCTTTGCTACATTTCATCCCCTCCCTCCAGTTCACACATCACCTCCTTTGAGGTGGAAAATTAGGAGTATATGAGAAAATCGGAAATATATTAAATCTGGATGAGTGAGGATTCATCCAGGGAGAAGCTACCAACACTCTGATTAACAAGAAAAGCCATTAATTTGTTTAAGAGGACTTACGAGCCCCAGAAGAGTTTTCATCCCCTGGTGATGGACAGATTTAATTCTCTGCACGGCTCAACATCTCTTAAGTGTGTCTCTTATCGCTTTCATAAACACAAAGACAATTATTGCTTTATGACAGCTGACATCAGTGCACGTGCCAGAATACAATTACAAATAAACAAAACAAGAAACCTTCATTTTATTTCTAATTCAGTCTTCTTACTCTGAGGCCAGGTTGTGCTATGAAATTATGTCTGACATGAAAACAATCACCAAATCTCTTGTGTAAGTTTGTTTGCTGTAAAAACTCCTGCAGAGGAGCAGCTGAAAGAGAAACAGCTTTTTTATTTTACATTTTCTGCCCAAAATGTGGGCTAATTAGCAATAAAATCTGTGTTATTAGGTAATTACAACTTAGGCTGGTGGTGTAATCTAACTGGTGCTAACAAGGAGTAAAATCAGGCACCACCTGCTTAAATACATTCAGATATTTTCCAGTATGAGCTTGGCATTCTTTTGGTCATTTACCTACTTTTCTATTGACTTTTAAATACAAACGTAATTATAAAGCTAGATTTATTTGTATTTTAAGTTGAAATAGCAAAATATCCTCAACGAGCATAATGACTGCAGAGCACAGCTGAAACAAGAGAATCAACTTTACTGGTCAGGTGTGTGTTCACACACAAGGAATTTGTTTCTGGCTTTTGGTGTCTCTTCAAAATACATAAAGTATAATATACAGTTGATATGAACTGTTTGGACTGAGTGTATTTTTTATTATGAACCAGAAGTAGTAATGAATGTGATGAGACCACAACAAATGGCAAAATACACACACTGCACAACATTATTTGTCATTTACACACACA
>NW_013952477.1:1554350-1555375 GCF_001266775.1 Austrofundulus limnaeus
GCTCTCCCCAGCGACACCTTCCAGCTCATCCTGGGGGACTCCGAGACGTTCCCAGGCCAGAGGGGATACATAATCCCTCCAGCRARTCCTGGGTTTTCTCCAAAGTGCCAGAAATATTTTGAAAACATTTTAAAATGCTTATTTCAGAACCGCAACTGAGACCACTTGAGACAGCACGCGGGTGTGTGTGTGTATGTGTGTGTGTGTGTGTGTGTGTGTGTGTGTGTGTGTGTGTGTGTGTGTGTGTGTAATATTCTGTATGTTTATAAAACCTGCACTTGGTGCTGTATGTACTCCTTCCTTTAGTAAAATGTTTTACAAACGTTCAGCAGGTCTGAGGAGATGCATCAGGATTTGAGGCTAGTTAGCACCGTTGTTCACTTTGAAGTTCATTTTTCCAAATGTGTCCCTGCACCTTTTTAGATTTCATAAACAAATGCACAATTGCACAGATGGTCTCTCAGCCCCAGTGGCCTACGGACCGTTTATGTTGAGTGTTGATGTAGCAACTGTGTGCTTAAAATGCATTCAGCATCTCTGTAATAAATGGAGTCCAGAGGCTGGAGGTTAGCGGCAGCAGCAGCAGCAGCAGCACGAGGGTGCAGAACATTATCATAACTCAGTAAAGCAGACTGTGTTACAGCTGTTTGTGTTTAGAAGACAAATGAACCTTTCTTCAAAATAAGAGCAGTAAAGGAGGCTGAGGCAGTGGAGTGGTTGACCTCCAATCAGGAGGTTGATTCCTCACACAAAACACCGAGGGGAAGAGATATCTTTTGGAAACCAAGCTGAAGAACCGAAACAGTCTTTTTTGTTTTGTTTTTGATAATTGACTGAAAAAAAAAAACGACAAATATCAAAATGTCATATTGGAGACAGTGCTGATGCTCCTCACCACTCTACAGTGTCGCTAATCTTTAAAACATTCTACCTATCTATCTATCATCTATCTATCTATCTATCTATCTATCTATCTATCTATCTATCTATCTATCTATCTATCTATCTATCTATCTATCTATCTA
>NW_013952477.1:1555597-1558193 GCF_001266775.1 Austrofundulus limnaeus
CATCCATCCATCCATCCGCCTGCCTGCCTGCCTTTCTGTCTGTCTGTCTGTCTGTCTGTCTGTCTGTCTGTCTGTCTGTCTGTCTGTCTGTCTGTCTGCCTGTCTGTCTGTCTGCCTGCCTGTCTGTCTGTCTGTCTGTCTGTCTATATATCTGACTGGATAATTTGCTGACACCAGGGTTTTTCCTCCTCTCTGAGCACACGACGGTCCCTCTCTCTGTCATGCTTTCAGTTCTGTTTCGCCACAGTCTGAGTCCTCATTTCATGTCGTCAGTGCCTCTCTCATCATTTCCTCTGCGTGATAGCTTTCACACACACCGTGACTTCTGCAGAATATGAATGAGGCTGCTGGAAAAGGTCATTTTGAACAACCTGTCAATCACGGCACTCAATCTGACTTAGACGACACGTCGCCAACAAGCATCTGCTGCCACGGACGCCTCCAGTGTGTGTGCGTGCTTAAACACACACGCACGCATGCAAATGGCAGACAATGTGGTTCTGTTGGCGGCATGCTATGTTGCAGCAGTTTTCCCCTTGCAGCAGTAAATAAATAATGAGGACTTTGTTAAAATTCTCACAGTATTCCATCGCTCTGAAGGAAAGGCGAGGACTCAGAGGAATGATAAGCTTGTCTTTATCTTTTGGGTTTATTTTCTATATTTCCCACCCCAGCTTCAATCCTTCCTCTGTTCCCCCTCTTTGTCACCACTTTCCTTTAAATCCTTTCTCAACCAAAACCACATCTCCAAACCTCTTTAGCTACCTTTCAATTTACACATGTATGCAGAATATTTTCAATTTAAACCTTTGTAAGATAAAAACTCAATTTTTTTCCTATCTTGAAAACTGGAGACGCAGACAGAGTGAGGCCCGTAGTCTTGTGGCACAAACAAATTGAAAGTGAACGGCTCAGCATTCTTCGGAGAAACACGTTTATATCACCTCTCTTATCGGACTAAGATCATCTTATGTGAACAAATGACGAGAGCTGTAGCCATTTTGACCAAACCTTCAAAATAAAGTTATGTGATGTCACACTTAAAGTACTGTTTGTGCTGTAAATGCCACTCAACTGTAACCAAATCACATTTTAAATTGAACTGGACATATAATTTTAAATTCTTCCTTTTCACATTTAAATTATTTAGTTGGATTCTTTATAAAGTGGAACTACAATTCCTTGATCTGAATTCAGCCTTATTCTAACTTTACCAGCCCCTCTTTTACCCCTTTTCGGATGTCTCACAGCTGGTTTTGTTACTGTTCTTTTAAGACACTTCAAGCCCCGCCCACCTCTGGCTTCCAAACCGTTCCACTCCGGTTTGAGAGAGGAGGTTACTGTTTTCTAGCTTGCAGAAACGTTTTATTTTCAATTTAATTTAAAGATGTCAACGATGGAAGACTTGTCCATCCAGCCTTACATGTTTGAGACAGATTCTGTCCCAGAGCCAGAGGAGAATGAAGACGATCAAATTGTTTGGTTGGTAAGTCCGTCGCAAATAATTTGACATAATAGAAAACATCACAGAAATAAGATTAAAATGAATGGGCTAAAACATATGACCCAAACAGATTATAAAGATATCTTTGAAGCAGCAGGAGAGACTAAATTCAACTTTTCTGCCAAAGACTCCAAATACAACAAAATGTATTTAACAGCTAAAAAATTATGGATTTTTGCATATGCCCCCCACCCTTTTAACATGTACAAAACTCACTAAAGTCAGTTTGTCCTGGCAGCCATCTTGAATTTGATTTGCATCAAATATTAATCAGTTGTAGAGTTACTTATTTCATGAAAGTTTTAGTAAAATCTGTTCAAATTGTAATGCTGACAGATAAACATAGCTGACTCAAATTAATCATTACACTGATAAAAATAAATTGTAAGATGTACTTGAAAAAAATCTCTAACAAATTTGCACTAAAGGTTGTTAAGTAAATTTAAGTACTACAAATTCATGTAATATTTACTCATCCTTATCTAGTAAAAGTTATTAACAATATAGTTAAAGATTTGTGAATAAATCAGGTAAATTTTACTTAATTTGCTGAATTAAATCTCGTAACATACTTGATCAAATTAAGTAAAATTTACCTGATTTATTTACAAATCTTTAACTATTCTTAATAACTTTTACTAGATAATGAGATGAGTAAATATTACATGAATTTGTAGCATTTAAATTTACTTAACAAACATTAGTGCAACTTGTTACAAGGATTTCTTCTAGTAAATCTTACAAGTTCTTTACAACAGTGCACATGCGTCAAGCACAATACTGTAGCATGACACCTCACAGCTACAGAGAGAGGTGTAGCTCTTGTTGTAGTTCAAGACTTCACCACCAGGTAGCAGATTTGAAGAACCTTTATTTGATTTTTTGATTCTTCTACTTGAACAACAAAGACAAAGTGAAACTCGCAGGTCTTATTAATGACTAGGCCTTCCACTGCTGAACGGTTTAACACAAGTTAAATAATGAACACACAAATTAGAGTAACACAACAGACCAATTGCTGAAAGAACAATGTTAACCAATTCCCTAAAATGATTTAACAACAACAAACATGAATCCTACCCACAATCCTCC
>NW_013952477.1:1559225-1567725 GCF_001266775.1 Austrofundulus limnaeus
TGTGTGTGTGTGTGTGTGTGTGTGTGTGTGTGTGTGTGTGTGTTCCTGTGTAGCATGTGAGGGGTGCATCCAGGAACAGGTGTAAGCCTGTTGAACCGCTCAGAGCCACCATGAAATCCCGTTTCAGCCCGGCTAATAGAAAATACGCCAACACGGGAGGCTGAACGTGTGCGGGAGGAGGAGGAGGAGGAGGAGGAGGAGGAGGAGGGGGTAAACACACAGAAGGAGAGACTAGACAACAGGAGGCTCTTTATTTCAGGCCAGGTGATAAATGGCTCCGTCTGATGTGGCAGAGAGTGTTTTTGACAAAAAGTCTCCTCTCCTCTGCACGGCCTGCCTCTCCCGTCGAGCCTGGAGGCGTTTGGCAGGAGTGCTGCAGTCAGTCTGCCTCCAGCCTCTTTTTTTTTTTTAAAGAGAAATTAATGAGGAGTTCTGGGTGTGTCTGTGGAGCTGCAGCTGAGGAAAATACATACAGATATCTCCCGGGACAGGAAGATATTTAAAATGAAATATCTCCATATGCGTCCCACACAGCCCCCCTCCTTCTCATCATCAGGTCATTGTGATGACTGCAGAAAAACGTAGTTCCACTTCATCTTGGCTCCACCACAGCTCTCCCACACACTCATTTGCATCTTTCTCTTTGGCTCTCCTCCGTATCTTTTTATTTATCAGCACCTGTTATTTCACTTCTTTTATTCTCTCCATCTGACTTGATAATCAGCAGAGTTTCCAACTCAACACAATAGATAAACAAACCAGCAATACTAAAGGCATTTCACAAGTACAGAACATATCCTCATTAAAGTGGAATATATGTCTGTTTCTCTCAGACAAAACAACTGCAATAGTTTGGGAGTTCCAGAGGTGTAAAATAGCAAAGAGCAAATCCTTTTTTTTCCTTTCTCAAGTACAAATTTTGGCTATCTGTACTTTACAGAAGTATTTATTTTTCAGCTGACTTTTTACTTCTACTTCTTACATTTTAAAAATAGCTTTGTTGCTCCTATTTCATTTAGGATTATTTTTATTTCAGATTGTTATTGTATTAAAAACAATTTAAAAAAAACTATCCAGATATGGTACAGTATATGGTACTGTATATACAACCCCACTTCCAGTGAAGTTGGGACTTTGTGGAAACACGTTCCAAAAAAAGCTGGGGCAGAGGCGTGTTTAACTCTACATCACCTTTTCTTTCACACTCAGAAGCTTTTGTGAACTGAGGACACTAATTGTTAAAGCTTTGAAAGTGAATTCCTTCCATTCTTGCTTGATGAACAACTTCAGTTGCTCAACTGTCTGAGGTCTCTGTTGTTGTATTTTGTGCTTCATAATGCTCCACACATTTTGAATGGGAGACAGGTCTGGACTGCAGGCAGTCTAGTACCTGCACTGTTTTATCATGAAGTCACCTTGTTTGATCACGTGCAGAATGTGATTTCATTGTCTTGCTGAAATAAGCAGGACGTCCCTGTGGTAGCATGTTGCTCCAAAACCTGTTTGTATCGTTCAGCCTTCACAGATATTCAAGTTACTCATGTCTTGGGCACTAATACACCCCCATACCATCAGAGAGGCTGGCTTTAGAACTTTGTGCTGATAATCCGGACAATCCTTCTCCTATTTGGCTCAGAGGACATGACGTCTGTGATTTCCACAAAGAATTTGAAATGTGGACTCGTCAGACCACAGGACACTTTCCCTCTTTGTGTCAGTCCATCTCAGATGGTCCAGGTCGGAAGCTGGTGATGTTTCTGGATGTTGTTGAGTTTTAACTTGAACTTGTAGCTGTGGAGACGGAGTGTGTTCACTGACAGTGGTTTTCAGAAGTGTTCCTGAGTCCATGTAGACATCAAATTAAAAGGTTTATCCATTTGAACAATAAATATCTTACCTTTGTATTGTGTTTGATTGAAAACAGGTCAAAAAGAGTTAGCAAATCATCACATTCTGTTTTTATTTATGTTCTACACAAAGTCCCATTGTTATTTGAAATGTAAACATCGGATACTTTAAGAATTTTGTTCAAGTAATATTCTTAGTGAAGATACTTTTACTTTCACTCACACTTTTTTCATTTAAATGAATCCACAGCAAATGAACCCTAAAAAGAAATGGCTACAACTCAGCAAGGTTTACAGACAGTCAGCTAAAAACAATGTGGTTTTAGTCAGTAGACTGTGCAAGATCACATGAGATATCGGATGATATTGCAAATAATTTTTATTTTCAAGAGTTGACCAAAAATACCCAAACTCTGTCATTTTTTTATCACCAAATGATCTTATCCTGTTCATCTACATTTAATTTATGATCAGCCTTAATGCTTTCACTCTTTTGTGCATTGACAAGAAAAATACCTTTAATTTGATTCATACTGTATCTTTGCTGCTGCAACAATGTGTGAAGGTTTCACCTGCTCCTTTCCCTTTTCTTCCTTGTGGCAGTGCAGAGCCTCATCTAAATGCACAACCTGTCACACACTCTCTTTCTCCCTCTCCCTCTCTCTCTTTCTCTCCACCTGCTATGAGAAAGAGCAATCATCCTTTTTTTTCCTTTTCAATACTTCTTGGAAAAGCACGAGCAGACCCTGAATTGCTTAAACGGCACCGATGGATGGATGGAGGCCCCCCCCCCCCCCCGCCTGTGTCTTGATAGTGCAGCAAATGAAAACCTTGATATTTCATTCACTTTTATGTAGCTTTGCTTGTTATCTCGTTCTGTCCTGCTCGCACTGAAGGCGCAGACTTTCCTGCTCGCTCCCTCCAGCCTGCAGACAAGCAAAGACAGAGGCAGGGGAGAGGGAGGGGAGTGATGTAGAGGGTAGCAAATGGGGTGTGGGTAAAAATTATGGGGTGAGGGGACGAGGGAAGATTGCAGTAAAGCCCAGCCCTGAATCTGGAGTGAAGGTGGGTGTGGGGGGAGAAACCATTAAGTGTGGAGGATTCAGAAGATTCAGAGTCAGGAGTGGTGCAGCGTGCAGATCTGCATCCTCCTTCGGAAACAAGCGCCTTTTGTGCCTCTTTCTCTCTCTTTCTCTCCCCACTGCCTCCCCTGCTGCAGTGGGGGAGTGCATTTACCGTCGAGCCCAAGGGGAGAAGGCAAGAAGTGTCCTCCAATCAGCCGTTAGTGATTTCTCTGATCCTGTGAGGACGCTGATGGGCGTTTATCACTGACCTGAGACGGGCACTGCTCCACACTCCACCTGGAATACACTCACAGGTTTTTCTCTTTTTGTCCTTCATATTCACAATCTAATGTGGATATTTAAAAACAAACATGACCAGAGGACAAAGGAAGGATTAAACTGCACAAGCGTTTTTTTCTCTTTCATTTCCCTGCTTCAGATGAAGACGGACTAACTTTTCCTCGTGCGTTTGTGCCACACGAGGACTCATTTTTACTCCACAGCAGAAAGGCATCATTTTTAATGTCATGCCGTACTTTTTTTTTCCTGAAAGCATGTCAGGAAGGCGATCCTCCAAGCCACCCCAGCAGAAAGCAGTCATGCAGGGCTGACACATGCACATGGAGAYGGAGGGAGAAGATGACAGCTGGAGCACACCTGCCTGCTGAGCGTGTCTGACACCTCGCTGCAGTTTGATCRAATGCCTGCCTCTCCAAACTACCTGGTGGTTGTTGTTGTTTTTGTTTTTGCAACCCTCCAAGTTATCATGCCTCTCATTAAGAGGAGAGAGGGGTTTATGTGTAGTGTGAGGAGCCACAGAAGGATCCAAGTGTTGGAGGATTAGCTTTGAAACATTGTCGAGGATTAATGAAAGACCCAGGTTTAACCTGCATGACCTTAAAGAAAAGGCTCCTGCACAAATGAACTGTTTAATTATGTAAGAAAGTGTTCCAGAGAGGTTTGTCACAAAACAAGTGATCCACAAGTTTTTTTTTTTGTCTTTTTAGTCGATTTTTCTCAAGAGTCTTGTTTGATCAGTGCTTACGAGGTGGAGTGGTGTGAAAACAGAGCTGCTGATCAATACTACAATATTTGTTTTGGTGTCTGAGGAACAATCCAGATGTCTGCTACGATTTACAGCAAAAGTCTGTAGCTGCTGTTTTTATAAGTTTTCTATAAAATGCTTGGAGAAGCTTTTTTATAAAGTGACACTTCAACTGAGCGCGTGGGGAAATTAAACCGTGTGTGTGTGTGTGTGTGTGGTTGAAAGGATGGTGGGTTGTCGCCCATCCTGACACAGGTGGATTCACCTTATCTTAGCAGCACAGCTTCCAGCTTCCAGCTTCAGGCTAATGGAGTCATGGGCTCCACCTCACCCTCCACAGTCAGTCCCACTTTTTACACTCAGCGAGTTTCAGTGCAGCCACTTACAGAAACCCCTCTAAGCATGCTCTGATTCTGGAGTAGATGAGCGGAGCAGGAGTGTGTGCTGACTGGGCTTTCGGTGTGTGTGTGTGTGTGTGTGGGGGGTTACACACGTTATCACTGCAGACACACTCAGCGGCCCTTCAGCAAACCTGGAAAGTTGCGAGGCACAGCAGGTTGGGCCGTGTGGTCGAGGGAGTGAGGAGTCCAGTGATCGCACARCTTTGTTTGGATGTGCAGCGTTGTGACTGACAGTTCCACGAGGAGCAAACTGCTCCGTGCTGCAGTTTTAGACCTCAGTCACCCAGACCAGCTGGGTAAAACAAGTCGGCACAACTATGGACTGAAATAAATGCCTGAAACCTAAAGCACAAACCAAACGGAAATTTAGGGCACATCTCTCATTTTTGCAGGAATAACGGCACAAAGGAGACTCTGACTTGATSCTATTTAATTTACAACAAGCACACAGACTTGATCGAACTTTCTGAGGATTTTCTTGTTCAAACCTGTGAGCACAGAGACACAGTTCCTTCCTGCTTGGTTGTGTGTCGCTCTGAGGAGGACTCGTGTTGTACAGCACAACCCCAGCGAATGAGGGTGGGGCTCTCCCACTGCCACAGACAAAGAGTCCTGGTTTTCAGCTGTTGGGCCCGCAGAGTTGTTAACCTTGTTTAAAGCCGTCATGGGGTGCAACATGTGTGTGGTTCAAAAGCCTGAGGAACAATACAGAGTGATGTTCCAGGTGAGCTGTCTGCCTCCTTCTGTCTGCCTGTTTGTTTTGTTCTCCTTCCCCACATCTGAACCACATTACACTGTTTCCTTCTGACCTGACAGACCCTTATTTCAAGTGATGACACACTTTGTCTTTAGGAGAAATCAAAAGAACCTCATTTCATCAAAACAAGCCCTGATAATGTTTGTCATGAATAAACCAGTCATCTGCACAGGTGGATATAAAGAGTTTATTAGGATGGTTACATCAAAACATGTCATTAATGCTACTTTTAACTTACAAACTTGATAATAATAGTTGCCAATGTTTGCATGGAGATAAATGTAAGGAATAAGAACATTTTGCAAAAGAATAGAAAACATTGCAGCAGCATTACACATGGCGTGTAGTAAAGTTATTTAAACACAAAAAACAAGCAGTTATCATATAAATAATTGAGAGTCAAGCATTCCTTGAAGAAAAGCCATCTGGCTTTCATATTAAAGATGCGTGCGTGTGTGTGTGTGTGTGTGTGTGTGTGTGTGTGTGTGTGTGTGTGTGTGTGTGTGTGTGTGTGTTGGGGTGTGGTTACTATGAAAAATTGACAGTATAATTGCTGAAGTGGGAGTGTCTGAAATGGTAGGAGGTTCTTAAAGAGRCAGAGGCCAATTTCAAGGTGTTTAGAAAGACTATGATGCAAAGTCAAATTTATTTTTGATACGTACAGGGTTTTCCTAAMAACTGAGGTAGCATAGTTACATGATTGTSGTGTAGAATCAAAGTATGTGCCAGGAAAATACATATTAACCCCGCCCCCCTTTAAGGTTTAAAACTAAAAATGTTGTGATGAGAAATGACTGAGTTGTAACCACTCAGGTGGAAGCAACTGCTCTGCTTACTCATGTGCTTGGTTAGCACCCAGTGTATATGTTGTGCATGACTCTCAGTCACTACCCTATCAGATTTTAGCTCTGTATATGTAAAACTGGTCACACTATAGAACTTTTTACGTTTTCTTACGACGATAAGTTGTGACGTCCAACCTAAATGTAATTAGTTCCAGATGTGCAGCCAATGATTATTTTCTGAGTTTCTGTAAAATCCACACAGTTGTTCGTTAGATGTTTTGCTAGCAAAGAAACACACACACACAGACAGAGGTCTATACTTGAAAAAAATAACTAAATAAAAGTAAAATATTGTAAACAGAAAATTACTTTGGTAAAAATAAATTTTACAGATGAGAAAACTACTCAAGTCAATTGGGAAAGTAAAAGTACTTTTACACACTATCAGAAATAAACTGTTGAATTTACTGAACCAAACTGGTTCCACTAAAGCAGGATGAGTAAATTGAGCAATATAAGTGCATTCTTTGCTCAATTTACTGAGCTAGCTGACATGACTTTGTTGAGTAAATTCAACACTTCCTTTTTTACAGTACAGAAACATCTCTCATGATGAGTWCAAACATRTTTAATTTTGTAATGAGAAACTAGGTGTTACATYTTAAAGRATATAAGTAAAAGTCTCATTTTAGCTTTAAAATGTAACAAAATAAAAGTAAAAGTAGCTCTTTAAAAATGATTCGTAAAATTACGAATCCTCAAAAAAACTACTTAAGTATTGTGATAAAGTAAATGTACTTAGTTACTTTAAACCTCTGCACACAGGCCAAAAGTATATTGCTTGCCTTTTCACCTTGTCAGTCTTTTGTGCCGTCACTGATATCCTTATGTCTGCCTGTTGGCAAAATATCTCATCAGTCAGTGGATGACTTTAAATAAAATCTTATAAATTAACAGATGTCTATCTAGAATGAAACTTTATTCAAGATGGCCACCACAGCTAATCAACTTAGCAAATACAAAAATCAATGTACCTCAGTCAGTTTAACAATGAGCTAATAGTTGGTGTGGTAGTAGCTGAGAGTCATCTCCATCACTTACAGTGAGAACTAACAGATTGTAATAGAGCTTGCATTATATCACACATAGGTTTGATTAAAATGGCTTTAACTGTTTATTCTGGACATGATTTTAGTTTAAAACTGTGTCGTGAAAGGCAGAGGGTGACATGCATTCTTTAAAGGAATGCTAGGCCTTTAATTTACTGCATAAATCAGTTCATTACCCTTTGAGTCGGGCTCCTAATTGCTGCACTCAGAGTGGTTCTGTGACAATGAAACTGATAATTATAATAATGATGCTTCACAGCGATGATGATATGATAACAGAGAGCAGAGCAACACGTGATGCGGAGCCACAGAGCCAGAAGGATGGATGGGTTGTTGAAACTGGAGGAAAAAAACTGTAGAGAGAGGGTTGCCACGGTTACAGGCTCAGCACCACCTGCCAACTGAGACTGCAGACTGATAGTGAGTAAGCTCATCTGGCTGTGCGACGCCTACGAAGCGTTCCTGCTCGGTGACTCCGTGATGCACGAGGTGGCCGAAAGGAGCACCACGCTGACTAAGCATGAAAAGTTCTCAGCACCCATCGGATTACAGTCAAACACACGTCGTATCTGTGGCACCAGAAACCTGGGGCTCAGCTGCACGTCAGAGTCTGGGCCAGATAACTGGGCTGCATCTGGTGCCAGAGGCAATGCCAAGAGAGGGAAAAAAACAGGAAGAGTCCAAGTAGGAGCAATGCAATGAGCTGAAGAGGGAGTTGAAATATGTAAATGARCAGCAAAAGAAGAAGAAAAAAACCCAGATCAGACCATTTGTCTTTCTTTTAGGTGTTTTTATCTTACTGCTTGACCTTCAAAGGAAGTTATGCGAGTCCTCGTGGAGAATGGTGAATAGAATCCCCAGCTAGAACAATGGTCGTCTCTCAAACTGATGGTTTATAAAAACTGTAAATAATTAAATTAAACAGAAAAAACCCCAAGAAAAGCAGTCATGGTACGATAGATTTTTATATTTCTATGCCCTAAGCATCACAAAACTCCAAAACACATCTATAAATCCATCCATTATCTTCCTCTTGTTCCAGAGTTGGGTTGTGGGGGCAGCAGCATGGAGGCCCAGACCTCTCTTTCCCCAGCCACCTTCCCCATCTTATCTGGGAGCATTTCAGGTCATTCCGAGGCCAGTCGGGAGACATGGTCTTTCCAGTGTGTCCTGTTCTTCCTCGAGGTCTCCTCCCAGTCAAACATGCCTGAAGCACCTCACCTGGGAAAACATAGAGAAGGYATCTTTACCAGATGACTGAACAACCTCARCTGGCTCCTCTCGAYGTGGAGGAGCAGCGGCTCTGCTCTGAGTCTCTCTTTATAACTAAAYGTTTCACCCTATCTGAGAGTCCAGATGCTCTGCAGAGAAAACTCATACAGGCACATACACAGCAAAAAAAAAAAAACAGGTGTTAAAATTTCTGTGTTAAACTTTTCGGTGTTGATTTAACACCCCCTTGTTATGAATGGGTTTTTGAACTCTGAATGAG
>NW_013952477.1:1568116-1569998 GCF_001266775.1 Austrofundulus limnaeus
CGATTTGTGAGTCCGTTGTGTCGGATGTTGTTATGTTTGTTGTCGTCCCCCGGTGTTTAATGTACGTGTCCAGCAAAAAAAAAAAAAAAAAAAAAAAAAAAAAAAAAAAAAAAAAAAAGGCAAAAAAAGAAATAACGGAGGAACTGGATTGGTCCCGCCAGAATCCCCGCTTCGGACCTGCATTCTCCGTTTGGTCTTTGCAAACCGGTCACCGAGAGTCCGCCACCGTTTGCGGCAGACAGCCTCCTCTGTTTGCAACGGTTCTGCAATCTCCCTCCATGAATTTTTTGCCATTTGGCATTACTTGTACTCTGCAGTAGAGAAGTCATACAGATGTTTGTACCTCTGGACCGCCTCGGCAAGTTTCTCTTTGAAATTATCCATGTTTACAAACAAAAACCGGCCTCTGGAAAGCGAGTACCGGGTAGCGGAGTGATGCACCAAACAAAAACGCCCACAAACTTTGAACCAATCACACGCGCTGAGCAGCAACCTCCGCGTCTCGGAGTGCTGACTGGGGGCAATGTATCGGACAGCTGTCACCAGGGGATCGCAGCGGGAGTGCAGACAGAAATTGCGCAACTTTTTTTCACTCAGGTGGTAAAAGACGTACGACAAGAAGTATAAACCAGCCTCAATTCACAGTGTTGATTTCCTCAGAGTTGTCTCAACACTGGACAGTGTTAAATAAGCTCCGCCCACTATTAAGTCTTACATAACACTTAACAGTGTTGTTATATGACACCATGCAGWGTTGAAAGTATTCTGAAAAGCCCCGCCCTCTTCCACCTCATGTCATGTCAGTATTTTCTGAACAAGGAATGCTGGGTAATCTTGTACAAATTACGTGTTCCCATGTTTATGACTATTAAAGAAGGTCATGAGAGTAAAAATTTGTTGTTCTGGTTAGTTTTCTTGCTCAGTTTGATCAAGTTGTTCAAGTTTGTGTTGTTAGCCATAAATCGACACCACGAGTGAGAGGTACAATGTCCTGGTGTGTGAGGAGTGACTCCATTATACTTTAATGCTAAATACTGAGTAGTGTTAATGCAACACAAAGAGTTTGATTTAAACGCTGAGTGTTAAATTTACACTCTCAGGTTTATGATGTATTGACACCTTGTGGTGTCTGTTAACCTTTCAAACACCATAATTTCCTTTGTTGATAATAATACACTGCTTTTACTTTTAACACTTTATTTTAACACTATTGAAATGTTAATGAGACACCCAGTATTGTTGAATACTAAACACTGGTTGGCGTTAAAGTAACAAAAAAAATGGGTGTTAAAATTGAACACTTTCACAAATGTTAATTTAAAACCAACAAGTGTGGACACATATAGACACTTTGTTGGTGTTGAAATTAACCTAGTGGGTGTTAAATTAACACTGGCATTTTTGCTGTGGGAACATGGGCCTCATGAAAGAACATGTTCGTATTCTTGTCCTAAATTTCTCTTAATTTTGTTCGTACAAAGGGTTCGTACGAACATGTCACGTCAGATTCAACAAACTCTTCTATCTTCAGGAAAAATGTGTAAATGAGCTGAGTAAATTCCACCTGTTCGTATCAGCTGCTCGTGCACACGAGAGGAGATTAGCATAATTACCACCCCAAAAACACCATATAAGGCTATGTTTCCTGCCTCAGATACAAGGAATTGTTCGTTCATGAAAATGACAGCGATAATTAAAAAGAAGAACTTTACGAGTTCAGAGATTGAAGTCCGAATGTCAGAGATCCAGAAAAGAAAATCTGTCATTTTTAGCAGGTCAGCTGTGGAATAAAAAGAGCTGCTAAAAGTATAAACAACTGTGTTAAATCATTTTCATTTATTCAGAAGCCCCAGCGCTGCGCCCCCCCCCCCCCCCCCCCCCC
>NW_013952477.1:1570445-1577715 GCF_001266775.1 Austrofundulus limnaeus
ATATACGACAGGTCTGGACCACTCGTAAATTTTGTTCGTATCTGAAAAAAATCTTAGAATACGAAAACATTGGTGAATGCCACAAATTCCCCTAAATCACTTGTACACACAACTTAAGAACAAATCTGTGCGTACGAACGGTTCTTGCATGAGGCCCAATTGTTACAGAGGTACATTGGTACTGGGCAACATATCAGTACATGGATACATATGTAGCAGGGAACGTAGGTACTTAGCAGTATTAGTTAGGTATAGGTATCCATTTGTGTTGGCCATTTATACTAGATTTAATTTTTTATAGAAATCTTTTGTTTTCATTCTAGATTTTAAATTAGGTTTTAGGCTTTTTTTTGTTTTTATTCCTTGTTTTTACCTTGTTTTTATTACCTGCTTTTATTTTTCTATGTTTTTTTATTGAATTTGTTTTGGTATGAGCTGTGATGGAATGCTGATACTGTACAACAATTTGGTCTACTGTGGTGCAAAAAGTGCTTTACAAATAAAGTTGGATTGGGTTGGGTTGGATAGGTATTGAGGAACATTGGTACCTGGGAACATGGTCAAGCCAAGCCAACTTTATTGATAAACACTTTAAAAACAGCAAAACTGACCAAAGTGCTGCACATTCATAATAAAAAACAACAAAATAAAACAATCACATAAAATTTAACACATAAAATGAGTCAAAAGCCAATGAACATAGGTATTGAGGAACAAAGGTATGGGTAAGCTTGCAGCAGCCATGAAAAAAGCTCTCCACTAATCTCCTGAGCTGGTATTCATTTTGAATCTTTCTACATCAGTGATCTCATATCTAATAGGACACAGCTATAAGAAAACATCCTTTTAAAGTGTAATTTCTCTGAGATGGTCTGAAACTCAAGGTTGTGCTACTTGAAGCCTGTCATTTAAGAGCTTTGACGGACATGTGCATGTTGTAACCAGACAGGTGAGGTGATATGGAAGGGTGCACACTGGCAGGAAGAGTGCCGAACAGTGTCTGATACAATATGTAAAAATGTGTCTGCGTGAGGGAAACAGATACTGTCAGAGCAGTTTATATATAGGGTGGTCTGAAACAGATGGCTGGAAGCAAAGGAGCGTGGGACAACAGAATAAACACAGATGGCTTAACGATGCAGAGAATGGGCCGGCAGCTACAAATTAGCTGAACAATCAAAATGTCAAAAAACATACACTTAAATAAGCATTTCTTGAAGGAAATCATACTCACTGTCTTACATGCCAAAAGGTTTTTGGATGATCTTTTAGTGGTTGAAGTATGTGTGGTGAATCAGCCACAAATCTATGCTCAAAATCTGTAAAACTGAGTTGTAGCTATTCTTGTATTTACTGTACTTGACTAGCTGTGGCAGCCGTCTTGTATAAGACTGAGTACAAGAGTAAAGTCTCTTTAATGATTACTTCCTAAAAGTCTAATTAAAATGTGTCTGGTTCGTGATATATTTTAGGGCTACACCTAACAATTATTTTAGTACTTGATTAATCTATTGACTATTCTGTTAATTATTCGGGTAATCAGATTTAAAAAAATTCTCATCTTCTGCAGTAATTACTCAAGCTTATTTTATGACAAATACACTTGTGAAGGGGTAATCTACACTTGCTGACGATCCTGCTGCATTCAAAGTAAAATTACAATACTAGCTGTATTTAATTCATGCATTTTAAGCTCCATTTGTTTGTATTTATGTGTGTGAGGTTTGAGGAGGCATTACTTAAAAGCACTCTGTCACTGAATCATTTATAAACATCACTGAAAAAGCTAAATTATGGTAATTAATTTTTATGGATTGGAAAACCGAATGTGATCTTTTATGCCAGAAATTTATTAAGTAAAATGGGTAATATAAAAATTTGGGTGTTGCACATTGAGTTTTGTAGAGTTCAAACGTTACTGTTAATAGTAAAAGTAAATCATAGACTTGAATAAGAACACTAGACTAAGCCCCGTCCATCCCGTCCACTGTTAGCCTTTGTGACAACATGGAGGAGCAGAACCAGAGACCAAACAGGACAACAGCTCACAGCCTCCATAGAAACTGATAGATAAACAGCAGCTGAACTGGATCTGTTTCACAGATTATCTGTCATGTTTTTACAATAAATTAATAATTATGTTAATTTCATTCAACAATCATGTAAAACAGCAGATTTATACCAGAAAATATATAATTTATAAGTAACAATGATCTAAACCAGACCTGAAGTCAGCCTGTAACTCAGACTTTAACTAGTTGAAAAATGATGACTTCAGTTAGTAATAAAGTATATTTATTATTTCTTCTTACTGTCATAAAAAATAAGAATATTTATATGTACCAGAGTGCCTTCTCCGGGTCAGGGGGGTCGCCCTGTCTCAAGTGGAGGAGTTTAAGTATCTGGGGATCTTGTTCACGAATGGGGGAAGAACGGAGCGGGAGATCGACAGGCGGATTGGCGCAGCGTCTGCTGTAAAGCGGGCGCTGTACCGGTCCGTTGTGGTGAAGAGAGAGCTGAGTCAGAAAGCGAAGCTCTCGATTTACCGGTCGATCTACGTTCCTACCCTCATCTATGGTCATGAGCTTTGGGTCATGACCGAAAGAACAAGGTCCCGGATACAAGCGGCCGAAATGGGTTTCCTCCGCAGGGTGGCTGGGCTCTCCCTTAGAGATAGGGTGAGAAGCTCAGTCATCCGGGAGGGACTCAGAGTAGAGCCGCTGCTCCTCCACGTCGAGAGGAGCCAGTTGAGGTGGCTCGGGCATCTGGTAAGGATGCCTCCTGGACGCCTCCCTGGTGAGGTATTCCGGGCACGTCCCACCGGGAGGAGGCCCCGAGGAAGACCCAGGACACGCTGGAGGGACTATGTCTCTCGGCTGGCCTGGGAACGCCTTGGGGTTCCCCCGGAGGAGCTGGAAGAAGTGGCTGGGGAGAGGGAGGTCTGGGCCTCCCTTCTGAAGCTGCTGCCCCCRCGACCCGACCCCGGATAGGCGGAAGAAAATGGATGGATGGATGGATATTTACCAGTCAACAGATAGAAAATGTTCTCTGGTTATAGGATGAAACTTGTCTCTATTAGCTAACATCTTCTTAACAAGTCAGGTTCCTCTAACAGAAACCTAAAAATACTTACATTTATAACATTATTTTACACGGTGTAGGTCTAAATATTAATCAGAGGACAAAGTAATATTTAATAGTTTGTGTTAAATTGTAACATGATTCAACAGAGCTAAACTCTGTATATATGCTCCACAAGCTAATTTCTGCTAACCAGTTCAATAAATAACAGTGATTACATGGACTTTATAAGATTATTTTAATTTTAAACTGTTACATTATGTTCTGCTCAGATCACATTGAGCTAAATAAGATCAAATCTGCTGACTTGTGTTGTAAAATGAGATGTTTTACTACTTTTCTTTTGTTAATAAATCAACAACAGCTTTTCTGGCATTATCTAAAACATTTAATAGATTATATAACCTGTAAAATGTTAATAATAATTGTGTTGATATTATTATTAATAGTTTTAATGATTTCTACATCATCGGTCCTTTTTTTCTGCTCTGTTGTCAACATGTACAGTAATGGGAAATCCAGACTCTTGACTGTTTTGCGTTAGCCGTTAGCTTCACCAGCCGATCACACAGTCACATGATTTCTGAGCACTCCCGTTGTTATATATGCCTTCTTGAAGTAAATTCATATTTTTATTAAGACTGTTATTAGGTTGGAGCAGGGTTCCCATTATAGGCAATAAAATATTAAGTCTTGACTGGTTAGCTATAGACTTTTATGACAGCAGTAACAAATGAAGGTTAATGAGGTTTCAACATCATAAAAAGCAGCAGCAAAAAGGAAATAAATCCTATTATTTTCTAATACATTTAAACTTGAAATATTCACTCCAGGTATCTCATTTAAGTACAGATAGAAGCATTAGAAGCACATGAACAGATAAATGTGTTTCAGCTCATGCTTTCAATCTGTTGCTGCACACTTAAAGAACCTGTGACATGCACGTCCTTCAAATGCAAAAATTCAAAGAAAACATGTTTATTTTTAAGAAACATAGCACAGAACACATGATTTTACCCCTTTTGTCACATAACTGGCATATTTCTTTTAAACTTGGCTCACCCAAGGTGAAACAGGAAGTGGCATCAAAGGGGAACTCTAGAAAAGAAAACTCCCTGGTCTTTATCAAAATGATGCTATTTGACCTCTAACCTTTCTTCATTTCTCTCTGATAGTGACTCAAAATAATCTAAAGAAACATCAGATTTTTCTCCATTGTGTTTTTGGACACTGTGGTCTGTTCACATGAAGGCCTTCCCCTTTGACATCACTTCCTGTTTCTTCACGTGTAAATATTTCAAGAAACGTTCGTGTCAGTGGTGTGAATTTTTTAAAGCAATATGTTGTCAAAGTTATCTTTCCAAAATTGCATTCATATGTATCTCAAAAAATGATGTCACAGGCACTGGTTGTTTAGACCACAGAACTGCCAGGTAGCCACTGACCAGTCAGAAAGGGAACATGAACAATGTTGTTAACTCCTGATGCATTCGRTRCATGCATCAGCTGTTTTCATTCTGGTGCAGAAACATCAAGGATGTGCAGCACATTGCTCTTTGTCGACTTTTTTGTTGAGTTTTTTTATTATTATTATCCCACACTTGTCACAATTTTTTTCGTTTTCTGAGCGCCTCGTTTTGGGACTCCGTCTCCTTCCATTGCTAAAAACAGCACTATACACGCGTCAACAATGTAGCCGCTAGCGGAAGCACTAACATGGTAGCGTTGTGTAACTCAAATAACATTCCGGAAGGCAAAAGTGTGCTGATTTTAACAGTAACTATTTTTTTCCGAAGCTTCGAGGCAGATAATTTGCCTCGAGGATTTTTAGTAATCGAATTACTCCAATTAGCAGCACGGTGGCTCAGTTGGTAGAGCTGATGCCTCTCAGCAAGACGGTCACCGGTTCAAATCCCGGTCCGGGGACCTTTCTGGGTAGAGTTTGCATGTTCTTTCCGTGCATGCGTGGGTTCTCTCCAGGTACTCCAGGTTCCTCCCACAGACCAAAAACATGACTGTTAGGTTAATTGATAACTCTAAACTGTCCGTTGTTTGTCTCGTTTGTCTCTATGTGTGGCCCTGTGATGGACTTGTGACCTGTCCAGGGTGTACCCCGCCCCTCGCACTGTGACTGCTGGATTTGGGCACCAGTGACCCACGCAACCCTGAAAAGGAAGAAGCGTGTACAGAAAATGGATGGATGGATGATTACTCCAATTATTTGAGGAATCATTTCGGCCCTGATATATTTTGCTAACAGACATCGTAAACTCCAACAATTAATGGCAAAGTAAAGATTTTGTATGATCTATCAGGGTATGTGATGCAGGTGACTCTCAGCTGTAACCAGATCCAATTTTAGCTCAAAATCTGTAAAACGGACAGAGTTTTGTTTATCTGCATGTTAAATTTGGTTAATTGTGCAGATTTCATATGACGTTGCTTCAAGAGAGTTTAAATCAAATCTTTCCAGTGGTTCAGCTAGTTTGCTAACAAACAGACAACCAAACACACACAGAGGCATCTACACCGTCACCTTGTGGGTGATAAAAATCAGGAGGCAGATGATTGCAGATGCTTCTTTTTCACATAAATTAGTCTCTATTATCACGTGTGATGACTGCGAACACAACAAACCTGTCCGGGCAGCTGCTTCATTATTCCAAAGTTAAAGTTAATAAAAGAAACAGAAGGTAATTAAAATTCTCGCTTTACGGCTTTCATTTCTCCTTGAGGCATTTTAAGCCATGTTTTTCTCCCCACAAGTGACATTTGTGATTTAAACTTCAAATCACGAGTCTATTTTCGGACAATAAATGCAGCTTTCAAACGCTTAAGGCTGTAAAACTGCTCTGTTAATTTTAACTGTATCGAAGCACTCGGTTCTCCTGCTGAAGGAATACAACTCATGTATTATACATTCAGCTGCTGCTCCACCAAACGCCTGGCTGCTGYTTGCTACACACCCAGTGGCATGTTTCTAATCAATACAGCCTCTGTAGCACCAAGTAAGAAAAAGGATGAAGTGATAAATTAGACACACATGTAGACCTGCACGCTCCACATCTACTAGATTGGTTTATTTGCTGCATTTTACACGCATTACCTGACACACACACACGCACACACACAGTTAGTAAACCTGTTAGCCCCCTGAGCCCTGCAGCTGCTCCCGTCTTTTTTCTCTCTCTTTCCGTTCACAGTGAACCGTGGAGGCTGTTTCCATGGTAACTGCCGTCATTAAACAAACCTAATGTGCCTCCGTCCACAGTGACATGTAGAAACATGCTGACATTCACAAGAAGTAAACACATCAGACTCCATGCATACTGACGACCTGCAGAAAGCGACAGGGTTCAGGTGCACAAAGGCTAAACGGCATAAATACAAAGGTGTCAAGAAGCAAAGTACAAATACTTATTCTTTGTGTAGAAACTTTGGTTATATATTTTACTGAAGTAATTATTTTTTTCAGCCTATTCTTACAGTTCAAAAAAATGTAAGGAGTTTTTCATTTCTATTTTATTCTGGCTCATCGATAAAAACAACAAGAAAAGTCTTTCCAGATATATAGTGCCTCCCGCATAGAGTACGTTTGATTGTAGTTGGATACTTATACACATAAAATACTTATAAACACATACAATTCTGACACCCTATTGCAGAACTGTTTGACTAATTTGCTTAATTAATGATTAAGGGTGGACAATGGGAATTTTGGTATCGATTCAATACCAAGTAAATACAGGTTTTACAGATTTACAAATAAAACAATTCCCCTTCTGTCTTCTGCTACACACAACTGTTTAAGAAAAAAAGTGCAAAAAAAAAAAAAAAAAAAAAAAGAAGCAACAATGTTATAATAATGTTAAAAACACAACTAATACCTTCCATTGCACATGGGCAGGACGTGGACTAATGACTAACTTCAAGCTGTTTGGAGACTCTGCACTAGTGATTTTATTTTTCATTTTATTCATGAAAAATAAAGTCCGTAGAGTAAATAAAGTGTAAACAAAAGAATCATGGAGCCAGTCACTGGTCCAGTCGATCTCATCATTGATACCAATACTTTTGCTTGTATTGATAGTATCAATAATTAGTCCTGATGCATCTCAGTAATCCAGGTAAAAAATCAAAAGGAAAAAAAATTGTATAGGTCTTCTGGACGGTTTCTTCTTTAATGAAA
>NW_013952477.1:1578220-1585185 GCF_001266775.1 Austrofundulus limnaeus
AAAAGCCTGAATTTTGCCTGAAACTCTCAGACTGAAGAAGTCTCTTGGAGGAGAGACGAAACTTTTCATTAAAGAAGAACCCGTCCAGAAGACCTATACAATTTTTTTCCTTTTTATCAATAATTAGATTAAAGTAGAGGATTCACTGCAATGTATAAAAGAACTAAAGTATTATTATCATTTACATTTGCCTACATTAGACCAGTTTTTTGTTACATTTAAATTTTAGCATGTCGTTTTGCTCCTTTTAGCTTTATCGTCGAAAAACGATTCGAAATAAAATAAGGTGGCTTCCATTTCCTGGTTGAAGTTGTTTTMTTCACAGAAAATGCTCTTCCTCCTGTTTATCTTGACCTAACAGAGAGGTGTTTCTAAGATAAACAATCTGGAGAATAATATCTGCAGACAGATTCACWCTGACAGATTCTGAGCTGAGAGCAGCCTCGCCTGATTTTAATGATTGTTGATGTTTTTTCACAATTTAGTTTTTTTCTTATGTTGAGAAAACAAAGCTCATTTTTATCTCATTGGCTTGTCTGAAGAAAAACAACAAAAAGCTTTTTTCTCCCCATTCAAAATAACATCTCCATGTATATCTTTATTCATTTCAAAGGAAACATGATATTTCCACTCCCTACACTTATGATGAATCAGACATAAAGATGTTTATTAAAGCTGTTTCCAGTCTTATGTCGATCCAAATAATAAATCATGCTTTGATGAAAATGAGTTATTAAATCCCTGATTTTGAAGCACAAACAAATACTAGTTTACTAAAGCGCCGGCGTTCAAAAGTCTTTTGTAGTGTCAGGTGCTTTATTGTCAACAATGTGTTTGTTTTCTCCAGTGAACTGTAAAGCTGTCATGTTTTGTTTGTCTGTGCACAGCTGCACACATCTGTCACACACACACACCTTTTCTTTCTCTTGATACGAGGAAAGGGCACACAGGCTGCTGATGGAGAGGATGTCCCTCCCTGGTTGTTTAACAAAGTGACAGATTTAAAAAGGACCAGTAAGTGTTAAAAAGACATTTATGTTTTTTATTTTTTCTCATAAGGATCAGTTCAAATCTTTTGACCTCTCAGACCTGATCCTCTTTGTTCAGCTCTAAACATTCAGCAGTTCAGATCTGTTGTTTCATCTGATTCAGTTATTGATGATGTTTGCAGTCAGGCGGGCTCAGCGAGGCTCGTTAGCTGCTTCAGGGTCTTTCAAGGGATGTTTGGAAATGTATCCATCAGTGTCTCCTTCCTGCATCAGATTTTTCCTTTTTTTAACCACTTTGTGCTCGTCGTTTCAAATCAGCGATATCAAACGATTCGGCCGGAGTGAGTCCTCTCCGTCTCCAGATGAATTGATTTTCTCAGGAGGCGACTGCAGCGGCCTTCAGAGCATCAAACGATGGGAAAAATCAATTACTGAGCGATCGGAATTCAATATGTTGGGGGTGGAGATTTCGATCACACAAGTGTCTCTGCCTGAAAGCTAAARGCTAATCCGCTTGTGAGCTGGGTTTGTAATTGTTTTCATCAAATCTGGAAAATAACCGCCTGTGGAATTTTATTTAGCTATAAGAATTAAGCGCTCAGAGTGTGGGTTGGGATGACTCTCAGCTACTACTACCATGAGATATTTTGCTAACAGATGTGGCCCGTGGACCACATCTCGGCCACCAAAATGCCATCACTGGTTTGCGGTATCTGGACCAAGTGCTGGTGCATTGTGTAGACCAGACAAATGTTGCTCTGTGAGACTTTTCTGTTTTATAAGATCACTTGGCGGCCATCTTGAACTAGGTTGACTCCGCATGTTAATAAGTTATAAATAGACGTCTAAAGATTAATTTCTGAAAAACAAACAAAAAAACAGAACAACTTTTGTCTGGCTCACTATTAATTCAATTAAATTCAAAATTACTTTAGTGATCTCAAAGAAAAGTTAGGTGTTGATGTAACTCATTGAACTAAAGACTTATTGTAGATGCTGATGGCTGTGGGCAGGAACGCTCTTCTGCAGCGCTCTGTATTATAACAGAACTAAAGAAGCCTTCGACTGAATACACTGTTCCTCTACGACAGTCTGATGAAGAGGATAGTCAGGGTTGTCCACAACGTTCTTGATTTTATGTAAAATCCTTCTTTGCACCATCATCTCCAGAGATTCCACAGTCGTCCTCAGCAAGGTTATAATAGTTTTAGATTTTTCATTATAGTTTASTTTTATTTCGTTGTGACTTTTTTCTTTCATTTCAGTTAGTTTTAATTAGTTTTTACTGTGGATTTGTTTGTTTTTATAAGTTATTATTGTTTGTTTAATGCTTAGTTTTAGTTTAGTTTAGTTTTTTATAGATTGAATAAACATATTTGCTAATGCATCCTCCAGCTTGTGATGTTCCTGTCAGTTAACTAACCAACAGCTATTTGGTCACTAGTAGCAGTCCATTATAGAGACACCTTCCCAAAATAATTATGTAACTCAATTTTGCCAACTAAAGACTTGGGAGATTATTTTAGGACAATGATAATAGTTGTCTCCAACCCGGTGCTACCTGCTGCTTGTTTTTCACATGAGCTACTGAGAGAAGCTARTGTGTCAGACAGTCATAGTTAGCCATCTTGGGTGAGCTTGATTCATGTAGATTTTCCCTTGAGAATTATTCCACCTGTTTTATCACCTGTTTCTTGCTTTGAGTTTTCTCGCAGTCATATTCAAAGAAATCTCAAAGCGGACGCTTTCTCCCAACTTTTGCTGTCGTCATTTTAGCAGAAGATGCTGAGCAGCAGCAGACTGTAAACAGGTGCTGTTACAGACCATGAGGTGATGTAAGCTGCCCACAGCTAATGTGAAACTACTGAATTAAAAAAAAATAAAAGATCCACATGTCTCAAAATAAATTGACAAACACGAAAACTAAAACTAAGGTTATTCTATTTATAATTTCAGTTAGTTTTAGTTAGTTTTGTAAGAAGATTATACACAGTTTTAATTAGTTATCATTTTTTCATTTTGTTACAGTTTTTATTTATTTTAGTTAACTAAAATGTTATTTTCAATTTCAGTTGTTGTTATTTAGTTAGTTTTAGTTAACTATAATAACCCAGGTAGAACAGAACCAGCCTTTTGTTATCAGGTTGTTTAGCCTTGTGAGGTCTCTGGCTCTGATGCTGCTCAGCTGATGAACCTCTCAACAACAGACTTATAGAAGAATCAGAGTTTGATGCATAAGTGAAACATATAAGCATGTGTTTGTTTGTGTACCGTGTGACTTCAGGGTTTCATCTCTTTCATCTCAGCCTGTCGGACCGCCCGTGAGATCAGCTCGCTCTTTRAAGAACGTGCTGATAAAAACATGATTATGCAGCCCAGGAGGCTCTCTTTGTGTGTCTGTTTACCTGCAGGTGAACCGACCACCGTTCAGCCAGCACTTCCTCGAAAGCTTGTTTCTCCTCAGTTCCTCCACCCTTCCTTCTCTCTCTCTCTCTCTCTCTCTCCACTTTCATCTCTGCAACTCTTTCATCTCCATCACCCCCACCCTCGGCTCCACCTACTGAGAATTATGGAGTTTTATGTGTTGTTTTTTCTCATGAATTTTAATTCAACATATTTAAATATTATACCCTRTGAGACCGCGAGTGTTCATTATTTGGAGAACCGATGTAGCTCATGAATAGGAGATGTGTGAAATGACCCACTAACACAGAGATGACACAGACAGGAAGTCACAAAACAAGCATTACCCTCCATGAAGTCATCCTCAAAGCAGGCCCAGCACCTCTCATTGATAATGAATGAGACTCTCCCTTCCATCAGTATTCAAACCTGTCAGTCACCACCTCAGAGCTGCCTCCTAATGGCCTCTCCTGCTGCTGCTGGAAGCTGCAGAGCACTAAAGCACAACCAGACTCCTCTTGTTTAGGAACGAAAACCAGAGTTCAAGCAGAAATAAAGCCGAGCACACACACACACACACATAGAGAACAGCAGAGCGTTCGTTTCTTCCTCGCCAAAGTGCCATGTAAGGAGGAAGCGTCTTATTTGTTGCAGAGAATCTCATTAAGACAGACAGCAAGATTTATGGCGGGGGGGACATAAGAGCGAGGAAGGACAAGCACACGAGGAGATGGAGCGGCTGAAAGAGATGGATACAGAGGAGGCCGAGGGGGTCCCTCCAGGGAGGGGAGGACGGAGCAGACAGATCTGCTGAGGCAGCACGGCAAGAGAAGTCCAGAATGTGGAGGAAAACAGAGAGGAGAGGAGGGATGGGAGGACGGAAGCGGAAAGAGAGAGGTTCAAATAGAGAAGAGAGATCAATCAAAAGGGTTGGAGGTGAAGCTAAATGGAGAAAATAAAATAATTAGAGGAATGAGCGCTGAGAAGTGGGTAAGTTTTTGTGCTCGGCTGCTCAGGGGAACATTGATTTGACATGCAATTACTGGCAGCGGGCGAGAGAGACGAGAGAGAGGGGAGAGAGAGTGAAGCCGGGTGGGAAACATGTCACCGGCAGCCAAGGTCAGCGGCTGAATCCAGCCCAGATCTGGTTCAGTGACTCCTCAAACTGACACACATGTGTGTCATTAAGTCGCTGCGTGTCTCTGTCAGACATGAAGGAACCTGAACGTGTCGACCTGAAAATACTGCTGAGGCTGAGCAGACAGAAAGTAGCTTCAAATAAACTTTACTCAAAAAGCAATGAGATCTGTGTTTGGTAGATTACTTCTTTGTTGTAACACTGCTTCTTGGTAACAAATCATAGATAGCCTGGTAAGCTCTCCTTTAAATGGTGCCACATTTGTAAGGAACATGCCTTCATGGGATGAGCAGTAGAGCTGAGTATGTGGGTTGGACATACATCTTCCCTGTCAAACAGTTTATTCTGTTGTTGTATATAGACTCTTGTTTTGAGCTTCTGGTGCTGCCAATAAGCTGTCTGATATAAGATTTATTAGCAAGAAGCTTTGTTACAACAAAGAAATAATCTACCAAACACAGAGTTCCATACTTTTCATGTATGATGATTATAAATGTATACTTTTAGTACATATTTTTGGCCTAAGTAACAGTGTTCTAAAATGAATTAACTTTACATGGAATATCCAACACACCTAGCTATTTATAGCTATTTTGTTTTTTATGATGTACTCACCTAAAGTAAAAATCCTTCACATCTCAGGTTTTAATTGGTAAAACAAATAAACACATAAAAAGTTAAAAGTAAACTAGTATTTGGAAAATGTATATTTCAAAAAAAGTTTTTGTTTATTTTACACCTAATCATAAAAGGTCTGCGGTGATACATCAGTGTACAACTGATTTATTACTTTCTTTCAGCRGTAAATCTGATTTCACAACACAGTGTGGTTTGTTTTCATTTATTTTCCAAAGTTGCACAAATTATGACTTCAGTCTGTTTTCAGGGAGAAATGTATTCCAGTTTACACAAAGGTCAGTAGGTAGTAGTCAGTAGGAGCACATGTGGAACTAAATTTTTTTAAAGCGGATTTATGTTCAGTAATTATGAGCAGTCAGTATCTTACCTGCAGTGGACAATGTTCAGAGTGACCCCAGTTTGAAGAATTTCTTCTTTAAATATCAAGCTAACTTGAATTTTAAAACAAATATCTTTTAGCTCGTGCACTTGGAGAAAGTTTGACGTACACTGATGAGACATTTCATAAATTCATAAAAATATACGAATTTGTAGTTTTTATAAAGTTTGCAAATATACACGTGCATTTAAATCCTATGTAAATGTTTAATCAAGCACCAGAGTGGACTATTTGCATGAAAGCCTCTTATAGTCATTGGGCCACAGGATGGAATGACTACATACAGGAAAATACAACCTAGTAATCAGGACAACTGCTGAAAGGCCAAATCAAATGGCTTGGTGGGTCAGGTTTGGCCTGCGGGCCCCACTTTGGGCACCTCTGATACAAACATTAAAACTGTGTGTCATTTTTTTCTCAGTTTTATTAATTCAGACGTCTGTGAGTTTTTTACACTGAGGGTTGGTTGTAGGGGAACATGGCTTGCGATCATTTGCAAAATATTTTTGGTGAAACCTGTCATGCGTCAGAACATATTTAAATGCATTCTGTCTGCCAAACTTTAAAAACATGATGCTTGAAGCACTTTTGAGTTTTTGATGCTAGTTTTAGATGATTGCTCTCTGGATCAGGGTACAGTAGCTGGTAGCTTGACTCTTTCATTTGTTATTTTCTATCAGATTGCTCAAAAACAGATTGCTTTAACTGCAGGTAAGACACTGTCTACTTATTACCTCTACAATCCACTTTAAAAAATCTGAACTATCCATCTAATGTGTAAAAAGCCCTCATTTAGATCTCAGTGGTTGTTAAAATGTGAACCTTTGTCGATCTTGTTTTTGAAATAAGTCCTCAGTTTATTTTCTTTTGTCACTTTCTATCTGTTGAGTTGTAATTTTCTTTAGTCGTCATTTTTGCCACTTTCTTTCTCTCTCTTCACAGAAGAGTTGTTTAGGCAACATACTGAGCTCTTTTGACACCGACAGTCGGTTTAAGTTCTCAGCTTTCTGCTCTGCTGTGATCGTTTTGAAAGATGTTTTTTTTGTTTCATTCCTGTTTTGTGCGTGTCGGAGCACTCGTTTCAATACTTTGTGTTCTAACGTTGTCCCAGCTCGTCTTCACTTCAGGTGTGTAGTCTGTTCCTTTAGTTACTGCTGTGTACTAACTCTGCAGCTCTGGTGTTTCATTTTTATTTTGCCTTTTTAGTTTTTTAATATGTTTTTTTTTACTTTAAAATCTGCTCATTTGTGCAGATTTGTACACTAGCAGTCAAATGTTTGGACACACCTCATTTATTGTTTTCTTTGATGTTCCCACATTGGGGATTATTACTAAAGTCATCCAAACTCTGAAGACTATCACAAAAAAAAAAAAAAAAAGGAAATTTACAGAAATATTTCATAGTTTGATTAAGGTC
>NW_013952477.1:1585351-1587646 GCF_001266775.1 Austrofundulus limnaeus
GTAGTAGTAGTAGTAGTAGTAATAGTAGTAGTAGTAGTAGTAGTAGTAGTAGTAGTAGTAGTAGTACCTCATGAAGCTGATTGAGAGAAGAGTGCAAAGGTGCCTACTTTGGAGAATCTAAAATGTAATTTAGTTTATTTAACACGTTTAAGTCTACTACGTGGTTCATATGTTCCTTCATAGTCTAGAACGGTGGTTCCTAAAGTTGGGGTTGGGACCCACAGCAGGGCCCTGAAACATTATGGTGGGGTCCTGAAAATATCTTCTGAATTAATTACACTAAAAATAATGACAACATTTTTTGTCTTTGTTGTTACAAAATAATAATATTAGTGTACTTAAAATGGACAAAAATAATGTAATAAATAATGTTACTATGCTCTTGTGTATTTGATGTGAAAACCATGTTTATGAACCGACAACAGCTGGGGGCACAGGACTCTGCTGCTGGTACCCTGTGGGTCAAAAGCTGAAAAGTTTGGGAGCCACTGGTCTAGATGAGTCAGTGTTAATTTACTATGTCGGAACAAAAGGAAAGACATGAAAACATTGAATGAGATGTGTCCAAATGGTTGAATGGGAGTGTRTAACATTTGAATGTTAAAAAACACACGTCTTGTTTTGTTTTGGTTTCTTCTTCTAACAGCATCCATCTCCTCTTTGTCTTCTGCATCTCTAACATCCTTCTACCCACTGTCCCTCCTCTGGACATGTCCAAACCATCTCAGTCTGGTTTAAACTCTAACAGTGGTTCAACCTTTGGTCGTCTCTGTCCTAATCTCCATCCCTGTCGCTACCAAAAAGAAACCTTTTTGTCCCCCATAATTTATTTGATGGGTCATTTCTCTGTTTTCCACTCTAGGTGAACAGGAAGGAGCTGTCTCGCCTTTCTGGAGATCCCACCCTGGACATGCAAGACCCCGTGCTGTCCAGCATACTGAGGCGGGGGGTCCGCAGACGAGCTGGCCCACCTGGAGCTCCCGGAGGCCAAGCGCCAGTGACCTTGGGCATGGCCGACTGTGTGGACAGCTGCACCCAAACAGACATCAGCTTCCAGCAYATGCTGACGCTGGGCAGGATCGGGCAGCATCCCTGTGGAGCTCCACCCCCACCTGACCCCCCTCCCTCACCTCCGCTGCCACCACTGCTGGAGCCGTACCTGTTCAGCGACATGTGAGTGGGACCGGTTGAACAGGTTTCTGTGGCAGGTCCAGCCATCAGACCTGAACTCATCTGCTGTGTTTAGACCATCTGCTCACACAGCTTCATTCTGAATTCATCAGATTATGGTCTTAATTATAAAAGTACTCATGCATAAGAAAACACCTTAATGACCATTTGACAAGTTTATTCTTTTTGTTGTTTCTGTCACTGTTCCCAGTTTGCTGTTGACAACATAATTTTGCTGGGATTGGCTGAGAAAATGTAATCAAGAGATCCACAATTACTTTTAACATTTAACATTATTTGATAAATATTTAGTTTAACTGTAAAATAAAGACTGTAGCAGTACTGTAGGCTGTTTAGTTTTTATACATTTTTTAAATATTTTGCCACATAGGTGGAGTCATTTTATTAACATTGCAAAGCATTCCGGGTAAATGATGCAAGCGTTATCCACCCTGAAGTTTAATCTTGGACAATATCTGATGATCGGCTCTTTTAAATGAAACCAGAGAGCGTTGACAGAGAGGAGAAGGTAGAAATGACTCAACCTGTAACTGAAAATATAGATGGAGGACAACAGAGCTGCTTCATGGAAGAAGAACCTCAGCTTAGCCTGTTAGCCTTTGCGCTAGCGCTGAGCTAATACTTATACTATTTATGGCATTATATCGTTAGTACCTGAGCCAACATAGCTCTTGAACTAACCCCATATATACGTACATGTGTGTGTGTGACATTAGTTTATTTACTGTTAAACAGCTCTGGAAAAAATTCAAAGGCCACTTTAAAATGATCAGTTTCTATGGTTTTACTCTTTAGGTATATGTTTGAGTTAAATGAATATTGTTATTTTATTCTATGAACTACTGACAACTCGTCTGTGAAATTCCAAGCAAAAATTTGGTATTTATTTGCAGAAAATGAGAAATGGTCAAAATGACAAAAAGATGTAGTGCTTTCAGACATCAAATGATGCACAGAAAACAAGTTCATATTCATTTAGAGACAACGATACTAATGTTTGAACCCAGGAAGAGTCCAGAAATCAATATTTGGTGGAATGCTTTCCAAATACAGGGAAACTGCAGTGGTCTCTTAATTTTTTCCAGAGCTAGCTATATATATATA
>NW_013952477.1:1587862-1589575 GCF_001266775.1 Austrofundulus limnaeus
TATATAATACTTGGGCACAATTTTACCACCCCCAATCACTAGCACAATCACACCCAATGAGCAAAACACTGCAGGTTGATTGCAAAATGAAACACTTTTGGAAGAAAAATAGACAAATTTGCAAMAACTTGATTTTGTTTCCGTTTTAAACATATGTTGTTGATACAATCTAACTTCTATTTAACCACTTAAGGGGTTAAATAAACTTGACTTTCTTTCCTGTGAGTCTGGTAAACAAAGAAAGTACAAAAATGGATCCACTAAGCACCATATAAGACCAGTGCTGCAGACTGATGACCTTTTATTTCTTACTATTTAGTCAACACATCTGAACAAAATATGTTTTTGTTCCTACTGTAAGATCAGCAAACACTTGCAATAGTTGTAAGAAAAACAAATCTTTTCACTCAGCTGGATATAATAGTGATCAACTGGAAATCCTTCACAGATTCTGCATCATAGTGTTTAGATCTGATGTTCTTCTCATCAATCTTCTCATCCTCAGCTTCACAGAACCAGTGTACTACGACCCCACTGACTACTTTGACATCAGTCAGCATGAAGTGGACCGGCACGACGAGCTGGAGTACGAGGTGAGTAAAATCATGTGCCAGGCAGCTTGTCCACTGTTCCCTGTCTGACAGCCTCTGACCGCCCCACAGGAGGTGGAGCTGTACAAGTCCCGCCAGCAGGACAAACTGGGCCTGACGGTCTGCTACAGGACTGATGATGAGGAGGACCTGGGAATCTACGTAGGAGAGGTAGATGTTGCACATACATACACATACACACACACACACACATATATATATATATATATATATATATATATATATATGTTTGAAATTTTCAAACATACTGCCCTGTTTTTAAATTTCAGGTGAACCCAAACAGCATCGCTGCAGTGGATGGTCGTATCCGTAAGGGAGACAGAATATTACAGGTAACCTGAGTACAAATTGCCTTTTTGTGCTTCCATTAAATTTTACTTTAACAAAAATCTGATCCACAATAGAGGTTCATCCCTTTGCAGCCTGATTCTAAAGTCGAAGTGTGAATTGTTATTTTCATCCTGGCTGTTTAGCAGAAAAGAAAATGTGCGGCATAATTGAGTCTCTTCTTGATGTAAAGGGTTTTACATTATTGGCTCATAAGGCTTTCCTCCTCCTTCCCCTGTCAGATAAATGGAGTGGACATCCAGAACAGAGAGGAGGCGGTAGCTATTCTCACCAGAGAGGACGGCACAAATATTTCACTGCTCCTCGCGCGGCCCGAGATAGAGGTGAGGAAATTGGGTAGGTGGTCTTCAGGGAGAAGCAGGGGAGCTCATTTTGAACGCTGACCTATAAAAAGACATCCTACTCCATTTGTCTCACTATGTGTAGCAACTGGCTCCCCTCTTTAGATGTAACCTTTASTTGTAAGATGGCAAAAGAAACAAATGACCAGAGAGGAACATGTAGAGCAGAAAGAGGGAAACAACAAATGAAACTGTGCTGCTGTGTTCTGTCCCCTCCTGCAGGATGACTGTAGAGGGAAACCAAAGATAATTTTAAAGCAATACTTCATTTTTAAGTGGCGTTCTGTGGAAAGTGATCAAATACCTGCTCTTGGAACGACCTCAGTTCCATGATTAGTTGTAACATTAGACTTTATTAAACATATATTTTAACTGTAAAATAAAAACTGTAAAAATACTGTAGGCTGTTTAGA
>NW_013952477.1:1590643-1594552 GCF_001266775.1 Austrofundulus limnaeus
GTTATAATTAATCGGGGATCCCTTTAAGGTGTTCATTGAGAAACTCTGGAGGTTAGATTCTAAGCTGTGCTGTTGGACCTCCTCTGTTTGATGTTGATGTTTCCCATTTTCTCTGAAATCTTGCATTTTCACGGTCTGAAATACAAACATCACTGTCCTCAAAACAGTGTCTTTTCTCCTTCAGATGTTAAATGGGCTGCTGAGTGTTGATTTAAAGAACTGGCTCTCTTCCACTGTGTGTTTGGTTGTTCAGTTGTATAAAGGTCAGAACAACTGAACCGAACCAGCTTCTGTTTGGACATTTCATCCCTTAATTTAACAAGTTAGTCTGAGTTTCTGTCTTGAGATTAAAGTTCATCTAGATGTTGTGTTGGAGCCTGTTTTTATTTTCTGTCTTGTTTGATGCTGTGGAGATAGTTATTTTACCCTCGCTGCTGATTTAAAAAAAGAAAAGCCCCTAATTTGGGTATCCACAAGTCTGGAATGTTGTCATGTTTGATCTTTTTCTTCAGTCTTTGTGGGGATCTTCTTGACCCGATGGTGTAAGTCACTGATGACAGACAGTTTGTGTTCCAGTGGGTGATGGGAGTCAAAGTGTCAAMCCTAATTGGGCTGTGTGTGTCAGTTTTCTATATACACAGGGTGAGTCAAAAGTCTCCAGACGCCCTTTTATTTCAGAAACAAACGGGAAAGTTAAACCTCTGAATAGCCCAGAAAGTAATGGGTGAGGAGGTCCAACTTCAAGACCATGTCGTTATCTTGAAAACTGCCATATTGGATCAAGGGCACATTTTTTTCATTGGGAAGTGGGGTCATGTAGCACATCAAAACCCAGAACTGTCTCAGAAATGGATCACAGCAATCAAATGTGCAATATCTCTTGTGGTTCAAAGGTTATCRACAGAAAGTTCAAATATTTTGYTGTACGTAGCAGGTACCAGAAGACAGAACTGACAGACACTCTTGAACATACCAAAGAAAGTTGCTGTGCATCGTAGGCAACATTTCCATCAAATTTCTTTGTTGGTAACTTTTGAACCACAAGAGACATTGCACTTTTGATTGCAGCAATCGATCTTATGAGACAATTCTGGTCTTTTTCAATATGCTACATGACCCCCATGCCATTGGAAAAACTTACCCTTGATCCAATATGGCGGCTTTGAAGATGGCGGTCTTGTTCTGGACATAGCCTAATGATAGCTCCCCTCACTCATTACTTGCTGSGGTATTCAGATATAAAATAACAGGGTGTCCTGAGACTTTTGACTCACACTGTATGTTAATTTAAAGCATTTTTCTTTGTTATTTTAGAGAACAATCCAAGAAGGGCAGCTTGTTGTTTTCCACACCTTCTCTGGTGAATGGGATGTTCTTGTGTTTGATAAGGTCTACAGCTTAAAGCTTCGAGATGCCACAATTTTCAGTTTGAATTGAGAAAATGTTTTCCAGTTGTCTGAATACTAGAACGAYCGTCCCCTGGCCTGGATGGCTGAGAACCTTCACCAACACACAGCTAGCCGTTAGCTCGTCAAGCTGGTCAGAATTAAACTCTTGTTCTCCAAAACTAAGAAACCTTTCCACAGAACCCCACTTTTAAAGATCTGAACTCTCTTCCTTTCACCACATTACTAATGTGAAACCACTCATTTCTCACAAGGTCACTCTTGACAGACATTAAAGCACCTTAAACCATCTTTTCCAAGTTACTTATAATCATACAGCTTCACACACTTTGACMCCCGTCGAATAGATTTTTTCACGGTGTATCATTACAGAAATGTGCTGCAGGAGGAAACTGGCAGAGTTTCTGTGCRAAAATGAAGAATTTGTATTCTCTCTGAGCTGCAGGGCAGATTTAAAAGGTGCTCATTAAAACAGGAGGTCAAAGACTCTCGCATACGAGCACAAAATAACCTTTTCTTTTTCCAAACACGTCCTTGTGTTTAAATACACGAACACAAGAGGCACCTGCAAGAAAAGGCAGAGCACATTTCTAATGTCAGGGTATGGYTCCACATTAAGATTCAGGCCGGGGAGCATCTGAGGGGAAACACAGCAGCACAGAGATTAAAGCCTGATCTGTTATTTTAGAGGGGGAGGAGAGATAAAGACCTGAGAGGGTTTATCAAAGAAAAAAAAAAGAATAAAGCTAAAGATAATCAAAACCTCATCTTGTAGTCTGATTTAAATCAAACCAATTAGTCCGAATCTGTAAAGAACAGAAGCAAAAGAAAGAGAGGTGAGTTCAGTGGTTTGTTTTTGATTTAATTTAAGAGGACAAATTAAATTTGAAAACAGGAAGAAAAAAACATTTTCTTTTTGTGAATTATAAAATGATAAATGGCTTCTTTGGAACTGGAATTTTATCCTACAGTTTTATATAATTACTGGAGGGAAAAAATCTGCACAAAAAAGTTTTTATTCTTTTTAAACCATTTTATGATTTTTAGACAATTAACTCAGTAAAAACCTGATTTAATTTCAGTATTCTGAAACACAGAAGTCAGACAGAGCATCAGCTCCACCTGGTGAAAAAGAGCAGAACTATTTTCACAATTAAAGTTCCTACTTCCTATTCTTGTCTTATTATTTAAAGTTATCAGCTGCAATCAGAGCTCTTAGAATAAATCAAATAAAAACATAATGTTCAGGATTCACTTGCACTTACAGAGAATCAACTCCTCTTTATAGATTTTTAATGTCTTTTTTTCCCCAGAAAGATTTATTTTATAATCCTCTTGAAATAACATCCATCCCTTCTGTCACACCTCTCTGAAAACGACACATCAGAAACAAAGACAGACAGACAGTGGATAAATATTTGTCATCTTACACATACTTTGATACTATAAGAGGTTTAGAAATTATAGCTTCTTACTTTAATATGTAAAACCTTTTTTATTAGAAGTTAAATTGCAACTGACTACCAGTAATTATTATAACCAGAAGAATATTTAATGACCTTCATCAGAATACTTTGCAAATAAAAACTTTTAGAAGTTTGTTTTTAATTTTATTTTATGTATTTTTTCCCCGGACAGATTGTCCTCAGGATTGTTTTCAYTCCCTAATCTAAACCCAACGCACACTTCTAGTTCTAGATTGGACTGACTCGAAGCAGCAGACAGTATATTTATGTCCATGCATCCATTGTCCTGATCCACTTCTCCATTCAGGATTGCAGGGAGATGGTGTCTGTCTCCAGCAGACATTAGAAGAGAGGTGAGGGAAACTCTATGGACAGGTCACAAGTCCATCGCATCACAAGGACACAGAGACAAATGAGACAGACCACTGTTCAAACAATGACTCACATGGATCATTTTTTTATTAGCCTAAAATGTATGATTTTGTTCTGTGGGAGGAAACTAGAGCACCAGGAGAAAAGCCATGTTTTGTTTTACACACAAAAAAGTATTAAACCCAAACCATAGGTTTTTCTTACAAGTAATGTTCTTCAGGTTCAGTCCAATAACATCGACTCCAGATCTGACCACACCCTAAAATGTTTTTTGTCTAAGTTTGGGGTTTGGTTAGGTTGGGGTTAGGCACCATGCTGGGTGGTATGGTGGCTTGGTAGAGCTGTTTTCTCTCAGCTAGGTTACCAGATCGAATGGACGGGGTTTTTTCTGCATAGAGTTTGCATGTTCTCTCATGGGTTTCCTCCCACAGACCAMAACATGAATGTTAGGCTAACTGGACTTAGACTAAATTGTCCCTAAGTGTGAGTGAGAGGATGAATGGTTGTTTGTCTCTAAGTCAGTGGTTCCCAAACTTTTTATCTTCTGACCCACAAAATATCCATGGCAAAAACTTGTGACCCCAAAAATTATTGGTCAACTTTGTCAATAACCCTAAAAACACAGGCTTTTTGACAATCTAAACAGCTTATACACAAATAAATAC
>NW_013952477.1:1594817-1604073 GCF_001266775.1 Austrofundulus limnaeus
TAGTAACAATATTTACTATACTACATTTATCCATTTAAATATACTAACCTCACACTTTTGTAACAACTAAGGCAAAAATGTGATTAATTCAGAAAATCTTTTCAGGACCCCACATTGATGTTTCGGGACCTCACTTTGGGTCCCGACCCCAACTTTGGGAAATACTGCTCTAAGTGACCCTGTGATAGACCTGTCCAGGGYGTACCCTGTCCCTCACACAGTGGCTGCTGAATATGGGCACCCATGGCCCTGAAAGGAAGATTGGCCCTTTATGTTTACTATTGTTGGGTGTGGTCATCCAAATCTGTTTTTTGTTCTTTTTTCTCAGAATGTAGCATGTCATATTTTGGCCCCTTGTGTTCCTGTTTTCAGTCTAATCAACAAATGAGTTCAAAAACTGATAAGTCTAATGAACTTGTGTTGTTTATGCAAGTCAAGGTTAAGGAAAACCTACTTTATTTCACTTACTTGAAGCACAAAATTACAAACACATTTTATGAGAATCTGAAAATAACCAATTGTAAAATTTATGATTCTTTTATTACATCCAGTGTCTGTTTGCAAAGGCGTATAGTATCAAAGTACATTTACTTCATTACAGTACTTATAATAATTTTTTGAGGATTTGTAATTTTACGAAGTATTTTTTTAGTCGTAACTTTTATTCAAAACATAGGAGTTATTTTCTTTAAGTGTTGAATTTGCTTAAGTTAAGTCTACTGGTTACTCAACTCTGTAGACCAGGGGTGCCCAAACATTTTCCTCAAGAGGGCCAAAATGAAAATTAATCCAGATCTGCAGGCCAAATTCAGTAATATAATACATGAAATACAAATACTCTTCAAGTAAAGTCATTTATTTTTAATGATTAAGCTAGCAGCCAGTGCAGTAGCCCACTTTTGTTTTAGTCTGTGCACTTGGAGGACATCTGCCATATGCTCAAGCAGCAAAGGCTCATGGGACAATTCATAAATTTATCAAATATGTTTTTATGGTCTTATAAAGTGTTTTTAGTGGTTTAACAGAGTCTGTTTCTGTTAAGGTATTTTTACTTTTACTTAGTTATTTATTTTAAGTACTTTATATACCTCTGCCTCTTTGTTTTCCTTCGCCCACATTGATCTCCTTTGCTAAACTGCAACAATCTAAACTCACCTACTTGTGTCCGGTTCACCTTTACTCACCAGAACGACAACCAGCTGGATCCTGACGATCTGGACCTGGAGCCACTGGACAATGCCATTCACCTGAGCAGCAGTCCCAGAGTGAGGACCAGCGCCTCTGCTCCAGGTGTTGGACAAAGCAGCTCTGCGATTGGAGGTGTGCTCTCAAACCACGCCCACTCACTGAACCAAGATTCCCCCGATTTGCTCCAGACCGTCCTGAGCAACAGCCAGGAGCTGGACAGCGGAGTTGGCCGCACGGATGAAAGCACTCGCTATGAAGAGTCCTCTGAACACGACCTCCTGGGAGACGACCACACCAGTGCCTCCAACACCAACGCAACCAACACACCAGGCAGCATGCGCAAGTTCCTGTCCAGCAGAGGGGACACTCCCCCCCTCCTCCATTCCCAGGACCTCCAGTTCAGCACGGACTCCCTCCTGGGACTGGAATGTTTTAACGGCGGAGGCCTGGAACAGATGGAGCGGWTGGAAAGGACCTACATGGCCGATTCGGTGAGGATGATGATGCCCGGGCTCACCGAGGAAGAGTGTGAGAGGTATAAAGAGCTCCTGGAAATCAAGTGCTTCTATGAGAAGACCAGTCACGCCCAGGGTGTGGCGCAGGAGGACGGGGGYGTCCCACTGGACGAAAACAGGAACGAGAGCCTGACGCAGCACGAGATCGCGCTCCTTGAAGAGGAGCTGCGCCACTTGGAGTTCAAGTGTCGGAACATCTTGAGGGCGCAGAAGATGCAGCAGCTGAGGGAGCGCTGCATGAAGGTTTGGCCTCAAGAAGACAAGAGTGGAGGAGGTGCAGGAGCCGGACGCTTAGAGCTGAGTGGTTTGGTGGGCGAGGAGTCCAGCCATCACGCTCTGTCAGACATCAACGAGCTTCCCGAGAGAGAGCGCTCCGACAAGGACAGCACGAGTGCCTACAACACTGGAGGGGAAAGCTGCAGGAGCACGCCTCTGGTCAGTGAGCACCGCCCTTCACTCTCCACACAGAGTCTGGAAGGTGGAGAGCCTCCAGCCTTCACCAGGCAGAAAGAGAGGGGCCCCAGGGCCGAACGACGGGACGAGATGCAAGCAAACCTGAACCAACCCTACTCCCCGCACTCTCAGAGAAGAGCTGAGGGTAAGACGTCAAGCCCCGGTCCGAAGGTGAGGTCGCTATCCCGGGACATGGGAACCAGGAGGGGCTCAGATGGAGGAGTGAGACGGAACCCGAAAGCCGGTGGGACGGCTGAGAGAGCTGGTGGACGCAGCGCTGAAAACAGTCCTTACCTGTACCGCCGACAGACTGAGGAGAAGCCCCCCCAGCGCTACATGAGCTGCATGCAGCTGAGGTCCCCCTCGCCCTCCGAGTGTCTGGGGGGGCTCATGAATGCTCATAAAGAGGCGGGAGAGATGGGAGGTCACACCAGTCCAATGAGCCTTGGCAGCACGTGTAAAGATGTCGCCCAGACCTCAGGTGTGGTTCCTTTTCCCTTGTCCCCTCCGCTGATGCCCGCTTCCCCCCGAATGGAGTGGAAGGTCAAGATCCGCAGCGACGGCTCGCGTTACGTGGCCAAACGGCCGGTGAGGGATCGCCTGCTGAAGGCGCGTGCCATGAAGATTCGAGAGGAGCGCAGCGGRATGACCACAGACGACGACGCAGTCAGCGAGATGAAGATGGGCCGCTACTGGAGCAAAGAAGAGCGCAAGCAGCAGCTGCTGAAGGCCCGAGAGCAGCGGCGGCGCCGRGAGTTCATGATGCAGAGCCGGCTGGACTGCCTCAGAGAGCGGGAGAAGGAGCAGGGGGGTACACAGCAGCAGCAGCAGGAGACCACCTCCATCTTGGAGCTTTGCCATCGCAGGAGCATGAAGAAGCGCAGTCGCAGAATCATGGACAACTGGATCACTATACAGGAGCTGCTGGCACATGGGAGCAGGTCTGCAGACGGAAAGAAAGTCTACAATCCACTGTTGTCTGTTACCACCGTCTGAGGTCCCACACTGAAGAAAAACTAAAGGTCAAATTTTAAAKATTAAAAAAGACTGAACAAGCAAGGCTTTCCAGAGACCAGAAATTACAAAAATCTTCCAAAACAGCAGGAAAACATTCACACTGTGAATAGATCTAGATGCAGTGTATCAGACGTATCATGAAGCACAGGACCGCTCTTAAACAAAGCACAAACTGCATTTATTCTGGCAATGAGGCTATTTAGCAAAATGCCACCATCTGCTGTTCAAAAGATCACAATGAAAACTAATGTTTCCAGGTCTTGATTACATTTTAGTAATTTATGGAAATGGGGCTAAAAGCAACACAGCTGTGAAAATAAAGTCACTTCAGTGCCATAAAACACTATATTCAATGCTCAAAGGGGATTTTTTTTAAAGAACAAGCACATCTTGAAAATACTTTTTGTGTTAGTACAGACGTTGATAAATGTGTTTGTACCCCTTCATTAAAAAAACACGAAGGTCAGTAAAACAACTGGAATATTTCAGCTCCTTCCACAGAYGGTCAACAGAAGACCACTTCAGAACAGTCCAGTGTTCTGAGCCATACTTGGTTGGTTTTAGCAGAGTTTTGGTCATTATCTAGTTGGACACATCCAGCTGACACCAGGCTTTCTGACACGGAGCAGCACTTCTGCTCCAGAATGCCTCTATAGTCTAAAGATTTCTTTGTACCCTGCAGATTCAAGACACTCTGGACCAGATGCGACAAATGAGCCCAAGAACACAAGTGAGCCTCCTCCACTTAACTTTCTTGGCTCAGTGAACATAGAGCTGACCTGACTTGTTACCAAATATCTCCAGTTTTGCCTCATCTGTCCAAAGGACTTTGTCCCAGACTTCAGCTTCTCAAAAACAACAATTCAGTGTTAAGTCTAGCGCATGTGACCAAAACATCAACTCGCCGTTTTGAGAGGTGTTTAGTTTAATCTGCGTGTGGCTCCAGGATAAACGAAGCAAGTTCAAAATGAACTCCACCTTCAGCTTTGAGCTGAAGACGTGACCCAGATGGGAAGCGAAACATCTCCAGCTACAGAAGTCCAGTTTTATTTATTTTCTGTTTACTATGTCCTGACAGAGTCTACACCAGCATTTTCTCCCAGAAGTTTTGTAACTTGTCAACAGGAATTTGGGCAAATTCTCATCTCGTTTTCTGCTGAGTTGGTGTCCTCCCTGGTCGTCTTCCATCCAGCGCCATCGGACAACAACGACCCTTGACCTCGGAGTTCTCCTCTAATCTTTTTGAAAATTGTTCTGGGCTCTTTGGGACTCGTCATATTTTGTTTCTTTTGTCTTTAAATTTCCCCTTGAAGCCATGGAGTTTGGCTACAGTCTGAGTAACATCTGCAGCTGTCGTCACAGACACATCAAGCTGCTTGGAGACGGTCTTATAGCCTTTACCTTCAACATGTTACTAAATGATTTCCTTTCTAAGCTCCTCAGTTTTCTGTGGTCCGTGTCAGTGTGGACAGCACAGCGACTGTCACTTTTTTAAATAGGCACACTAATGACAAGATTGAAGACACCTGTGATGCTAATTCCAGGACATACATTAGTTTAGTATGTCCCTGTGGTCAAATGCTTTTAGTTTTTCTATGGGTATCATCCTTTTTGTGGAGATTTTTTTTTTTTTAATTACAGAATTCTGTTGGCCCACAATTCAAAAGCAACGAGTGAATTTAACAGATTTTTGTTCTTAGCAGCTTCAAGTCATTTCAAACCACCGTGGGTTATTCAGTGTGTGCAAACACATTTATCCACATCTGTAAATGTTCTGTAGTTRCTTCCTTTTCGTCCCCCTTTAGAAGTGTTCATCTGCAAACACCTTTGTTTTCAGGATCAGTACTCGAGCTCAGAATCCAGTTTTTATGAGGAGCTGTGTGGTGCCTTGTTTCCCTCCCAGGCAGAATAGACCGTGTGACACAATTTTTTTAAGTCATAAAAAAAGGAGACAAGAACAAATGCAGAAGCACAGAGGCGACTTTTTAAGTTCATTTTTTAGGGGAACAAAGCCTGAGCAGAAAGAGCTGCTGGGGTGTTTTGAGTGTTGCTTACTTCTTTCAAGGTGTGTAAACTTTGACAAGCAGGTAAAAACCTGAGAACACCCGTTAGAAAATTAGGCTAAAGTAGTTTTTATATAAAACATTTTGTTTTTACTAAAATCACCTTTGGTTTACAGATAAAACGTGAATTTATTGTCAGTAAAGATTTCAGAAATCTTTGCTTTTTTCAAGTCATTTTTGGCTAATATGAAATTGTTCATGCTAACATTGACTGTGACCAAGGGTTTGGTTTTTTTTCATTAATCTAATCTACAATAAACGGCTTAATAAATACAGCTGCAACAATTTTTCTCCAATTCTTTGCTCCTTTGAATGCAAACTATGTGGAGTTAATATGTTTGTAAAAAGTAATGAATAAAAGCTGCTTTTTTGTTTGGCTTTCATGCATGTTTGATATGAAATTTTTCACTTCGATACTGGAGGCTTTTATGCTAACTGTGGTTGTYTTTTTATGATTTTGTTAAAATTGCAAAGACAAAAAAAAAAAAACATGGTGTAATTGTTCAAAATTGTGACGTGTCTGAAATTTTACATCGAAGCTTTTTTTTAAATAAATGCTGTGATTATGTTAAGAATATTTGTTTCTTGTGCATCTTTAGTTTGATCAAATAAAACTGTTTCATTGTCATGAGAAAGTTGGAAATAAGTCCAAATGTCCTAAACAATTCTAAACTTTTATTTTTCTAACAAGTGTGAAAAGAAAAAAAAAGGCAACAGTAAAATGAAAAGTTTATACACAAACTCACGACAGCTTTGTGTCTGCAATATCAACAATAATAATAACAATAATATAATCATCTGAGCCCATAAACAAAATGAAATGAGACAACGTGAGTTACAGTAAAGTTATTTTCCAAATATAATATGGTAGGGGAGGTGGATCAAATGGAAAAGGAATAAAACATGAAGTCGAAAGGATGGGACCTACATAAAAAAAAAATTGAGGAAAAGAAAAGGAAAGATAAAGCCAAGAGGAAAGTATTTTTCGTTTTAGGAAAGTAGCACCAAAAACATTAACGCCCATTTTAACACTTCCCAAAACTGACTTGCTTCATGAAAATTGATGCCCCTGTCAGAACAGCTTCAAACACAAGATTAATTACAACTGAAAAAATAAATGCAAGTGTAACCGTGRTGCTGCTTGTCTCAGGGTGGCAGGTAGAATCCTGCGCTGTACTCAGAGCTTATTCAACGACAGAACAGGTGAGCTCAGGGGAAGAGAAACTGCAGCTCCTGAGCCTTTAACACACGACGAATACAAAGCATACTGACTGACCTTAAAAAACTCCAAATCAAAGACGTTCCTTTAACGGCAAGTCTTACATCAGTCCGACAGTTTTACAATGTTCAAAAGGGGGGGGGGGGGAGAGATCCAGGGAAGGTGAAGGACAGAGTCTGGGAAGATGGTAGGTGGGAACAAAATTAAGATGAATGAAATACTGTTGAAGACGTGAGGGTGGAGTGTAGCAGATGAGTCTTTTCTCTGTTTAGTGTCTGACCAAATGGATGAGGGATGAGGAGGAGAGGTGGGTGAACAGAAAAAGGGATGTCCTGCATCTTTAGAAATCGACTCCATCTTCCTGCACATTGACTTCTGCCCCATGMAGTTCTTGGACTTTTCCATTCTGCCGCTTTATTGTTGGCTGGATCACAACATCTGCACAAAAAGTAACACGTTGGAAAAGATTAGGTTGTTTTAATTTTATTTTGAGGACTTAAAATCATTTCTTGGAACAAACAAGATTTACCTCAGGATGGGTCTTGACAGGGAGGACAGCAGAGGGGCCGAGTTTGAGAGGACAGGTTTTCTTTGACTGAGAGACGTCCTGTGACTTTTCTCCTGACCCTTCTCCACTGCTTCCTCTGTGGCCTTTTCTCTTCCGTTTGGACTCTTTGGGTCGAACTTGTCTCTGTTCTTCGAGCTCAATCTGACAGAGACAGATTGCAACGTCACAAATCCAGCAGATAAAACCACAAAAAATTAATAAAATAAAAACATGCAACCACCGACACTGGGGGCTGCTTCTATAATAACTACATAGCGCCATCCTCATACATGACTTTCCTCCCCTAAACACTGACCAAGGACTTTGTGAAAACTATACACTTTTCACTGACATAGCCTTGAAGACACACCCTTTTTTCACTGACGAACTCTTAAGAAAACACCTCTTCAATTATCACACACATTTTGCATTGCATTAAATTTTCTATTCCTTATTATGACCCCCACACGCAAAGCGTAAGCTGGAGTCATATTGTTTTCGTACTGTTTTTTTTTTTTTTTTTTAGTTTTTGTCAGTGATTTTTGGTCAACCATAGCACAAAAACGGCTGCACCAATCAACATGAAATTTGGCAGGACTGTAGATGAGTCTGACCTACACTGCGCCAGCCAACAATTTTACGATAGACCCCATATTTGAGGAGGGGGCTCCTTTCAAAGAGGGGGTGTCAGGACATGCAAAAATGGTTATAACTCAGAAACTGTTCAACATAGGAGCTTCAGATTTCTTTTGTTGTTTAGCTCTGATGAGGGGCTATCATCAGGCCAACCAATAACACCCCCCACCCACCCAAAGAAAAAAGAAAAGACCCCCACCCAAGCCACTACAATTTTGGGATGCACCTAGAGGCACAACATTTATTAGGAATAAAGACTTCTGAGYTCTGGTGCATTTGTGCGTTCGGGGGTCATTATGTTACCGCTATGCGGTATCTAGTTTTACATTCAGGGTTATATTATGACCTATGCTGTAACTGAGACAAGACTTATAAAATCCATCCATCCATCCATCCATCCATCCTGTGCTGCTTTATCTGCATGAAAAGAAAATCGGTAATAAAGAAGACAGACAGACAGACAGACACACACACACAGCGATGTAATTTTTTTGAGCAAAAATAGCTGTACACTGTCAATGCAGAAACAGAACAAGAAAACAGACTATTTCCTGAAATTTGTTTTCTTTTACAGTAATAAATGTGTCTTTTTCTGGTCAGCATGGATTTATTTTAACTTTAGTTGATAAAGCAGAATAAAGCTTTATGCAGGTATGGTGAAACATTCCTGATAATGTTCTGTGAGCCCTGAACACATCCAGAAACACATAAACCAAGTCTGGATGGTAGGAACATGTTGTGTTTGCTAACCTGTCCTGTACTCATAATTTGGTACCTCCTCCACCATGAAAAGGTCTGTTAATTTGGCTGCATCTTCCTCTAACCCTTTCTTTTTCTGCCCGTTAGCTTTTCTGCTCCATCCAACTCTTTCTCCTTTCTTTTCTTTTTGACGTTTGTTCATTTTACCCGCTCTCCTCTCATCTTACTTTTTTTTTCCAACTTCAAGTTGAGATGGGCTGCTCGCATTGTGTTTAACTGTTCCACCAGGTGCGCCCCTGTGGGAGCTGAGCAGCAGCAGTGTTTATGAAGAAGGGTCCAGCTGCATTTGGTATTGAACTGACTGGCGATTCGGGAATCTTACCAAACGTCCATACTGCCACCACGCCCCCGGTTAAAACTAACGGGAGGGTGGAGAGTGTGTGTGTGTGTGTGGGGGGGGGGGGTTTACTCAGTGGATCAGTCAAGTTCAGCCCAGAAGGAAGCACAAGTGTAAAAAGATACTCCTTTTCCACAGATATGGTGGAAATACCCCCTAAACACTGACCCGCACGGGTGTGTGTCTGAACATAAAATACGCCCCCCGGGTGTTTWTGTGTATGCGGTTGGTACCACTGGCTGCCTGAGTGCCCCCCCCCAGGCATGCAGTACAGATATCTGAAACCACACATCTCATTTTGCTTAAAATATTGAGAACATTGGGCCTCAATGCAAGAACCGTTCGTACGCACAGATTTGTTCTTAAGTTGTGCGTTTGAGTGATTTAGGAGAATTTGTGGCATTCACCAATGTTTTCATATTCTAAGACTTTTTTCAGATACGAACAAAATTCACGAGTGGTCCAGACCTGTCGTATATTTTACGAGCAGTCAGTCTGCTGTTATCCAGGCAGGTTTTCCTC